>NC_136993.1:25040734-25233234 GCF_032717465.1 Coenobita brevimanus
CAGCCCAGTACCTGCAGTGCCGAGTTGGAGGAGGAGGAGTCCTCCCAGTCAGCAGGGTCTCTGTCTAGGAAGTCGATGTTGATGTCGAATGCCTCAAAAATCCGGCTTGAGGTAGGTGTGACAAAATTAACTTCACTCTTATCAGCGATTACTTCCTTTGCTGCTAGGTCAACATGAACTGTACTCGTGGTTGAGGATTCTCGTCTTGTTCCGCCTTGAGAGCAACCACCATCTTACGCTTTACATTGAGGGGAATTGTCCCATCGAATATAGCGCATCCGGCTACCTCTTCGCTTAGGTACCACAGGTAATTGGCAAGTTTTTTGGTAGTGACACTGGTAATGCTGGAATCAGGATAGGAGAGCAGTCCTTTCAAGAGCACTAGATCTCCAGCTGGAGCTCAGACCAGTGAGCTCAGGAACAGTCATTTGAAACTGAGCTCAGAACAAATACATCTTGATTCCGTAGATCATGCAGGCCATCCACCTTCCACTGTGAAGGGCACCTGGCCAAAGGAAGTTGAAAGATGTCCTTGGTGGACACTAATCAAAGAGAACGATGACTAACTCACATTCACGGAAATCATCTCTAGGTTGAGCTATTTCGAGTTCCTTAATGTAAAATGACAACTTGTTCTTTGCAACTGCAAAACTTGCTGGCCATCGCAGAATCCTAATCAACGGGCATCAATGGCTGGAACTTCTCTTGATCGATGGTTTTCCAACTTGATTGGAAACGCCTGAATATAACTATATCCAGACCAGAAGATGGGCCAAAGCACGTTTTGAAAATTGCTCCTGCAACCAATTACAAAACGTGATAACAGCATGCAAAACGAAAGAATGGGCGTCGGATGTTGCTGCAGAAGAGTGCTTGCATCTAATGCTGATCCAGTGTTACTAGATGTCTATCAAAGCTCATACCAAACTCTTCTCTGATAACTCACAGTCCTTGAGACATTGCATCACAGCATTAGCTGTTGCTCATCCAGTACCTGTAGAAATCTTTGGTACACCAAGAAACTTCGCAGTTCTTCTTGTGTCAGTGACAGTGACAGGAACATGATTACACTTCTCCTTACCGTCATCTGGAAGTTTCCCATCCCACTGGACGATTACGCTCTTGTAGCTAGCAAAAATTCCCCTCTCTTCTCTGTGATTTCCTTCCATTGGGTTCGCCTAGATCTCCTGGTCGACGACCGATTGATTTCCAACACTGAGGATTCATGACCCAAGGCAGATGCTGCCGCAGATAGTACGGGAACTGTCGATCGGTCACTGTCTTTAGCGCAGACATGTGCTGCAGTCAGCTCTTGTGTAACAATACTCCTTGTGCAGCACAACCTCTTTGCAGTGGAAGGAATGCCACCACTCTTGCTATCACTGGCTTCATCACTGCTGTTGTGGCTGCTGTTCGGCGAGTACGTCAGCTCGACAGTCTCTTTTCATTGCTCGTTCCTTTTTTTCATGCTGCATCATCCCCCCCCCCCCCGCCCTGAAATAAATTTGGGCTGTCCTAAGTTTCAAAATGTCCCAGTGATTGAAAAATGTCAAAGAAAATATTTATGAGTATTGAAAATAATTAAAGGGGTTTGCCATCAACAAACTGAGGCTTATAATTTTGTTATTTTGTTTTTTACTTGTTTTCCACAATTTTTGCCTGGTATTTTTTTATGCCCTTGCATAAATTCTTGTTTCTGTCGTGTAAAATCTTTCTTGAGAACTCCTGATGTAAAGAATGTTGTTGCTTTGGTAAAGAAAATGTTTGTTGCTGAAACACTGTCCTGGCTAAATCAGCCTGGTCGTCTTGAGGAAACAGTGAAGACAGAAGTGCTTTCTACCTCTGCTGCACCAGACCATTGTCATTGTACTCTACAGTCTACATCATGGAAGATAATGTGCAACTTTCTACCTCAGCTACACCAGACCCCACCAGTGACACGTAAACAGTCAATTGTTTGGGGGCTAGGGGGAGATATTACTAAAATGGACTCAGAAATTACTGAATCATGACTTCCAACATGTGGACAAGTGATACAATGCCTCATGTGGTATATGTCACGAATCAGTTCGCGACATTTCCCTTTTGTGAGAAGCCACGAACTATTAGTGGAAAACTCACTGTGTATCGCTCAGTTAACCGTTTCTCTCTCCATTTCGGAGTATACTTTTCAAAACATTCGTCACCGTTTTCAAAAAGTGACCGATTTAATGCACGTCACTAAGTGCGCTACTGAGCGATACAATTGTTTCTTTATCGTTTGCCTCTGCTTCCCTCAACCGTTAGCCACGCCTTGCGTCCTGCCCATACAATGTATTTGAAGGCAGTCCAGTTGTTGCTGCGACGGAGAGAGGTCCTGTGTTAGCAGTGTGAGGTCAGCTAGTACCCAAACTCCACAGTTCTTCAGTACTTCCATCCTAGTTCAGCTTGGGTGATACGCAGCATTCATCGACTATAGTATTTCCTTTGTGTATTTCCTAGTTTTAAGAGTTTAGTTAAGGTGTTTTTCCTAGGCGTAAGTATTTAGCTATTGCGTGAGTGAGTGAGCGAAAAGTGCGTCTCATTTAATTTGATTTGAATTGTAACGTTAAATTTATTTTGTGATTAATAAATTTAACAGTTCCTTTTTTGAGCTCAATGTAAAGTAAAATCTTGTTTCATTTAATCCAAATTAAGCTTATTTTCCATATAGCTCCTAGCTTGCATAAACGTTTGCTTTCATAACTGGTACTTAGACCAGTCTTGTTGTATTAACTTAATATCCGTTGTGCCACCTGGGAGTTAAGCATCGGCAAGAACCTGATGTTAGTATTAGTTATTTATTGTCAGGGGTGATGTAACTTTCTCCAGAGGCTAACAGTACAGTAATTCAGCAGTTGTGAGTAATTAGTCTCTGCTGTGTACTGTGAAGAAAGTTTATAAATTCTCGTTCTCAGAGAGTCGTGCGAAGAAGCAGCGTAAAGTAATCATTGCTTGATGTAGCAAGAGAATCATTGTCTCTGCTCTTCAATATTATTGAATATTATTATCAAATTAAATAACATTTAACCATTTATATCAAAATTACCGTGATATTATAAAAACCCCGTGACAGTATATACAAGAAAGGGTACCAGAACTTCGGTCTCGTTGGGAGGCAGCAAAGTTGGTTCTGCAAAAGGTATCTGTTTTCTATAATAAAGCACATATCCCCATATCTCAGTAAGAAAGGAAATAGAGAATATTAAGAGAATTTTAGATGAGAGTGCAAAACTATGAGCAATACCAAAAAAACGGCCTTCCAATCCAACAACATTAAAAAAAAGTCCAAGAAATGGAACAAAAACTTGCAAAAACTTCTTCAATATGGCCAACCAATACAGAAACATTAATTAAAGCTCCAGAAAATCTATGAAAACTGATCTATATAATTAGTTTTCAAAGAATGCAGAAACTACTACTCCTACTCTCAGCTACGTCTCAGTCTCCTGAAACGGGGTAATACAGGATCATGTGACAGTGGTAAAAGTAAATGAAAATTAATGAAATTCTGCAGAAGTCAATATTTCAGTGAGTGCAACTAAAATAACGCAAAGCACTTTCGAAATATTGATAATGAAGGTGTAGTTGGTATGCATTCTGTGCCTGGAAAAAATGATTATGGGGAAAGAATGATAGAGATGTGTAGAGAGAAACCTGTGTTGTACACAGGAAAAATCATCTGATAAATTACCAATATGCTGGGAATCGAACCCGGGACTCTCAGGTGAGAGCCAGGCAGCATACCACTACACCACGATCAGATAAAAGTTTATTCACGTTGTCACAATCTAGTAACCAACGTCCCTTCGCCCCCACTGTGGGCATCAAGAGGATGAGTTAACCCCCTGGCACTCGGGCAAGTAGATGATTTTTCCTGTGTACAATACAGGTTTCTCTCTTCATTCTGACTTGCCGTAAGTGCTTGGGATAGATTAAAAGCATCTACTTGCCCAAGTGCCAGGGGGTTAACTCATCCTCTTGATGCCCACAGTGGGGGCGGAGGGAGGTTAGTTACAAGATTGTGACAACGTGAGTTAACTTTTACCTGATCGTGGTGTAGTGGTATGCTGCCTGGCTCTCACCTGAGAGTCCCGGGTTCGATTCCCGGCATATTGGTAATTTATCAGATAGAGATGTGTGTTGAATGAGAGATGGTGAATGGAAGTACCTTGTTTGTGAAGGAAGATATAAGTATACATGGGTGAGGCAGGAGGGTGGAAGGACTGTCGATAGAACATTGATGGACAATGTTGTTGTGTCCAGGAATGTAAGAGGAAGATTTTTGGATGTGAGAGTTTTGAGGGGTGAGGGTGGAGGTACTATATGTCTGACCACTACCCGGTGGAGGGAAAGTTGAAAATAGGAATGAGGTGGGTGAGAGCTAGGAGGGTTGAATGTGGTAGGGAGGTTTTGAAAATGAGTCAATTGGAAAAAAAAAAAAAAAAAGAGAGAGAGAGAGAGAAAATGATGGAGTATCAGGAGAATTTGATGATACAGTATCTGAGGAAGTTGAAAAATGAGTGGAAAGCAGTGAAAGATCAGAAAAATGGCAGTGTGGAGGAGGAATGGCAGTTGTTCAAGAGTGCTGTGGTGGGGCATGCGGAAGAGGTGTGTGGTGTGAGACGAGTGGGTGGTGGTGTTAGAAAGGGAAGTGAATGGTGGTGCGAGGATGTAAGTATGGTTGTGGCTGAGAAGACACGTGCATATGACGTGTGGCTCCAGATGAAGGATGCGGTGTCATATGAGAGGTATAAGAAAAAAAGGAACAGGGTGAGAAGGGCTGTGCGAAATGCTAAAGTGGCAGCAGGTGAGAGGTGGGGTAGGCTGTTGGCTGAGAATTTTCAACATAATAAGAAAATGTTTTGGAGGGAGGTGAAAAGGGTGTGAGAGGGAGAGTCTGGGAAGGAAGAGCAAGTAAAAGCAGAGGATGGAAGGATGACAGTTCAGATGGATGCAGTGAGGAAGAGATGGCCGGAGTATTTTGAAAGATTATTAAATTTAAAGGAGGAAAGGGAGGCTGAGACTGTGGCAGATGGAAGGGTGCAAGGAATAAATTTATTGGAAGAGTTGAATGATTCTTTGATTACGATTGAGGAAGTGCACGAAGCAGTAAAGAAGATGAAAGCAGGGAAAGCTGCAGGTATGGATGGGTGTGCTGTGGAATGCCTGAAAGGTGGTGGAGCGACTACTGCAGAGTGGTTGGTAAGATTGTTGAATGTGTCTTTTGTGGGAGCGTATGGTGCCGATTGACTGGGCAAGTGGGTGTGTGGTTCTGTTGTATAAAGGAAAGGGTGATAAGTAAGAATGTACTAGTTATAGAGGTATAAGTCTCTTGAGTGTTGTAGGTAAAGTGTATGGTAGAGTGTTAATTAAGAGAGTGAGGATACAGAGGGTGTGACTGGTGAGGAGCAGTGTGGCTTCAGGAGAGGGAGAGGATGCGTGGATCAGGTTTTGCTGTGAGACAGGTGTGTGAAAAGTATTTAGCGAAAGGTTAGGATGTATTTTGGGCGTTCATGGATTTAGAGAAATCGTATGATAGAATTGATAGGGAGGCTATGTGAACTGTTTTGAGATTGTGTGGACTTGATGGTAGGCTGTTAAAAGGAGTGAAAAGGTTTTATTTAAACAGTAGAGCGTGTGTAAGAGTGGGAAATACTGTGAGTGATTGGTTTCCAATGAGAGAGGGGCTGTGGCAGGGATGTGTGATGTCACCTTGGTTGTTTAATATTTATATGAATGGTGTTGTGAGGGAGGTGAATGCAAGAGTTTTAGGTGGAGTTTTGAGGCTGGTGAATGCTGATGGTAGAAAGTGCAGTCTGAATCAGTTGCGTTTGGAGATGATACTGTACTGGTGGCTGATTCAGAGGAGAGATTGAGAAAGTTGGTAGAGGAGTTTGGAAAGGTGTATGAAAGGAGGAAATTGAGAGTAAATGAGAATAAGAGTAAAGTTATGATGTGTGCGAGGTTGGAAGATGGTAAGAAGATGAATATAGTTTTGAATGGTGAGTTGCTTGAGGAGGTAGAGTGTTTTAAGTATTTAGGGTCACATGTTGCTGTGGATGGAAGAAGAGCTGCAGAAGTGAAGTTTAGAATGAATGAAATAGGAACGGTGCTGAGAGGAATGAAAAAAAGTGTTTAGATGTCGTTCGCTTAGAATGGATGTAAAGAGAAGGCTTTATGGGGGTGTTGTGGTACTGACTGCGTTATTTGGGGCTGAAACATGGAATATGGGCGTAGCAGAGAGAAAAAGTTTGAATGTTATGGAGATGAGGTGTCTGAGGAGTATGTGTGGAGTGATGCATATGGATCGAGTGAGAAATGATGAAGTGCGATGGAGAACTGGGGATGTGCGGGAGATGGCTGATCGAGTTGAGCAGAGGGTGTTGCGATGGTTTGGGCATATGGAGAGAATGGATGATGAGGAATTGGTGAAAAAAATAACTGGATTGGATGTGAGAGGTGTTAGGCTAAGAGGAAGACCACGAATAGGATGGATGGACAGTGTGAAGAGAATGTTGGATGCGAGAGGAATGTCTGTTGAACAAGGAAGAGTGGCTGCTCGTGACAGAAATGATTGGAGAGAAACTGTGAATGTATAAATGATGACGCAGCCCTGAGGGGATATTCTCCCGCATTTGGTCTGATCAGCTGATCAGGTCAGGTGCTGGTAAGGGGGTGGGTCCACTATGATGTGGCAGGGGTAAACCAGCTCTACTGTCGGACCCTGCTGTGGATGTCACTAACTACACTGCGCAGTTGACCATAGTGCAGTATTTTGCGGTGAGGATTTGTCCCTTCTCCCCTTGGGGCTAAGATGCGAATTAATGTGTGTGTGTGGATGAGTAAACTAGGAGTGTGTCGTCCGTCTCGGACGAAGGAGGTTACTGGTCCTTTAGGAACAGATTGTGAATCCTAAGCACAGAGTTGGACACATAAAAGAATAAATAAATAAAAACTATTTCAGTGGTTAGCAGCATACTATAGTCATAATTTATTGTTACAGATCAGCATTCAAAATGGATAGATGGCGATTTTAGAGTAAGTAAAGGGCCGTATTCTCGTCGGCTGAGACTTCCTAACACTTTTTTTTTTAATACTACCCATTAACGTCCTCTTTTTTTTTTTTTCTTTTTTTTTTACTTCATGTGTCATTTTAATGCTGACTTACATTGTACGAATAACATAAGAGTAATGCAACGGAGCATAATCAGTAATAAACCTGGTAAGGAAGAGGTGTTAATAAGTTTCCAAACCGCGCAAGGATACCGACCAAAGAGAATAGAGAACAGTTAGATAAAATCTCTCTCTAAAAGCCATTCAAGGGAAAAAAAATTAACTCACCTATTGAATAAATTCACATTAATGGCTACCAATTTTAAAATGACATTTCATATCTAACCCCACAGTCTGAGTCAGTGGATGAATGGCGTGTGTACGTGAACCAGGTGTACGCCAGGCAGCGGGTGACGTTCGTGTCTACATGGCAGCGTTCAAAGTTCACCCGCACGCCATCTTTCTTCCCGGACAAGATATCAAACCTACAAGGCGTCACACTTAATGTATTATTCTAAGTTTTCCCTTATTCATCCTATGTGGTAGGTGGGAGCACACATCATTTACTTAGAGTGGTGCTACATCCTATGCCAGATGATCTGTTCTCCTGGAAACCATTTGCCAAATTCATTTGTAGCATATTACCAACAAATTGACGCATAGTGGTCTAGATGGCTGAGGTATTCTATTCCGATGTGGCCATAAGGGTTTAAATTAAGATATACTTCTTACATAATACAAATCGGGAGCGAGAGACTCGACTCAGTGTCAGTCAACTTAGCAGTAGATCCTCACCCTCAGAGTTTGTTTCGAACTCTTTATAATACCCAGTTTTTGAAACGTAATGTGTCGAGGCATTAAGAAATTAACTAACTTTGAATTTGGCTTCTTCGCTTTCGTTCAGAAAGATCAGATATGTAGTCACTGAACCTTGGGCTCTTTCGTTTCTGCATTAAACAGAAAAAATTACTAGAGGCCTCTGATTGGTTACGGTCATTTTCGTCGTACTTACAGAACAGTGACAGTCATATTGTATCTTCATATATCTTGGTAATATACCACCCAGAAATTCTTATGATATCTGAGAAGGCATGGATTTATTACAGGGCTGACTGACACTGTTATTTAACTTAGCTTTAAATGTTGTCACCTCCCCTGTTTCCCTTTCCGTGGACTTTGATAATCAGAGTGGACAATCCATGACAATGAAGAAAGTTAAAAATGGGGAAAGCTCCAGGAATTGATGGAGTGTGTGGCGAAATGCTGAAGCATGGAGGAGAGATAGCAGTAGAATGGATGTGGAAGATGTGCAGATTGGCCTCGGGGAAGGTAGAGTCCTGGAGGGTTGAAAGTCAGGTATTATTATCCCCCTGTACAAAGGAAAAGTGGAAAAAGAAGTGTGTGGTAATCATAGGGGCATTTGTCTTTCTAGTCTAATAAGAAAGGTCTATGGTAGGATACTTATTGACAAGAGTTAGGGAAATAACAGAGGAATTAGCTGGAGAACAACAGGGAGGTTCTAGGAAGGGAAGAGGTTGTGTAGATCAGATATTCATTCTCATATCGTTGGTGGATAAGTTTCTAGAGAAGGGAAAGAAGTTGTATGCGGCCTTCATGGTTTTGGAGAAAGCATATGACAGGGTGGATAGACAAGGATTGTGGAAAGTATTAAGAATATATGGAGTACATGGGAAATTGAGGAATGCCGTGAAAAGTATGTATGAGGGTGAAAAGGCTGCAGTGCGTGTGGATGGTGAACTGCGTGAATTTTTCTATTTAAAGGTTGGATTGAAGCAAGGATGTGTCATGTCTCCATCGTTGTTCTATCTGTATATGGATGGGGTTATATAAGAGATACAAGGTAGGGCAGTGGATGTTGGAGCGGCACTAGTGAGAGAGGCAGTGTTTGGAAACTCTCTGTACTGTTGTCTGCAGATGATACTGTGTTGTTAAGTGAAGACGAAGGGGAGCTGCAGGGTTTGATGGATGAGTTTGGGAGAGTGAGTATGAAACGGAATCTAAAGGTGAATGTAGGGAAGAGTAAAGTTATGGTCTTCGGGAGAAGTGAAATCAGCGAATGTACAGTGAGGTTGGATGAGGAAGAAATGGAAAATGTGAGTACGTTTAAGTATTTGGGTAGGGTGATGAGTAAGGATGGAAGCTTAGAGGGTGAAGTGCTTGAAAGGGTACAACAAGGAAGAAAGATTGCTGGTTCCTGGAAAGCAGTGATAAGAAGGAGGGAAGTGAGCATGGAAGTGAAAAAGTTATTACATGACAGTACTGTGATGCCAACTCTAACGTATGGAAGTGAAGCTTGGACCTTGTTGGAGGGACACAAGTCAAGAGTGAGAGCAGTGGAAATGAGTTATTTGAGAGGAGCATGTGGAGTCACATGGAGAGACAGACTGACAAATGAGGAAGTGAAGGAGTGTTGTGGTGTGGATGTGGATGTGATAGGAAGCGTTAAGAGAAACACATTGAGGTGGTTTGGCCATGTGGAGAGGATGGAGAGTGAGAGACCGACGAGGAGAGTGTATGTGAGTGAGGTGGAGGGGGAGAGAGGGAGGGGGAGGCCTAGGATGAGATGGAGGGATGGAGTGGAGAGGCATATGAGAGACGGGGGTATGAGTTGGGAATAGGGCAGTGAAATGGCGGGGGACAGGGCGATATGGAGGCGATTTGTTTGTGGCCACCCCTTACGGGATTAAGGCGTCTGGCAATAACTAGATAGATAGACAGATAGATAGACAATCAACGGCAACTGACTCTTGATGCTGATCTGTGGTCAGATCAAGTCATCACAGTAGGTTGTTACATACTCATCAGGCTGACTTTGAAAATCCATGCAGAGCAAAAGCAGGAGAGGCGACTGGACATTTGATGCCATTCATACGTGGTCAAGCCCTGCACCCTGTGTTATTCTGATGGGAAAATAAAATGACGGGGCGATGAAAGGATGTAGTAGTTCGTCGTTCGTATTTAACGACCCACTCGAAGAAATTAAATCCACTAGAGCCTCATTACTCATACTACAGCAAGACAGACAGATAATATCGATAAACACCATTCCACCGATCATACGAGTATTTATTTTAGGGAAACCGCCTTTCTTCTTCTTCTCCTCCTCTAGGTCGCGAACTTCGAATTTCCTCCCGCTGTGATGTTCAGGCGAAGACACGATGGTGGACTGGTTCGGTACGGTCGTGATGTAGAGGTGGTCAGAGCTCTGTCCGCTGTCCGCAACTTCACTGTTAATTTCGTTGATGTGCCCCCAGGTAAGAAGTAGACCAATAATTGAGTGGACATTAAGTGCAGACACTGTTGGAAGGACACAAGCCATGACTGTGAGGAGCTGCAATGAACTATGAATTTGCGTAGAGTGACAGATAGACAACCAGATACAGAAGTCATAGTGTGCTGTGGTGTTGTCGTGGATGTGCTGTGAAAGTATCTCAAGTTCCCTGAGATGGTCCGGTTGTGTTTTTGGGAAAATGAGAGACAGGGGAGGACAGTGTATTTTAGTAAGGTAAAGGGGGAGAGTGAGGCCGAGGGTGATATGGAGCGATGATATAGGTATATGAATGTGGGCGATGTGTGTTGGAGGGAGGACAGTCTGTTGGTGGGAGACGGTGACATGGAGGCAGTTTGTTTGTGGCTCCCCCCTTTGAGAGTAAGGCGTGTAGCTGTAGATAGATAGCACAACTGTTGGCGATAGCACCTTTACACCGTCTTCAAAATGTGTATAATGCTAATGAGATCTTGCTGAGCAGGGGCTGCATTCACGAACATGCTTACGATCGATTCCCAGTCGGAACTATGATTTGTTTTTGGAGGGTGGACAAGGAAAGGAGTGTGTCGAGACGTCTCGTGTTTCCATCATCATCATCATCATCATCATCATCCAGACCTCTTCCCACCTAAGGACCTGAGGTAGGATCAGATAGCAAGGAATATAATAAATAGAGAAACTAACGAAACGTATGCGCAGTTAAATGGACCACACTTCTCATTCACTTACTGATCAATCCTCCTGATTCCTGACTTAACCTCACTGAAATAAGCATTCACAGTAACATTCTTCCCATTACATGTCATCTGGGCAGTCCGTCGAATATCACTTAAGTGGAAAAGAAGAAGGGTGCCAGACCCATGCCATGCACTCCTTCGTACAAAATTTTTCCAGCCAGTTCAGTCCGGTGTCAGTTGCCTAGCCTCATCACTGTCCATAGTTCGCATCCCTACACACTAGTTTCCCATGTTAAATCACCTGCTAAACAAAAAGTCCTGGTTATGAAAGGAAAATAATCAAAACGTACTCTAATACTAATGGAGAGAGAGAGAGAGAGAGAGAGAGAGAGAGAGAGAGAGAGAGAGAGAGAGAGAGAGTCATGTTTGATAATGAAATTGCATAATAACGAAAGATTCGAACCTATACTGTAGGGTTTATCCTAATTGGTACCGGTGTCTTATGCACGGAGTGACTCATGCTGCAAGGTACGTTTCCTCTCAGTGCGTACAGTATGTGCCAAGTGCCCTTTTGGCTGCTATGCTGAAAGTATCCGCATGATATCTCAAATATTGTGCCATTTATCAAAAACATTTTAAGAATTACGTGTCAGGAAGATAGTTGGATGTCTAATCGACCTATAGGTAACTACATATATATATATATATATATATATACAGAAAATTACAGGCAGATTGTGAAATCAGTCACTTCGTGACTTTAAAGTTAGTTTAGGTTTATGTTGATCTAGGATAACGTTAGGTTAGGTTAGGTTAAGGTTTGGTTAGGTTTTAGGCTAAACAGAGAAGAGAACGATGATTTCCATTGTAAGTCACTCCATGCATACGACACCGGGCATCCCAGTTGCAATCCCAGATTTCATCTTGCGGTGATAATTAAAAAAAAAAAAAAAAACTATAATCAAGTGCGCAATAACAAAGAGATAACTGAATATACAGGAAGGTATCCTAGGAGGAAAAGGGCATAACTTTAGGAAATTATAGATGAGGGATATATATATATATATATATATATATATATATATATATATATATATATATATATATATATATATATTTTTACGGAACAGAGAGAGATAATGAACACTTCAAGTGAGAATACTAAAATCACTACTGTCACGCAAAGTTCCAGGTTCAAAACAAAAGAGTTAGGTAAAATTACAAGTTAAAGTTTAATGCTCAAACTAACAACTAAACATTCAGGACTCATAAGGATAATGTAATGGCAAAACAGGTTACATATATGGTTAACTGCAATAGCCTCTATTAACATGAATTTAGCAAGAGCAAATTTATCTAAGTCAGCCCTGATAAATGAGAAAACCGGATAATGCTCAGTTAAAGCAAGATATATGATTACAGATACAAAATATTATTAATAATGGCTGACATTAAAAACTCTAAATGAATCACAAAAAACCTTACCAGGCCTACGAATTACTTACCAGGCCATACAGTACAAGAAAAATGGTAACAACACTTATACTCAAATTATACAGCAGCTAGATGGCTGGAGACTTCCTGAGCACTCACAAAAATAATAATACACTATACAGGGGAGGACAGTGATGTGAACAAAATGAGGAGTAGATCTAAGTGGCCATAATGCAGAGACTGAGCTCATTATGTAGGGGCCGGCAGAGCCTGATTCAACCTGCAAGAAGGACGCGGAAATGAAGGCACAGGGGAGGAAGAGTTGACAGTCCCGCTCTGAACAACGAAAAGAACGACCCACTCCACCATAAGGGGGAGAAGGGGGGAGTGAGGTAGAACACGCAAGCCCGGTCACTATGGAAGCCACGAGGCGAATCGTGATCAAACATGCAGCACACTGCACGCTAGAATTATACAAAGGATGATGAAATCATAGGCTATGTAACACCTCCCCACAAAGGAAAAGAAATTTACAAAGGAAATTTCTTATTAATCTAAAACAATCTGTCTAAAGTCTAGATAAGCAATCTGCAATAACATTTTCTTTCCCCTTGACATGTTGTATGTCTAATGAATACTCCTGAAGAAGTAGACTCCATCTTGTCAATCTCTGATTTTTATCTTTAAACTTACTAAGGAATTTCAGTGGGTTATGATCGGTATAAATGACTATGGGGTCAAAACCAGAACACAAATAAAATGAAAAATGCTGTAAACCCAAAATCAGGGCCAAAAGCTCTTTCTCAATAGTTGAGTAGTTCTTTTGAGAATAAGATACAGGGTGTTCAATACCCTGATCATCCTCTTGCAGCAAAACAGCCCCAGCTCCTGTATCACTTGCGTCAACAGCCATCTTAAAAGGCTAAGCAAAATTTGGAGTAGCGAGCACTGGCTGACTTAATAGGATAGCTTTAAGTTTACTGAAAGAGGATTCACAGTTATCGGTCCAGACAAATTTAACTCCCTTTTTTAGTAGGTCTGTAAGTGGTGATACAAGAATTGAAAAGTTAAGAACAAATCTCCTGTAATAACCTACCATTCCCAAAAATCTTTGTAGCTCTTTCATACTTTTAGGTCTGGAAAGATCACTTATAACCTGAACCTTAGCTCCTGGTGGTGCAACGTGTCCATCACCAATTACGTACCCAAGGTACTGAACTTTAGCTTAACCAAACTCACACTTTGATAAATTAGCTACAAGATTAGCCTGAACCAAACGCTCAAGAAATTTACTGACATGGCATAGGTGATCTTTCCAGTTGTCACTGAAGATTAATACATCATCAATATAAACAACACACCCTGCCAAACCCTCTGTTACAACATTCATGAGCTTCTGAAAAGTGGCTGGTGCATTCTTCATACAATATGGCATTACAGAACATGCAAAAGTCTTTCCTAGTGTTACAAAACATGAGATCTCCCTAGCACGTTCAGTCATAGGTACTTGCCAGTATCCCTTTAACAAATCAAACTTACTTATGTACCTAGCCTTTCCGATCTTGTCTATGCAATCTTCCACACGAGGGAGAGGGTAAGTGTCTGTTTTGGTTATCTGATTAATACGTCTGTAGTCGATGCAAAGCCACTGTGACCCACCTGGCTTAGGGACTAGAGTGACAGGAGTACTCCACTCGCTCTGCCAGGGCTCAATCATCTTGTGGTCCAACAGGTAGCCAAGCTCCTTCTGGATGAGAAAAACTTTCACTGGGTTCACACGGTAAGGAGGCAGTTTAACTGGCTTTGCGTCTCCAACATCGACATCATGCATAAACACAGTGGTTCTTCCTGGAGTGGCACGGAACACTTGCGGGTACTCCTGCAGTAAATACCGAAAACTCCTGCCTTTCCTCGAGAGCTAGATGAGAAAGCTTAGTCTGGAGATCATTCATGATATCAGGATTCTTCCTCAAACTATCACTCAGACTCATACTGCATGGGAGAACTTCACTTGCAGACTTGGGTGGAACAGCTACAGTGCAGACTCGGTTATTTTCGGCCCGCTTGTGATATAACTTTAGCATGTTGATGTGACAAAGTTGCTTGTTCTTTCTACGATCTGGTGTGGCAATGACATAGTTGACATCACTGAGTTTCTTCTCCACGAAATAAGGACCACTAAACTTGGCTTGAAGAGGTTGCCCATGCACCGGTAGCAGAATCAAAACATGATCTCCTGGCTGAAAGTGGCGTAACCTGGACTTCTTATCATACCAAGTCTTCATCTTCTCCTGAGCAGCTCCTGAATTCTCTCTCGCCAGCTGTAAAGCAGTGGACAGCCGTTCTTTGAACTTCATCACATACTCCAACAGGTTGACATCATCTTCCTCCGACAGCCAGCATTCCTTGAGTAGCTTAAGGGGTCCTCTTACTTCAGAGCCAAACAGTAGTTCAAAGGGTGAGAAGCCCAGTGATTCATTTGGAGATTCTCTTGCGGCAAATACAACGAATGGAAGACCTTTATCCCAATCTTTCTGATATTCCAAACAGTATTTCCTGAGCATCGATTTGAGTGTTTGATGATATCTCTCCAACGCTCCTTGGGTCTGGGGATGGTAAGCTGAAGACGTGATCTGGGTGATGCCCAACTCTTTCAGAGACTGCTTGAAAACATTTGACATGAAATTACTTCCCCGGTCTGACTGTACCTCCTTGGGCAGACCAAACTTGGTGAAGGACCCCAGCATTTCCTTAACCACGTTCTTTGCTGAGATATTTCTAAGTGGAATGGCTTCAGGATAACGAGTAGCCATATCAATCAGGGTCAACACATAAGAAAATCCTGAAGAAGTCTTAGGAAGAGGGCCCACAATATCCAACAACACACGAGTGAAAGGCGCCTCAAAAGGAGGAATGGGAACTAGAGGTGCAACCTTTTCGGTCTGATTACACTTCCCCACAACTTGACAGGTGTGACAAGACTTACAATACCAGGAAACATCTCTGAAGATACCTGACCAGTAGGAGTGTATCAAAATGCGTGCCACAGTCTTCCTCACTCCAAGGTGTCCTGCCAAACTGGAATCATGAGCCACTCTAATGATATCTTGCCTACAAACACGAGGCATGGCAACTTAATGTACAACCTCCCATTCACAGTCGGCTGATGCTGTTAGGGGTCTCCACTTTCTCATAAGTACTCCTGACTTTATATAATAACAAGTAGAAGCACTAGCTGACTCTTCCTCACTGCAAGCAGAGTTAGCTAGACCTTTCAACTCAGGGTCAGCAACCTGCAACTCAACCAACTCTTGATGAGACAAATTATCAACACTACGGGGTACTGCCTCATCTGATGAGTGGTCCAAATTAGCAAGAAAAGTGTCACCTAGGATAACATCATCATTATCATCTAAGTCACCAGTAACTTTAGACTTAGCCCTAGTGACAACACATGCAGAGAACAAACACATCAGGGATATCACAGTCCTGGGTCGCAGTCACTGGTTCACTAGACAACTGAGGAGCTGGACACACTTGACTTCCACCAATATCATTTCCAAGTAAGAAAGTTACACCTGACATTGGGAGTGTCTCAACCAACCCAGCCATAACGGAACCATTAACAAAACCAGACTCTAAATTCACTCTGCACAGAGGGACAGAGAAGTAATTATTCCCTACACCTTGTAAGATTACAGTTTCATCAGAGGAATTAACATTAGAGCCTAGAACACTGGTCAGCATAAGGGATTGGCAAGCACCTGTATCACGATATATTTTAAGTGATTTCCCCTTATTACTGTCCAGAGGACTGACAAAACCATCAGACAGGAAATTAGCACACGAACTCTTGAGAGTGTCACCCACATTACTGCTCAAAAGAGGAGCTTCATCATGAGAATTTCATTTACCCCTCAAAGCAGGTTCAGTTAACTTGGTTAAAGAATTCTGGGAACTCTCAAGGGTGGACACTAGACCAATTGACTGAATATTTAAAGACTCCTTTTTGTTCACATCAGGCTGTCTCCTGAAACATTTCTCCGTAGTATGACCAAGCTTACTACAATAAGTACATTTACTTTTCTGAAATCTAGAAGTGGAGCTGGTATTTACTTCCTGAGAAACATCATCCTTATTCTCTTTCCTGTTACCTGTACTCTGAGTAGAGGCAACGTACTTACTCTCAGCTTTCCTTTTTTCTTTAGAATATCTCTTGTGAGTGAGAACATATTCAACAGCTAAAACTGCAGCATCAGACAAATTATCTATTCTTTTCTCATCAAGATATAGGCTTACATCTTTATTAATACACCTTTTGAAGTCCTCCAGCAAAATCATCTGCTTAAATTTATCAAAATCAGAATTTACATTCTTAGAATTTAACCACTGCTCTAACAGATCTTCTTTGATTTTTGCATACTCAACATGGGATTGCTTATCTTGCTTATAAGTTGTCCTAAATTTTACTCTATAGGCTTCAGGAACAAGCTCATAGGCCTTAAGAATCAAGCTCTTAACTACATCATAATTATCAGATTGATCCTGAGGCAAAGATGCATAAGTTACTTGAGCTTTACCGGTGAGAACACTCTGTAGGAGTACTGGCCAATACTTTTTGGGCCAATTAAAACCTGTAGCTACCCTCTCATACAACTGAAAATACTTTGTTAAATCAGATTCATTAAAAGCAGGGACAAGTTTAACATTTTTAGCTACATCAAAATCATCAGAGCTAGATGATCCAGTTCCACTTTGTTTCATGCGATACTCATGGTCTGCCTGAATCCTAGCAATTTCAATTTGTGCCTGTGCCTCCTGAATACGAGCCTGAGACTCAGCCTCCTTAGCACGAGCCTCCTGCAGGGCTAGCTGTAACTTAGCTATTTCAATCTGCGTTTGCTCATCTGGAGGAGTTACATTAAACAATCTTTTATTAATCATGTCAACAATTTGATCTTTAGACTGATAAGAGCGAACAGTAATTCCCAGTTGTTGAGCAACAAGCTTAAGTTCATTCTTTGTTCTGTTTTCTACATCACACACTGTTTGCACATTTGACAAAAAATCTTTGGCTTCATCAAGAGTAGTAATAGCAGGCATCATGAATAAATCACAGTCACAAAATATCAAGCAATATCCTTATGATAATATCCTGAATATCCTGATAAGAGGTCGCCAAATTTATGTTACGGAACAGAGAGAGAGATAATGAACACTTCAAGTGAGAATACTAAAATCACTACTGTCACGCAAAGTTCCAGGTTCAAAACAAAAGAGTTAGGTAAAATTACAAGTTAAAGTTTAATGCTCAAACTAACAACTAAACATTCAGGACTCATAAGGATAATGTAATGGCAAAACAGGTTACATATATGGTTAACTGCAATAGCCTCTATAAACATGAATTTAGCAAGAGCAAATTTATCTAAGTCAGCCCTGATAAATGAGAAAACTGGATAATGCTCAGGTAAAGCAAGAGATATTATTACAGATACAAAATATTATTAATAATGGCTGACATTATAAACTCTACATGAATCACAAAAAACCTTACCAGGCCTACGAATTACTTACCAGGCCATACAGTACAAGAAAAATGGTAACAACACTTATACTCAAATTATACAGCAGCTAGATGGCTGGAGACTTCCTGAGCACTCACAAAAATAATAATACACTATACAGGGGAGGACAGTGATGTGAACAAAATGAGGAGTAGATCTAAGTGGCCATAATGCAGAGACTGAGCTCATTATATAGGGGCCGGCAGAGCCTGATTCAACCTGCAAGAAGGACGCGGAAATGAAGGCACAGGGGAGGAAGAGTTGACAGTCCCGCTCTGAACAACGGAAAGAACGACCCACTCCACCATAAGGGGGAGAAGGGGGGAGTGAGGTAGAACACGCAAGCCCAGTCACTACGGAAGCCACGAGGCGAATCGTGATCAAACATGCAGCACACTGCACGCTAGAATTATACAAAGGATGATGAAATCATAGGCTATGTAACAATATATATATATATATATATATATATATATATATATATATATATATATATATATATATATATGTGTGTGTGTGTGTGTGTGTGTGTGTGTGTTATAATTCCGACTCTGGACATAGGCTCCACAGCCCGTTATCAAGGCCCATTAGTTCCCCTCTATCCATACACCTCCACATGTCACCACTTCGGTGCTAACACCCACTGTCCATATAACCTTCCATATTGAATACATGGTAGGGTTGTCTCATGTAGGGCTTGTGTATTGCTATTAGCGGGGGAGTTTTTATGACATGTCAGCGGGTCTTCTGGTTGATCAGTAAAGTCTGCTTTAATGAAATTCAAATCCTTATACTATTCCCTGCCCAAGCGAGGATTTGAACCTGGGTCCATTAGGACTGCAGGTCACATATATATATATATATATATATATATATATATATATATATATATATATATAGATAGAGAGAGAGAGAGAGAGAGAGAGATGGTAGATAGGCAAATAGATATAATCATCATCATCAGCCATTGAGGTCCACTGCAAGACCAGCCTGTCCCACCCGAAGCAGGGACGATACAGCCAATGTATCTCTACCCAGTGTCTTAGGCTGTCTAGTAGAGACCATATGTAGGGTGAGGAGTGCTTGTGAGTGTGACTGTAGTGTTGTAGTGGCTTGGGATGTGTGTGTAGTCTGTGAATTAAGTGTAATCAGCCCACCTTAAGCCGACTGGGTGCAAGCATACTATACTCCATTTCATCAAGTCTGGCACCATCAGTGATGTCCTCAACACCTTTAACACCGATAAAGGTCCTCAGTACTGGATATACCTTTTTGTATTGCCTTTTTATATTGGTTCACAGTGTAATAAATAGAGGTCCACCTAGTGGAGAGGGTTTACATCAATACTACAGGCGCTGAGGACGTCACTGATGGTGCCAAACTTGATGAACTGGAGTGTGGTATGCGACACTGGTTCAACCACAGCATCCCTAATGTCCGCCAAAGCGGTCAGTGAATCGGTGAACACTTCCCAAAGTTTTTACAACTCTGGCGAGAGGCAAACCTGCGTCCACAAGTGCGCGAAATGCACACTCTACCAGTGTAAACAAAGGCTCATATATATACATATATATATATATATATATATATATATATATATATATATATATATATATATATATATATATATGCAGAAAACTTAAGCTGTCACGACATTGCTTCTCCTAACCCTGCTGTTGGGTGGAAAAGGAGGTCCGGGTAATGATTATATATATATATATATATATATATATATATATATATATATATATATATATATATATATATATATATAGGTATATACATATACGTGTGTGTGTGTGTGTGTGTGTGTGTGTGTGTGTGTGTGTGTGTGTGTGTGTGTGTGTGTGTGTGTGTGTTTCAGCAGGAATAGCAGGGAGAAAAGAGTGCAGAACATTCCTGTGTCCGCAGTTCTTCCTATGCAACAGACTTAAACTAGTTACTTATTTACTAATTATGTAGCCACAATAAGCAAGCTTTATGGTATATATGTAACCCTTTCGGTCCTGAATTATGGAGGACTTATTTTTCCTTTCCTATTTGTATTTATCTCCATTCTAGGAATCTTAGCAATGCACTTATTCCAGAAAACTACCAAAAAGTATATAATTGCAAAAAATATAAAGGTGGGAACTCTGGCTCCCGTCACGGTTTTTGAGGGCAAAAAGTGAAGTTACAGGTGTAAAAAATACAGTAAAAAAAAAAAAAATTATTCTAATATATATTCTAAGATATATTATTTACATTCAGTTAGATAGAAAACGAAAATACGTTATTAGTTTCCCCTTGATAATAAGACTATTGAAGACAACTTTTCCAGTATCTAAGTTTCACTGGATATACAGAAAAGAAATTAAACATTTTCTCACTGCAATATGTTGTGATAGTAGCATGAAAATTGCATAGTTATTGAAGCTGATAAAAAAATTCTATTTATATTATGAATACTTACGTTTGTAATTATCTTGCCATACCAACAGGTAATGTTATCAAATGAAAATAAAACCGATATTCTTTCATCCCGTGCGAGAACTTACGTATGATATTCATTCAAGTATTTCTTTGTCGCACTGCAACAGAGATGAACGCCACAGTGACTACTTAATGTTATTGGTCGTGATTCTACCCCTTTCCTGGGGCACACCTCACACCTTCCTTTCTTACCAATAAATTTAGGTCAATGGATCCCAGTGTTGTTGAGCCTAACAGAAGCAGGTACGCTGTAGTCAACTTTTCTTCGCTTTGGGGCTCCTTGGGATCGACGATTCCTAATAATGACCTACTTTATCTTTCCTTCAGTGACATCTTACCTGACACTTCAGGTGCGTTTTTCACCACTAGGGATGCATTCCCACGAATAAGAAATAGAAAATATTAATAGTCATCTTGAAATCGTATTCCTTTCTAGCAGAAATGGATTTTTAATGACCTACTTCATCTTTCCTTCAGTGTCACCTTACCTGGCATTTCATGTGCTTTTTTCACCACAAAGAATGAATCCCAACGAACGAAACAATAAATGTTTATAGTCATCCTGAAATCTGGATACTTTCTAGCCGACAACAAATTCATAATAATGAACTACTTCATTTTTCCTTCACTGACACCTTACTCGACAGTTTTGGTGTGTTTTTCACCACGAAGGATGCATCTCAACAAAAGAGAAAATAAATATTTATAGTTATCCTGAAATCGAGTTCCGTTCTAGCCGAAGACAGATTTCCACTAAAGACCTACTTGATATTTCCTTCCAAGACTCCTTACCTGACACTTCAAGTGCGATTTTCACAACGACGGATGCGTCCCAACAAAAAAGACAAAAAACATTTTTAGTCATCCTGAAATCGGGTTACATTCTAGCCGAGAACAGATTTTTAACAATGACCTACTTGATCTTTCCTTCAGCGACATCTTACCTGACACTTCAGGTGCGATTTTCACCGCGAAGAATGCGGCCCAACGAGTGAGATAATAAATATTTAAAACCAACCTGAAATCAGGTTATTTTCTAGCTGAATACATTTTTTTAAAGATTTATCGCTCAGTATGATTACTGGATGGCTAACTATAACATGTCTGTCTAATTTTGGCCTCTGAAACGGTGTATGATATTTTATTTATTTAGGTTCTTTATTTACCATTCAGTACAAGCCTCAACACTCTGGGGAACATTGTCGCCGAAGGCCAAGCAGGAAAGGGTGCATGAGAGCAAAAAAGTTACATTGATACCTTAGGCCAGATGTAATTATCATTACAAGCATAATAATGGACAAAGACATACTATGACACATAGATGGTGCAAAGTTGTTGCAGTAATTATCATTAGAAGTTTAGGAATATGAGGGAGGTTTAGGTATATGAGGGAGGGGGGAGTGAGTTGGGGGGAGGGCAGTCAAATGGTGGGTGACAGAGGGGCTTGTAGGCGTTTTGTCTGCGGCCATCCTTTGCGGGATTTGGGCGTCGGGCTATAGATAGGTAGATAGATTAGGAATGAGCAAAGAGACACATTTATAGACACATATGGACATACGTATGCAGAGAGAGGCACATATACGTATATTTCTTTGTATATATCGATATATTCACGTACATACTTGTAGGTGGTAGAGTTGTTTATATTCAGTGGATAACCATTGACCATTTACTTTTGTGATATCGAAAACTTTTTAGCCTGCCGCATCCTAGCAGATTTTTCACCAATGACCCTCCCCCCAATCCTGGCAGATTTTTTTTTTTTTTTTTTTTTTTTTTGGCTAAAACCTCTGCTTTTTATGAGAAACATTCAAAATTCAGAGAGAAAGTGCTCACCTGAGCTTAGAAGTGCCCTGTACAGGTGACAATCCCCTCACCTGGTACCGTCTACTCTCGTGCCCGGCTCCAGAGAAGACGTTTTGTATGGGAAGGGTAACTATTCCAAACCACTCAGAATAGGTAGATATTTATTTATTTTGTATGAATTTATGTGTAGTACAAGAGTATATTGGTTTTCACGCAATATATATATATAGGCGACATAAGCATTGTTTCACTCACCAAACACATAACATACGGCACCTTCCATGGCGACGTTACCTCCTCATTTCTGATCGTTTCTTCTGGCGCCACATAAACTTTTGTCCTCCACATTGTCATCGATTGAGGAATCACTGTCGCCTTGAATTTCGTACTGTGGTGCGACATGTCTTTACTAACCAAGTCACTGTTAACAGGTGAGTTGCCGAGACAATGGCGTGCAGGGGGGTGGAGGTCATGCGGGGTAAGGCATTGTTCCCGCTTGGCCTCGGGTAGAGGAAGGTATCCTACATATAATTATGCACCAAAAACCACGCACAATATTTGAAAAATGTGCAAATGAGGGACCTCGCAATTGCAAAACATATGGATACGTCAACTGGTGTCACTGTGACAAAATGTTGTGACCTACCCATATTTCAACAAGATGCCTTGGGTTAGGGCATCCTATTTTTTCCTCTTGACACATTCATTGTAAGATTTTAGAACCTTGTCAAGCATTGCTTGTATTGCTTGTTGTGACACATGTGGAAAGTTCAATGTATTCTCCCATAATCTCGTAACTTCTTTGGAAATTTCAACTGTTCATTGTTTTCTTAATTTGATTTTTGCTCCAAGAAGCTGGTAACATCCAACAACTTGCGTTTGGTTTGGTATTCTGCATTTTTCTTCTAATGAAGATTCTTCTAAAGGCACAATTCCTCTTCTACTATGTGACTGCTGGAACCGCACCAAATTATTGGTCCAGACATCCTTGTTCTTCTGCACGATAGTATCACTTATTTTGTGCAACATCATGCTTATCTGAAAAACAAAAATATTTAATATATAACAGTAACACACTAAGCAATTATTATGCTGACTGTTCACATGCATACTGCGAAGATAACTGACAAGTGCTGAAACCTGTGTCCTGTTTTATAATATTTAAAATATTCTAGAATGGTCTAAACAATGTTAAACCATACTAGACCGTTTCAAACTGTTCTAGAAAGTTCTAAATAGTACTAAAATCTTCTGTGAAAGTCAATATAGTTATAAAAAAAAATCTATAGAAATATTAAGAAAGTGATAAAACTTGTGTGTGGTAATGTTAAAAATACGGTAATTATTTTTTTTTATTTAGGGGTGAACTTTTCTTTAAAACAGAGAAATAAGGGCTTTTTATTTGTTTTTAAACAAAAGTTCATCAATTTATGATACAGGCTTCCTTTTATTTTAAAATAAAAATTTATAACCCTAGTATATATATATATCTATATCTATATCCATATCTATATCTATCTGTCTATATATATATATATATATATATATATATATATATATATATATATATATATGTATATATATATATATATATATATATATATATATATATATATATACATATACATACATATATATAGATAGATAGATACATACATACATATAGATAGACATATATATATATATATATATATATATATATATATATATATATATATATATATATATATATATATATATATATAAAATATTGGAAAAGTTTCTAGACAAGGGAAAGAAGTTGTACAATATGCGACATTCATGGATTTGGAGAAAGTGTATGACAGGGTGGATGGAAAAGGATTGTGGAAAGTATTAAGAATATATGGAGTAGATGGGAAGTTGTTGAATGCTGTGAAGAGTATGTATGAGGGTTCTAAGGCGGCAGTGTGTGTGCATAGTGAACTGAATGAATTTTTCTAATTGAAGGTTGGGTTGAAACAGGGATTTGTCACGTCTCCATGGTTGATCAATCTGTACATGGATGGGGTTATAAAAGAGACACATGGTAGGGCAGTGGATGTTGGAGCGGCCCTAGTGAGATAGGGCAGTGTTTGGAAAGTCCCTGTACTGTTGTTTACAAATGATACTGTATTGTTAAGTGAAGACGAAGGGGAACTGGAAGGCTTCGTGGATGAGTTTGGGAGAGCGTGTAAGAAACGAAATCCAAAGGTGAATGTAGGGAAGAGTAAAGTTCTGGTCTTCGAGAGAAGTGAAGTCAGTAAATGTAGAGTCAGGTTGGATGATGAGGAAATGGAAAATGTGAGTACATTTAAGTACTTACATAGTGTGACGAGTAAGGATGGAAGCTTAGAGGATGAAATGCTTGAAAGGATACAACAAGGAAGAAAGATTGCTGGATCCTTGAAAGCAGTGATAAGAATGAGGAAAGTGAGCATGGAGGTGAAAAAGTTACTACATGACAGTAATGTGATACTAACTGTAACCTATGGAAGTGAAGCTTGGACGTTGTTGGGGGGACACAAGTAAAGAATGAGAGCAGTGGAAATGAGTTATTTGAGAGAAGCCTATGGAGTCACATGGAGAGACAGACTGACAAATGTGGATGTAAAGGACCGTTTTCTTGTGGATGTTTTTTTTTTTTTTTTTTTTTAATGTGAGGAAGAAAGAACCATAGGCAAATGAGTTTCCAAGAGAAAAAGAAAATACAAGAGAGAGCCAAATTCAAGATCCATTCATTTCGAGATGCCTTGACACACTGCATTTGAAAGACTGGAGATCATTGGAAGCAGGAAATACAGAGGAAGACAGTTCCAGAGTTGACCTGTTGCATAAATGAAGGACTGGGAGTAACGGTTAACTTTTGCATTAGAGAGTTGGACAGAAAAGGGGTGAGAGTTTGCTGCTAGGTGGGTGCTACGTGCCCGTCGTAGAGGTGGAGGAATGCATGCAGACAGTTCAGAGGAACAGTGACCATTGAAGTAGCGATAGAAAAGAGATAAAGATGCAACAGTGCGGCGAAGAGACAGAGGTTGAAGGGAGTCAGTAAGAGGGGAAGAGTTAATGAGACGAAAAGCCTTTGAATCCACCATATTGAGAAGAGCTGCACGTGGGGAGCTTCCCCACACATGAGAGTTGTACTCCACGCAGGGGCGGATAAAACCCCTGTATAGAGTCAATAATTGTGCAGGGGTAAAGAAGGAACGGATTAGGCTTAGCACACCTAATCTCTTGGAAGCAGATTTTACAAGAGATGCAATATGATCTTTCAAAGATAAGTCCCGAGTAAATGAAACCCCAAGCATGTTCAAGGATGATGCAGGATTAAGCTGAATATTATTACACGTTAGTGGGTATACTTGTTGAAGATTTTATCGGGTTGATAGGTGCAAAAACTGAGTTTTTGATGCATTAAAAACAACCAGGTTATTTTTACCCCAATCAGTGATATGAGCCAAGTCAGACATTAGGTGTGCCATAGCCTCATCCCTTGTTTGTTGAAGTAACTGCTGAAATGGACGTTGTGGGAATCGAATAGAAAGGTGAAGGGTGGAGTCATCATCATATGAGAGGATAGGGTTAGATGTACAGCTTAGAAGGATGAATAAAAGGAAGAGAGTTGGTGATAGGACAGAGCCCTGAGGAACAGCACTGATGATAGATCTAGGAGACAAACGATGGCCGTCTACAACACCGGCTATAGAACGACCAGAAAGGAACCTAGAGATGAAGGCACAGATAGAAGGATAGAAACCATAAGAGGGCAGTTTGGAAATTAAAGATTTATACCAGACTCGACCGAAAGCCCTTGAGATGTCAAGTGCAATGGCAAAGCTTTCGGCAAAGTCCCGAAAAGAGGATGACCAGGAGTCTGAAAGGTAGGTGAGAAGATCGCCATTGGAGCGTCCCTGACGGAACCCATACTGACCATCAGAAAGAAGGTTGTGATAGGAAAGATGCTTTAAAGTTTTCCTATTAAGAATAGACTCGAAAACTTTTGAGATATAGGATGTTAAAGCAATTGGACGATAGTTAGAGGGCTGAGAATGGTCACCCTTCTTTGGGACTGGCTGAATGAGAGCAAACTTCCAGCAAGAAGGAAAGGTACAAGTTGATAGACAAAGGCGAATGAGTTTGCCTAGGCAGGGTGTAAGCACAGAAGCACAGTTCTTGAGAACAACAGGAGGAACTTCATCAGGCCCATATGCCTTATTAGTATTGAGGCCTGTGATGGCAGAAAATACATCAGCTGAAGACATTTTAATGTTAGCAATGAGGAAGTCAGAGGGGGGAAGTGATGGAGGAACAGCACCAGAATCGTCTAAGGTGAAATTGAAGGAGAAAGTCTGAGCAAAGAGATCTGCTTTATCTGTAGAAGAAATAGCTACAGAGCCATTAGAGTAGAAAAAAAGGAGGGAAAGATGATGAGGTAAGGTTGTTAGAAAGGATTTTGGCAAGGTACCAGAAGGAGCGGGAAGAATTCGAGTTGGAGAGTTGAGAGCATTTAATATGGATGAAATTGTTTTTAGCAGAGCGAAGAACAGACCGAGCACGACTTCGGGCAGAAACGTATAAAAAATGTGATTCAGGGGTGGGTTGGCTCCGGTACCTTTTATGGGCCCTCTCCTTGTTGCAGACAGCATAAGAACAAGCATGATTAAACCAAGGCTTTCTTGCATTAGTCAAAGGACATGAGAAACGAATGTATGCTTCCATGCCCGAGAGAATAACCTCCATAATGCGCAAGGCACACCCAGATGGCTCCCAGCCATGGAAGCAATAATCATTCCAGGGAAAATCAGAGAAGTAATGCCTGAGAGCCTCCCAATCCACAGCTCCAAAGTGCCACAGACGACGTTTCTTTGGAGGGTCCGCAGGCTGTACCGGAGTGATAGGACAGGTTAAGGTGATAGGGTTGTGATCGGAGGAGCCCAATGGAGAGATAAGATTAACAGTGTAAGCAGAAGGATTAGTTGTAAGGAAGAGGTCAAGTATGTTGGAGCTCTCTCCAAGGCGGTCAGGGATATGGGTAGGGTGTTGTACAAGCTACTCTAGATCATTAAGGGTAGAAAAGGTGTAGGCTTGTTCACCAGGTGGATCAGTGAAAGGAGAGGAGAGCCAAAGGTGATGTCAGGACTCCATATTATAATTACAAATCATAATAGATAGATAGATAGATAGATAGACAGACAGATAGAAGCAGCAAGTCAGGGGATGAGATAGGTATTGTGTCTGCGAGAATCGAGCAATGCTAAACATGCTTACACACTCTAACTCAAGGAATGCTTGATAGGCACACGACAGCGCCTCGCGACCATACACACACATACACACATACTCACACACAGGCTTCTAGAAACTTCACATCAGAATATTCCACGTGACACGACCCCTGCTAAAATAGGAATTTAGGAAGCAGAGCTCAGAAGGAGGTTAGCGATAGAACCGACAGGTAGTGGAGAAAGTAAACAAGAAGAGGGGTCCAACTAGATTTACTAAGTATATTGTTTCTGTATTATACACTGCTCAACTTAAGACTTTCTCTGAAGATAATAAATCAAGATCAACTCCCTGCATTTATCTTTAACTCCTCCTGCTCTTCAGTTATCAAAATAACAATAAAAACTCAAGACTCACATATTACAAGAATTAAGAGTCACAGTGGTGACGAACATTGAAATCTCCTAGAATGGAGATTTCAGAGAAAGGAGAAATGGATAGAATGTGTTCCATCGTAGAAGTAAGATAGTCAAAGATTTTTTTATAATCAGTAGAATTAGGAGATAAGTAAACAGCACAGATATATTTAGTCAGAGAATGACAGGAAAGCCAAAGCCAGAGTGTAAAGAATTCAGGAGAATCGAGTTCAGGAACACGAGAGCAAGATAAGTTGTTGCATATATATACACAACAGCCACCTTTGGCTTTGAAATGAGTATAAAGAAAGTAGGATGATATAGAAAAGGGTCTGCTGTCAGTTGCCTCAGACAGCTGAGTCTCAGTTAGAAAAAGAAGGTGAGGTTTAGAGAAGGAGAGGTGGTGCTGTGAAAGTTAGAGGAAAGGCCATGAATGTTACAGAAATGAAGAAGAGAGTCAGACAGTGGTTCCAGGCATCTGGAGTCGCCACCGGGAGATGGGAGGATGGTCGGGGCATTTATGGTTCCCCCCCCGGGGACTCCGAGCCTACATTATTCAATGCCATTTTTCAAAATTTTGAAATGGAAGTGTGGTGTGTACTGTGCATGTAGTTTGGTGTTGATGGTTAGAGAAACTTGTACTGGAGAGCATGCTGGCCTACTCTTTGTGTTACTGAGACACTGAAGAAGTTCAGCAAAGGGGGATGGTCGGGACCTAGTCCCGAGGGCTGATGAAGCGGGAGCTCCAGCTCTCCCTGTCATCAGCTTTCCATCCACCTCGGGAGTACTGCCCTGCTCGACTGGTGCTACAGTCTACTCCTCTGCCCGCTGTGCGGTGTTAGTAACACTGATACCCAACAAGGTCTGGGTTATGGGGAAGGGGAAGCGCAAAGCATTACTAAAGCAGTGTGCCAGTCCCCCCAGGACCACAACGCAAACTATTACTACACTCAGTGCTGGAGTACTGCCCCCCTGACTGTTGTATGCCATCTGACACACTCCCCTCCAGACACTGATGACCCACACACTTCATTCCCAGCTGCTGGTGATCTTGCTGTATCCAATGAACCTAATACTGCAACAAATAAAAGCATCAAACTCGATGGCGCTTGTGGTGATGATGATGATGATAGTGCCTCACATTTCCCAACAAGGGAGCATGCTGAACTGGCGGTCGCCGACCCCAACACCCAGGCGCCAAGTGCCAACCACCCAGAACGACCCTCCGCCAGAAATTCACTCCTCTCCAGCCCCGATGACCCTGCCTCTACCCTCATCACCAGCACCCCTTCTGTAGCCGAATACCCCCCTCCCCGACCCTGGGTCTTTCCTGTCATGTCATGAGACTAATATGTGCGCCAGGCATTCCCATCCACATGCACATCTGCTGTTCCTTGTGCCTGGTTCCAGCATGCATCCGCCCACCACTTCATTACTTGACACCCTGAAGCTGTTCACCTTACATTTCCTGCTTCTCCTGACATTTACAGAGACAGGATTTATCCCAATCTCATTCAAATCCTGACAACTGAGGGGCTTTATGGCATCAATTTTGTACTTCATGGTGCTCATCTTCGCCCAAAAAACCTACCAGAGTACCTAGTCAAATGCCCGGTAGCTGACTGATTTGTAACAGTCATTTGCAACATAGCAGATGTCAAGCGTGCACATCACCTGTACAACTCTTTGGGTGAAACCATTAACCATGCTGATGTTCTGTGGGAGGGAGAGGACTCCCCCCCTCCTGACTTCCACTATGATCTCCTCCTTCCCCATGTACCTTCATAGAGGCCACGCCATCACAGCCCTTGTATTATCTCTGTTATGAGTCTGGCCGTATCTCACACTACTGTCGGTCTGCAGAACGGTGTTGTCTGTGCAATGGCCCCCATTCAACCACGACCTTCCATGTAAGGCAGTATGCCACTGTTCACTCTCTCCGTCCCCATGCACCCGACCCCACTCACCTGAGATCCCGGAACTGCCCCTACCACCCACATCGCAAGCCCCCACTGACCCCATGGCTGGCCACACTTGTCTCCTACATTCACTGCAGTTTCAGTTCCCCTGGTGAGTGTTTTACTGCTTGGCACCTGGACTACCCAAGTTTTCACAGAGCTCGCTCTGCTCCTGTCCCTGCCACCAGTTACCTCTGCTCCTAATCATCAGCCGATACACCCTCGCTAGCTGGTTCTACATCATGTTCCCTCCCTCCCCCTCAACCTCTGCCCCTCCCCATGCCCCACAACAAGATGCTCACCCCTCCCCCCTTCACCCCCTGCCTCACCCATCAGACCATCAACTGTGACTCCCGCAAGACCAGTACGAGGATTTACACAGTCTCCATTTGTATGTATTCTCTCAACTTAATATTCCTCCTCTGCCTACCTCACAGCTTCATCAAACCAGCTCCCATGTAACTCAAACCCCTGCTGTTATCCCTGCTCCTTCACCCTCTCCTGTCTCACCACCACCCAGCCTTGTCCTTCCATCTGTGTCCCAGCCTCACCCTTTCACACAAGCATCATCTGTTCTGTACTGTTTCACCTACTCCTTTCCCCCATACATCCTTGCCTCTCTGCTATTCCCTCCCCTTCCACACCCTCCCCCTACTTCCCTCTCTCACGGGAACTGCACATATGGGACCTCCCATCTCTACTACCTCCCCACCCACCCTTCTCTTCCTTTCTCCCCACTTCCCCAACCATCCATTCCTCAATCCTTTCATGACAATTCTCGGTCTCCCCCCTTGTCCTAATGGCTCCCAGACCTGACACTACAAAATGTTATCTTGGAACATATGGAGCATCCACTGTCTCCTGGCTAACCTTTCTCATTATGCATCATCTCATAACCCCGCTGTTATATGCCTTTAGAAGGCTTTCCCTCACTCTCGTCAACCCAGACCCCCATCCAGTCTTCAGGGATACCACTGCAATCATACCCATTCTGGCCAAGGCCTGGTTGCATTCATTCGTGACTCTATTCCTCACACCCACATTGCCAAATCAACTGGCTCTCACTCCTTCCTCTTTCACTTATTTCGCCTCACTGTTAATGATGCTTCTTTGTATATATGTAACGTCTATCTCAGGTCAACTGGGGGTGATCCCAACACTTTATCTACCCACTGCTCCTCACCCATCTTTTACCTGTGCGATTTTCATACCTCTCATCCATCATTTGGTGGTTCTTGTGTTTCTCCTGCTGGCCCTCGTCTCCATGACTTTGCCAGCAACCATCATCTGCATCCTTTCCCCACTCCTCATCTCACTCATGCTGGGGGAGGCTATCTCGATATCGTTCTAGGTGGCAACGTGGTACATCATGCTATCACCGCTGACATTGTCCCTACTCTTATCTCTGACCACAATGCCATCCTTGCCACATATTCCATTCCCATCCTACACTCTCAGCACTGCCACGTCAGGAAAAAGATTAATATCCCTATTTAGCTGCAACCCACTTTCAAGGACATGCCAACCGCCTGGGTTGCCAGTCATTCATTCACCACATCAACTGATCTTTTCACCTCCCTAATTACCAGAGTACAGACCGTCTATGATCATTATGTGCTGCAAGTGAACCACACGAAAACCTCTGCCTGCCAGGATGGGGAGTGGGTATGGGATTGCCGTCTATATGTGGCGAGTGGCAACTGTGTTCCGCAATGACTGAACTGCTGACAACCTTCACTCCTATCTCACTGCAGGCAGGTCCTCCTGTGACTTCAAACACAGTGTTCACCAGGAGTATTGGCATGACTTTCTCCAGCATATTAACCCGCCCAATCCCGACGTTTTCTGAGCTTTGGTCCGCCCCAGTCCCGGCTTTTTTGGACAATTTTTTTTTTTTTTGCTCAAACGTTCGCTTTTGGTCAGAAACCAAGGAAAATCACAAAGAAAGGTGTCCTTTGGGTCCAGAAATGGCTTACCTGGAGCAGGTAAGTTTGACAGGTACTGCCATGCTCTATGAGTAGTCTTTTCGCCATATGTTTTCTATGGTGGCACGGGTACTCTGAACTGATGCAGTATACGTTTATTATCATGTATTCATATGTTGGAAATATGTATACCAGAAGTATATTGGGTTTTATACAGAAAAAACTGAGAAATAAGGTATGTACCATTGTGCGACCCTAGCAAAATCGGTCGATTATGTCACCGATGGATAACAAACATCGTTATTTCATCAGCTATTGTATTTTTTCATGTTCCATATTACTTCCACAATAACATCATACCATTTTCAACTTTACATAATTGTTTGTACATATTTTGAGGCATTATGACAAGAATTAGCATAAAAGTAGCGCTTATTTACTAAGTGAGATCATTTTATTTCATGCTTTTTTCAGCTCAGATTCTATTTTTTCACCTTTTAGATTACTTATAATATATAACCCACTTACATGTTATACAATTAGTTTTATAGATGTACTTGCTTTACGAAAAGAATTAGCATAAGAATAGCGCTTATTTACCAAGTGACAACTTGGTCTTTCATGCTTTTTTCAACTCAGACTCTATTTTTTCATCTTTTTGATTACTTATAACATAACATATTACCCATTTACATGTTAGACAATTGTTTTTACAGAAGTACATGCTTTATGAAAAGAATTAGCATAGAAGTAGCGCTAATTTACGTAGGTAAATCATGTCATATCATTATTTTTTCACCTCTGAATTTATTTTCTCCCCCTTTATAGTACTTCTCACATTACATTCTGGCCTTTTCCATGTTAGACATTTGCGTTCACAGTAGTACACGATTTACAGTAAGCCTTATCCTAATATATATACAGAGAGAGAAAGAGAGAGAAAGAGAGAGAGAGAGTGAGGTGGGATGGTGGTACACTGGGAGACAGCTTATCCCATAATTGGTGGCTAAATTTAGAGCCCTTGGGGAATTTCCCACTCCTCTTACACCGTGAACAGAATTACTGACTGTATGTTCTATGACTTTCAACTTAGACTATTTTTCAACTTACATGCTAACTTTACAGTAACTATACCGTTCATGCTTTTTTCAACTCAGATTCTATTTTTTCACCTTTGTGATTACTTATAACATATAACCCATTTACATGTTAGACAATTGCTTTTACAGATATACATGCTTTATGAAAAGAATTAGCATAGAAGTAGCGCTAATTTACGTAGGTAAATCATGTCATGTCATTATTTTTTCACCTCTGAATTGATTTTCTCCCCCTTTATAGTACTTCTCACATTACATTCTGGCCTTTTCCATGTTAGACATTTGCTTTCACAGTAGTACACGATTTACAGTAAGTCTTATCCTAATATATATATATATATATATATATATATATATATATATATACAGAGAGAGAGAGAGAGAGAGAGAGAGAGAGTGTTGCCTCCCCCACACCACTCTCGCTTTCACGAATCTGTCTGCGCTCTCCCGCCCCAACACTTTCACTTTCTGCTGCCCTAACCCTCCCCACACCACTACTTCCTGCCACAGAACACATAGAAGGAACATACCTGTGGAACAGTCGCGATGTGACGTCTGTCCCAGTCCCACGTGGCGATATCTTTTCCTTCCCCAGCCAGGAAAATACGCCACCATGTACAGCTTCCTCGTCCTCATCCTCATCTGATGGTATGTGTTGCTGCCTAGATACAGCACGTGGTGCAGGCTGGCCGTCCCGTGCCCTCCTATATGTTATATATTTGACCTTCCTTGGGGAAGGGACCTTCTCATCACTGCTGGTGGTAACCTCCTCAGGCTGCATGTAATCGACATCGAGGGTGTCGTCGTCCAGTGGGGAATCACTATCCCCTGTAAAGGTATCCAGGGCGACTTGTATCACCTCGTCTGACAGCCCACGACGTGCCATGTCTGACCTGGGTGACTGCTGACAGGTAAGTGGAGGATCACAGGGTCAGGTGGGGTTAATCTGGGTCTAGGGGATTATCCGCCTGGCGGCGAGTAGGTGAGGCTTGCGTAGGCGGGTGAAACAAAAATCAGGCACGAATTTTGAAAAATGTGAAAATTATGCAACTTGCAATGTTGCCGCGTTAATTCACGTCGCCGGGACATGAGTGCACATCATGTGCGGAAGTTAATTCACGTCGCCGGGACATGAGTGCACATCATGTGCGGACGTTAATTCACGTCGCCGGGACATGAGTGCACATCATGTGCGGACGTTAATTCACGTCGCCGGGACATGAGTGCACATCATGTGCGGACGTTAATTCATGTCACCGGGACGGCGCGGGTTAACACACACACTCCTCAGTCGAAGGCTTGGTGGCTAGTTAACAGAGTTGTTCAGTCACGTGAGTCTCCCTCCCCTCCTCTCCACCACAATCCTGTGGAATATGCCAACAATCTGGTTAACAAATGGTTCATCCAATCTCAACTGCCTCCCCCCATTAAGGCTCGCCTCTTGGCCGCCAGTGGAAACAGGCTAGCACACATTGCAGAGGCTCACTCCACGCTCCCTCCCCTTGATGGTCACCCCATCACCAGTGATGAGTTGTGCCTTGCACTATTGCAAGACACGGCAACTACCCCGGGAGTACTGCCCTGCTCGACTGGTTTTACAGTCTACTCCTACCATGTGATAGGAAGCGTAAGGAGAAACACACTGAGGTGGTTTGGCCATGTGGAGAGAATGGAGAGTGAGAGACTGATGAGAAGAGTGTATGTGAGTGATGTAGAGGGGGAGAGAGGGAGGGGGAGGCCAAGGATGAGATGGAGGGATGGAGTGGAGAGGTATCTGAGAGAAGAGGGTGTGAGTTGGGAACAGGGCAGTGAAATGGCGAGGGACAGGGCGACGTGGAGGCGATTTGTTTATGGCCACCCCATATGGGATTAAGGCACCTTGCAAAATATATATATATATATATATATATATATATATATATATATATATATATATATATATATATACTAAAATGTCCCGCCATTTGTCCCAGCACCAGGGCAGTACAGTGCGAGGAAGTCGGGGTGAAGGATGAGAATGTCTTTGAGTATATGAAGATGTGTAATGAAGTAGGTACACAAAGCAGAAAACGAGAGTCCAGGGTCTGAAGGGGACAATACTTGGGAAGTTAACGATATGATGGGATAATGCTTCATCCATGGGATTGTGACAGAATTTACATGGCCTGTTGATGGCCGGTTAGCCAGCGATTTCCCCTGGGGAGCGATACCCCAGGGGAATGTGGGCAATGGCCACTTCACAGTGGTGGATGAGGGTTAGATTTGTGCCTTAGGTGTGTCTCATGCCATCGTAGGTGTCATAATGCTGGATGGTAACACTAGTGGGACGTTCAGTATCAGTACACAGGAGTAAGTCCTCCCTTGCTTCTCGAGAAGCATTCTCCAGACAATATTAAGCTCAATTCTGCATCATCCTTAAACATAATTAATGTTTCATTCTCTCGGGATTTACTTTGGAATGAACATATTACATATCTTGTAAAATTTGCTTCCAAGAGATTAGGTGTGCTAAGCTGACTCCATACCTTCTTTACCTCTGCACAGTTATTGACTTTATACAAGGGTTTTATTTGCCCCTGTGTAGATTACAATTCTCATGTGTGGGGAGTCTCCCCACATACAGCAATTCTCAATAGAGTGGAGTCAAATGCTTTTTTCCTCATCAACTCTCTTGCTCTTACTGGCTCCCTTCAAATACTCTCTTCTCCACACTGTTGCATCTTTATCTTTTTCTGTTGCTACTTCAATGGTCACTGCTCCTCTGAACTGTCTACTTGCATTCCTCCACCTCTATGATGGTTGTGTAGCACTCGATTAGCAACAAACTCTCATCTCTTTTCTGTCCAACTCTCTAATGCAAGAGTTAACCATTACTCCCGGTCCTTCATTTATGCAACAGGTCAACTCTGGAACTGTCTCCCTCTGTATTTCCTACATCCCATGATCTCCAGTCTTTCAAATGCAGTGTGTCCAGGCATCTCAAAATGAACGGATCTTGAATTTGAATCTCTTTTATATTGTTTTTTTTTTTTTTTCTTGGAAAGAACAATTTGCGGGCTTCTGACCTTTGGTTCCATCTTCCTTGCATAAAAAAAAAAAAAAAAAATGTGGAGACAGGGGAGCTACAGGCAGCTCGGGCCAGGCGATCTGTCTGGTCATTATGGATGTGACCAACATGGGCTGGGATCCAAATAAAAGAAACCTTGAGACCAAGAGCATGAGCCTTTTAGGGATGGGAATAGAGAGAGGCGAAAAGAGGGGAGGGGAGTAGGGGGGGTGAATTAGCACAAGAGCATCTTGGGAATAGTTGATGATGAGACCTGATAGGTCTCGAGAGAGACAGAAGTCAAAGGCAGAGCATGTAGCAGATATTTCACACTGGGTACTGCTGGCCCAGTTGAGAAGGCAGTGGGAGGTGGAGAAGACAGGGGAAGGAGAATCAGTAAAGGCAATGCAAGCAGCTCCTGCCCAACCATCAGCAAGGACAGAACCATTGATGTAGAAGTGAACAGGATGGGAAGGTTAGGTGTGGGCTACGGAGTTAAGGGTTTCAGTGATTGAGAGCTGTGAAGGAATTGGTAAACGGTCAGAACCAGTAGTGGAAGGTGTGCAGTGCACAGCAGAAGTTGATAAGTCCAGGTAGGGGGCACAAGGTCAGTAGGGATGGGACTGCCAAGATCAGCACGGATACTGGTGGGATCTCGGCCAGAGAGCTTGAGAGGACAGTAGAGTGCCAGATGAATTAGTTTAGCCAGGATGCCAGGCCTGGCACGTGATCCAGTCAAGGTGAGTGGAACCTGAGAGAATGTCAACCAGTCGGGAGGAAAAGTATGGAGCAGGAGACGGAAATGTGGTCAGACACTGTGTGGCAAAGCAGACTCCAAGTATATGAATGCGATCGGTGATGGGACACAGATTCAGTTCAGGGATCATGTTGACTAATCTAGCAGACCAGGGGCAGTGAAGAATGAGATGCATCACCCAATTTTTTACCTATTCAAGTGGTCAGAGCTGTTCTGGGAGGACAAGAGAGAGAGGTATAGCATTATAATTAACCCCTTAACCGCGGGCTTGTTTTGCTTTGACTTGCGGCTCCCGCGGGCATATTCGCGCTCCGACAGACTCTCTAAAAATATTTGCCAAAAATCAGTTATTAGTCCTAGAATATTAAAATCACATATGCATATGGCACATACCTTCAGCTTTCTCCTGGGGTGTTTGTTGAGCCTTCGTTGAGTACTGTAGGACTTGTGGAGACCTCTGAAGTTGGGTAACGAAGTCTCCACTTTACACTTCCCAACAACCCGTAATATGATTACCACAGCCTGATATTATCACTAGAAACACTATTCTATGATTCTCAAATAGTTTGGAATCCATACTCCAAAAAAAAAAAACACTGTGAAAGCAATGAAAATTATGAGCGTGTATATGACCTTCCCATTTGCGATCGTTCGCCGCTGGTGTTTTGTCATTTATTATTCATAAAACCCCTCACATTTTACATTTCTATTACTATATAACATTTATACAGGGTGTTTCAGCAAACCCTACATTAAATTGGAGGAATAACTCCTTGGGAAATTCTAAAACATAATGTGTCTATGGCAAAATGTCATATTATTCATAGTTTGGCTGTAACAATACTTTGAATAGGTTATTAATGAGGTAGAATGTTGAAGTGTAACCCCCATAGATTTTTACATCTTTAATCGCAATCTCTCTCTCTCTCTTCCATGTTTTTCTCTACGAAAGTAACATTGCACAGGAGGATGAGCTCTTTTGGTGATTCTAAATCGTAATGTTTCTATGGTAAATTATCAGACTATGCATAATGCCTGATTTTAATGTTTTGCCACAAGAGGATGGAAGGTGATGTGAAACCACATCACAGCATGATACAGATACATGACACAGCTGCAATGTAATAATAACACAGACCGTAAACAATTAACTGAGAACAAGGCAGTTATGGTGGGGATTGGGAGCGGAAGGTGAGGTGTTGGGATAGCAGGGGGAGGGGGATGTAACCAGAGGTTAGGAGGGCTGACTGTTGTGCTCCCCACAACACTCATCTCTTTGCCTCTGCCCAGACAGGACACACACCTTTCTCTACAAGTACTAGGTATTATTACAGTACATGTATTTACTATTCATTGCCAAATCTGTGTATTCATGATTATTGCATAAGTGGCTGAATTTTGTGTTATGCTAGTTTGTTATAGTTTGAATATGTAATATGTAATTACATTACACCCGTATTCAATATTTGTATGGTCCACTAACTGCTGTCAATGCCTTCAGGTCTCAGTCGGGTGCTGTATTAGAAGACACATTATGGTGGACGTATACACAAATGAAGAATATGCTGATATGCACCTTATGTTAGGGGCAGCCGGTGGAAATGCTGCACAGGCTAGACGATTATACGGTGAACATTATCCAAACAGAAGGCTGCCCAATCCCCGCACATTCGTTGCTGTTGACCAAAGGTTAAGGGAAAGGGGATCTGTCCGTCGTATTGCAGCAGATATTGGAGGACATAACCAACGCAGGGGTCCCCGAGATGAGGCAATCTTGGACCTAGTACACGAAAATCCAGGCACTAGTACACGAGCCATTGGAGCTTTATTGAATTTACCACATTCACATGTATGGCGGTGCTTACATAATAACCATCTGTACCCTTATCATCACCAGAGGGTACAAGGACTGGAGGCTGATGATTATCCACGACGGATCGATTTCTGCCAATGGTATTTACGTCAGCATGCAGTTGATCCTCAATTTAGCAGTATTGTTCTTTTCACTGATGAAGCTACATTCACAAGGGATGGTATCTTCAATACACATAATTCACATACATGGGCAGACAGAAACCCTCACACAGTAGTGCAGAGATCACACCAGGTGCGCTTTTCGATAAATGTGTGGGCTGGCATCATATGTGACAACATTATCGGACATTATCTGTTACCAGAACGATTGACAGGCAACATTTACAGGCACTTCCTTGAAAACACACTACCTGTTCTACTTGAAGATCTGCCACTAGGAGTACGGCAACGCATGTGGTTCATGCATGATGGTGCACCTGGCCATTATGCACGTACGGCAAGGAATTATCTGAATACTGTTTACTCCAACAGATGGATAGGGCGTGGTGGCCTCATTCCTTGGCCAGCTCGCTCCCCAGATATGAACCCATTGGACTTCTACCTTTGGGGCCATTTAAAGACTTTGGTCTATGACACAGAAGTGCAAACAAGAGAGGAATTATGGGCACGTGTGCATAACAGTTGCGAGCAGATTAAACACACTCCAGGCATTTGTGAAAGAGTGAGACAGTCAATGTTAAGACGTGTACATGCATGTTTAGATGCTCATGGAAGCCATTTTGAACATTTTCTGTAGTTGATTATTGACTGAGGAGACCATGAAAGAGATATGTGGGAATTGTCATTAAAAGAGTAAACAAAAATCTAATATGTAGGTTTCATATCAACTTTCACCTCATTAAAACATTATGTAATGTTTTGTAACATGCAAACTATACAAAAATCTGACTATTTACCATAGAAACATTACGATTTTGAATCACCAAAAGAGCTCATCCTTCTGTGCAATGTTACTTTTGTAGAGAAAAACATGGAAGAGAGAGAGAGAGATTGCGATTAAAGATGTAAAAATCTATTGAGGTTACACTTCAACATTCAACCTCATTAATTACCTATTCAAAGTATTGTTACAGCCAAACTATGAATAATATGACATTTTGCCATAGACACATTATGTTTTAGAATTTCCCAAGGAGTTACTCCTCCAATTTAATGTAGGGTTTACTGAAACACCCTGTATATATCCACAGTGTTTATCCATAAGTTTCCTTCAGTAATAGTAGTTTATTGTCACTGTAGATATTCAATTTCTCTTTCAGTAAAATACATAGCATTCACTTTCTCGTCCTGTATACTAGCGTTGAGAGTGAATGTCACTTTCACCTTCACTTTTATAACTCATAGTATTCATACATGCTAGAGTGAAACTTTCACTTTCATTACTCTTAGTACATATACTCGTATTCTTATAATACTACTCATTTACATCTCTATTTACGTTCTCTATTTTATTTACATTATTTACATTTCTATTTTATTTACACTGTGTTAGGCACTGTCACTTGCAGTAACTTATAAAACTATTTTCCACTGTTCACTTATATTTACATTCATTGCTTTCACTTGCTGTTTACACATTATTTATTATTATTGCACTGTTTTACTCAACAGAAAGATTGTAGTCACTCTCTATCATTTGTCAGCCCTTTACCTCTTTCCACACGTGGTTTAGTAGGGGGTAGAGGTCACAGGGCCCTTTGCATGGGGTTAAAAAGTGGCAGAATTTAGCAGGCGCTACTCCGACGTACTTTCACCTTGAAAGACGACAGTAAACTGATACTGGACCTGATGGCCTGCCTAGGGAGAGTCCAATACTGCCAACGTCAGCCCTGTGACAGTTGCTAATAGATAGCTATGAAATGATTGGCAGGAAATCTAGACAATACATAATAAATTAGGTAGTTCCAGGTGAATGTAAATATCACTTAGGCTTCTTCCTTCCCTCCTTATATATATTTTTATTATGAGAATAGATTATATGGCATATTTAAAGGGGGAATAAACAGCGAAAATTAGCGAACGAGTGCACATGAGGTCTTGTCAGGTGATAATTAGCCATTTCCAGGTGTATGGCACTATCACTTACCTTATTTCTTTTTTGTATATATTATTTGGTATAAGAATAGGGCATAGGGCTTATTTCAATGGATGAAATCAGTGGAAAATTCCAGGGAAGATTTACTTAGCGTAGAATATGGTGTGGTGGCCTGCAATAATTAGGTAGTTCCAGGTGAATGTAAATATCACTTAGGCTTCTCCGTTTCTTTCTTATATATATTTTTATTACGAAAATAGATTATACGGCATATTTCAAGGGGAAATAAACAGCAAAAATTAGCAAACGAGTGCATGTGAGGTGTCGTCAGGTGATAATTAGCCAATTCCAGGTGTATGGCACTCTCACTTACCTTATTTCTTTATTGTATATATTATTTGGTATAAGAATAGGGCATAAGGCATATTTCAATGGATGAAATCAGTGGAAAATTCCAGGGAAGATTTACTTAGCATAGCACGGCCGGGCAGGCAAGAGGAAAGGGTAATGGAGGGGAGGTAGGGAGGGGAGTCAAGAACGGGGAGAAATGGCTAAATTGTCAACAATGGATGGGAATACAGATGAGATTAGGAGTGCTGACTAGTGTTGGACATTGGCAGTACTGATAGATGATACAAGCCACCACTTGAAAGCCTGGGTCAAAATAACACAGAATCACAAAAGTGATGCCCAGCAATATGATCCCTTGCTCCCAAGTGTCACGAAAGTGACGCCCCGCGGTTAAGGGGTTAAGAAGGGAGCAAATACATAACAGGTAAAATCATCAAGCGATAGGGATCTTAATCCCATGCAAGTCACAAGTGAGCATGCAAAAGAGTTTAAGTCTGCAGTGGAGGTGGGCGCAGATAGCAGAGACATACTGGGAGGGGTTAAAGAGAGAAGAGAGAGAGGATTCCAAGATAGGTATAATCCTGTACTACCTCAAGATGAGAGCCAAGAAGGATTATTTTTGTGCAAGCAAACCTATGAGTGAGGGATAGTGTTAACAATTTTGTTTTGGCAGTGTTGATAATCAACCCACAAGAAGATGCAGCCTGGCAGAATTTAACTTGGAGACATTGAAGAGTGATGGGAGAAGGGGAGTGGATGCAGATATTATCAGCATAGGTTAGGATCAGAGAGGAGTCAGGGATAGGACCTAAAAGACAGAGGAGTCTATGCACGAGAAGATTGAAGAGAAAGAGGCTAAGCACCCCACCCTGAGGCATGCCAAGATTGGAGGGTCGGTAATCACTAACTGCCCTATAAAGCAGAACTCAGGAGTGACAGTGGGACAGATAGCTTTCCAGCCAGCAGAACAGGTGGCCAGAGACATCCAGGTGGGTAAGTTCAAGGATGATGTCACGGTTTGCAACATCGAGTGCAGCTCTGAGGTCAATGAAGGCTGTACAGGAGAAGGATGTGAGGTGAGTGGGTAATAGGGGTGTTCGCACTCCTGGAGAAATCCCAGATGTCACCAATATTTTAATTTTTCAGACAGATAAAATATCACATGTTGGGCAATAATTTAATGTCCTTTTTCATGCATCTTACTTATTGTAAAAATACATAAATATTCTATTTATTCTCTTTAAAACAGTATTGTGTCAATGCAGCATGAATAAAAGTAATCATTAAAAAAAAATATTCCACAGTGGTTTCAGCCTGGTGTATGCATGCATAGAAATATATATATGTATATCTTTATCCAATAACAGAAGTTAGTTATAATTTATACTCCCTGTGAGTAAGAATATAACTTAATTCATTTCATGAAAGCATGTAGATATTTACATGTTGCCTCCGGTAAAACAAGTTTCCCGAGGGAACCAAAACAGCTGTCTGTCTTCACTGGCTGATCAACTCCATCACCATGCTTGCTTCTTATGTCTGGCAGTGCTAGGCTTCGATACGCCCTAACATTTTAGAGTCTAATAAATATTAACCCGTATACCATCCCAGGCATTTTTGCAATTTTATACCCACCCAATTCCAGACCAAAAACGGACAAAATTTTTATTGCATATTAAAATAAAAAAGGACATATAAATCAAGGAAAAGCAAAAAAAAATACTCCTTATAGGAGAAATAAGTGCGGGATGGCCATCCATCGTGTTTCTAGCCCAGTTTCCCAAGCCGTGAGCTATGTTTTCCCACCCAGCTGGGCGGGATGAGAGAGAACGGGGGGAGGAGAATGGTGGAATCCCCATTCTCAGTATCCTTCTCCACTGGCTCATATTCCTCCCCAGAAGAGTCGTCCAGGTCTTCCTCTTCTATAGAATCACTAAATGAAGGGACAGAGGGTTCATGTGACAGTGTCAACCACCTCCTCCAGCCCAGTGGGGTGGAAAAATGGCGTGACTTCCACGACATTCTAACGCTGTGACGGACAGTGGCACACTGATCTTACCCAGCCATGCAGAACCAAACTTAGTGCTACAAGTGCTTGTGCACAATGTTGCTAATACATTAAGCTACTCCTTAGCAAAAAATGAGTTAGACTGAAGCAGTCAGAGACGCGCTACAGTGCTTGAATTATGCTGTCGGCACCATCACATCACTGGGATTACTCAAGACATTTTGTATCGTCAGCACCATGCCGACGGCGGGATTGTACGGGTTAAACTATGGATAGACAATATGTACCATTTTTTGTACAAATCAGATTATATACCAATGTCAATATTCATACCCCTTCTTTACTTTTTATGGTTCAAAAACTGTCTTTTGGGCAAATATTGTACTAATCTTCTTAGGGAAGAATGTACAATTATATTATTTTATCGGCGATATTTTGGGTCAAATAGCATAAGTAAGAGTGATTTACATTTTTTAACTCTATTTGCTTAACCAATATCGTAATTATCGATCAGAAAAATAACACTGAAATTTAACTAAGACCCCCTTAGCCCACAGAAAAAAAAACGAGACATAGTTTCTGGCGACGTCAGGCAGAATTTCCTCTTCGCGCGATTGCTTCCGTTCTCCAAGGCAATGTTGTGTGCTTTGGCCTGGGAGGACACCAAAGAGATGGGGAAAGAGTTGGTCCTGAAGAAGATCTCAGAGCCTTGTTAAAAGAATGCTCTCGAGGACTTTGTAGATGCAGGAAGTTAAGGAAATGGGACAGGAATCAGAGGAAAAAAGCTTAGAGATGGGGATGATGGTGCTATGGGTCCAATCTGCAGAGACTGCCTTCAGTAAGACTCAGGGTGAACATTATAAGTAAGGGATTGCCATGGACTTGAGCAATGAGTCTCAGTGTCGCATAGGTGATCCCATCATCACCAGGGAAGTTGCCGTGTCTTGCAATAGTGCAGGGCACAACTCATCACTGGTGATGGGTGTGACCATCAAGGGGAGGGAGCGTGGAGTGAGCCTCTGCAATGTGTGCTAGCCTGTTTCCACTGGCAGCCAAGAGGCGAGCCTTAATGGCGGGAGGCAGGGATGTTAGTTGAGATTGGGTGGACCATTTGTTTACCAGATTGTTGGCATATTCCACAGGATTGTGGTGGAGAGGAGGGGAGGGAGACTCACGTGATTGAACAACTCTGTTAACTAGCCACCAAGCCTTCGACTGAGGAGTGTGTGTGTTAATATGCTGGAGAAAGTCATGCCAATACTCCTGGTGAACACTGTGTTTGAAGTCACAGGAGGACCTGCCTGCAGTGAGATAGGAGTGAAGGTTGTCAGCAGTTCAGTCATTGCGGTACACAGTTGCCACTCGCCACACGTCCTCCTCACTGTCATATAGACGGCAGTCCCATACCCACTCCCCATCCTGGCAGGCAGAGGTTTTCGTGTGGTTCACTTGCAGCACATAATGATCATAGACGGTCTGTACTCTGGTAATTAGGGAGGTGAAAAGATCAGTTGATGTGGTGAATGAATGACTGGCAAACCAGGCGGTTGGCATGTCCTTGAAAGTGGGTTGCAGCTAAATAGGGATATTAATCTTTTTCCTGACTTGGCAGTGCTGAGAGTGTAGGATGGGAATGGAATATGTGGCAAGGATGGCATTGTGGTCAGAGATAAGAGTAGGGACAATGTCAGCGGTGATAGCATGATGTACCACGTTGCCACCTAGAACGATATCGAGATAGCCTCCCCCAGCATGAGTGAGATGAGGAGTGGGGAAAGGATGCAGATGATGGTTGCTGGCAAAGTCATGGAGACGAGGGCCAGCAGGAGAAACACAAGAACCACCAAATGACGGATGAGAGGTATGAAAATCGCCCAGGTAAAAGATGGGTGAGGAGCAGTGGGTAGATAAAGTGTTGGGATCACCCCCAGTTGACCTGAGATAGACGTTACATATATACAAAGAAGCATCATTAACAGTGAGGCGAAATAAGTGAAAGAGGAAGGAGTGAGAGCCAGTTGATTTGGCAATGTGGGTGTGAGGAATAGAGTCACGAATGAATGCAACCAGGCCTTGGCCAGAATGGATATGATTGCAGTGGTATCTCTGAAGACTGGATGGGGGTCTGGGTTGACGAGAGTGAGGGAAAGCCTTCTAAAGGCATATAACAGCGGGGTTATGAGATGATGCATAATGAGAAAGGTTAGCCAGGAGACAGTGGATGCTCCATATGTTCCAAGATAACATTTTGTAGTGTCAGGTCTGTGAGCCATTAGGACAAGGGGGGAGACCGAGAATTGTCATGAAAGGATTGAGGAATGGATGGTTGGGGATGTGGGGAGAAAGGAAGAGAAGGGTGGGTGGGGAGGTAGTAGAGATGGGAGGTCCCATATGTGCAGTTCCCGTGAGAGAGGGAAGTAGGGGGAGGGTGTGGAAGGGGAGGGAATAGCAGAGAGGCAAGGATGTATGGGGGAAAGGAGTAGGTGAAACAGTACAGAACAGATGATGCTTGTGTGAAAGGGTGAGGCTGGGACACAGATGGAAGGACAAGGCTGGGTGGTGGTGAGACAGGAGAGGGTGAAGGAGCAGGGATAACAGCAGGGGTGTGAGTTACATGGGAGATGGTGTGATGAAGCTGTGAGGTAGGCAGAGGAGGAATAATAAGTTGAGAGAGTACATACAAAACAAGACTGTGTAAATCCTCGTACTGGTCTTGCGGGAGTCACAGTTGATGGTCTGATGGGTGAGGCAGGGGGTGAAGGGGGGAGGGGGGAGCATCTTGTTGTGGGGCATGGGGAGGGGCAGGGGTTGAGGGGGAGGAAGGAGGGGACATGATGTAGAACCAGCAGAGCGAGGGTGTATCGACCGATGATTTGGAGCAGAGGTAGCTGTGGTGGCAGGGACAGGAGCAGAGCGAGCTCTGTGAAAACTTGGGTAGTCCAGGTGCCAAGCAGTAAAACACTCACCAGGGGAACTGAAACTGCAGTGAATGTAGGAGACAAGTGTGGTCAGCCATGGGGTCAGTGGGGGCTTGCGATGTGGGTGGTAGGGGCAGTTCCGGGATCTCAGGTGAGTGGGGTCGGGTGCATGGGGACGGAGAGAGTGAACAGTGGCATACTGCCTTACATGGAAGGTCGTGGTTGAATGGGGGCCATTGCACAGACTACACCATTCTGCAGACCGACAGTAGTGTGAGATACGGCCAGACTCATAACAGTGATAATACAAGGGCTGCGATGGCGTGGCCTCTATGAAGGTACAAGGGGGAAGGAGATCATTGTGGAAGTAAGGAGGGGGGGAGTCCTCTCCCTCCCATACAACAACAGCATGGTTAATGGTTTCACCCAAAGAGTTGTACAGGTGACATGCATGCTTGACACATGCTATGTTGCAAATGACTGTTACAAATCAGTCAGCTACCGGGCATTTGACTAGGTACTCTGGTAGGTTTTTTGGGCGAAGATGAGCACCATGAAGTACAAAATTGATGCCATAAAGCCCCTCAGTTGTCAGGATTTGAATGAGATTGGGATAAATCCTGTCTCTGTAAATGTCAGGAGAAGCAGGAAACGTAAGGTGAACAGCTTCAGGGTGTCAAGTAATGAAGTGGTGGGCGGATGCATGCTGGAACCAGGCACAAGGAACAGCAGATGTGCATGTGGATGGGAATGCCTGGCGCACATATTAGTCTCATGACATGACAGGAAAGACCCAGGGTCGGGGAGGGGGGTATTCGGCTACAGAAGGGGTGCTGGTGATGAGGGTAGAGGCAGGGTCATCGGGGCTGGAGAGGAGTGAATTTATGGCGGGGGGTCGTTCTGGGTGGTTGGCACTTGGCACCAGGGTGTTGGGGTCGGCGACTGCCAGTTCAGCATGCTCCCTTGCTGGGAAATGTGAGCCACTATCATCATCATCATCACCACGAGCACCATCGATCCATTTAATTGTTGCAGTATTAGGTTCATTGGATACAGCAAGATCACCAGCAGCTGGGAATGAAGTGTGTGGGTCATCAGTGTCTGGAGGGGAGTGTGTCAGATGGCATACAATACTCAGGGGGGCAGTACTTCAGCACTGAGTGTAGTAATAGTTTGCGTTGTGGTCCTTGGGGGACTGGCACACTGCTTCAGTAATGCTTTGCCCTTCCCCCTCCCCATAACCCAGACCTTGCTGGGTATCAGTGTTACTAACACTGCACAGCGGGCAGAGGAGTAGACTGTAGCACCAGTCGAGCAGGGCAGTACTCCTGAGGTGGATGGAAAGCTGATGACAGGGAGAGCTGGAGCTCCCATTTCATCAGCCCTCGGGACTAGGTCTCGACCAACCCCCTTTGCTGAACTTTTTCAGTGTCTCAGTAACACAGAGAGTAGGCCAGCATGCTCTCCAGTACAAGTTTCTCCAACTATCAACACCAAACTACATGCACAGATCACACCCACTTCCTTTTCCAAAAAAAAAAAAAAAAAAATCATGGCAGTGCAACAAGTGGCCTTGAAGTCCCCTAAGGAGGGGGACCATAAATTCCCCCACCTTCTGCCTCTGTCCCGGTGACGACTCAAGATGCCTGGAACCATTGTCTGACTCTCTTCTTCTTCATTTCTGCAACATTCACGGCCTTTCCTCTAACTTTTGCTCTGTTGAGCACCACCTCTCCTTCTCTAAACCTCACCTTCTTTTCCTAACTGAGACTCAGCTGTCTGAGTCAACTGACAGCAGACTCTTTTCTGTATCCTCCTACTTTCCCTATACTCATTTCAAAGCCAAAGGTGGCTGTTGTGTATATATATATGCAACGACTTATCTTGCTCTCATGTTCCTGAACTCGATTCTTCTGATTTGTCTACACTTTGGCTTCGGCTTTCCTCTCATTCTCTGACTAAATATATCTGCGCTGTTTACTTCTCTCCTAATTCTACTGACTCTCAAAAATTCTTTTACTATCTTACTTCTACGATGGAACACAACCTATCCATTTCTCCTTTCTCTGAAATCTCCATTCTAGGAGATTTCAATGTTCATCACCGCCTTTGGCTCTCCTCTCCTTTCTCTGATCCACCTGTTGAACAAGCCTACACCTTTTCTATCCTTAATGACCTAGAGCAGCTTGAACAGCACCCTACCCGTATCCCTGACTGCCTTGGAGAGAGCTCAAACATACTTGACCTCTTCCTTACAACTAATCCTTCTGCTTAAACTGTTAATCGTTTCTCTCCATTGGGCTCCCCCTATCACAACCTTATTACCTTAACCAGTCCTATTGCTCCGGTATGGCCTGTGGACCCTCCAAAGAAACTTTATCTGTGGCACTTTGGAGCTGCGGATTGGGAGGCCCTCAGGCAGTACTTCTTTTATTTTTCCTGGACTGATTATTGATTCCATGGCCGGGAGCCATCTGAGTGTGCCTTACGCATTACGTAGGTTATTCTTTCAGGCATGGAAGCATACATTCCTTTCTCAATTCCTTTGACTAATGCAAGAAAGCCTTGGTTTAATCACGCTTGTTTTAATGCTGTCCGCAACAAGGAGAGGGTCTATAAAAGGTGCCGGGGCCAACCCACCCCTGAATCACATTTTTTATACGTTTCTGCCTGGAATCGTGCTAAATCTGTTCTTCGTTCTGCTAAAAATAATTTCATCCTTACTAAATGCTCTCAACTCTCCAACTCGAATTCTTTCCGCTCCTTCTGGCACCTTGCCAAAAACTTTTTAAACAATTTTACCTCATCATCCTTCCCGGCTCTTTTCTACTGTGATGGCTCTGTAGCTATTTCTTCTACTGATAAAGCAGATCTCTTCACTAAGACTCTCTCCTCCAATTCCACCTTAGATGTTTCCGGTGCTGTTCCTCCATCACTTCCCCCCTCTGACTTCCTCATGCCTGATATTAAAATTTCTTCAGCTGATGTATTTTCTGCCATCACAGGCCTCAATACTCATAAGGAATAATGGCCTGATGGAGTCCCTCCTGTTGTTCTCAAGAACTGTGCTTCTGTGCTTACACCCTGCCTAGGCAAACTCTTTTGCCTTTGTCTGTCAACTTGTAACTTTCCTTCTTGCTGGAAGTTTGCTCTCATTCAGCCAGTCCCAAAGAAGAGTGACCATTCCAAGCCCTCTATCGTCCAATTGCCTTAACATCCTGTATCTCAAAAGTTTTCGAGTCAGTTCTTAATAGATAAATTTTAAAGCATCTTTTCTATCACAACCTTCTTTCTGATCGTCAGTATGGGTTCCGTCAAGGATGCTCCACTGGAGATTTTCTCACCTACCATCCAGACACTTGGTTATCCTCCTTTCGGGTCTTTGGCGATAGCTTTGCCATTGCAATTGACATCTCAAAGGCTTTCGATCGAGTCTGGCATAAATCTTTAATTTCCAAACTGCCCTCTTACGGTTTCTCTCCTTCTATCCGTGTCTTCATCTCTAGGTTCCTTTCTGGCCGTTCTATAGCCGCTGTTGTAGACAGCCATCGTTCTTCTCCTCGATCTATCAACAATGGTGTTCCTCAGGGCTCTGTCCTGTCACCAACTGTCTTCCTTTTATTTATCGGTGACCTTCTAAGCTGTACATCTAACCCTTTCCACACATACGCTGATGACTCCACCCTTCACCTTTACATTCGGTTCCCGCAATGTCCATCTCAGCAGTTACTTCAACAAACAAGGGATGAGACTATGGGACACCTAATGTCTGACTTGGCTCATATTTCTGACCGGGACAAAAATAATCCTGTTGTTTTTCATGCATCAGAGACTCAGTTTTTGCACCTATCAACCTTACAAAATCTTCCACAAGTATACCCACTAACGTGTAATAATATTCAGCTTAATCCCGCATCATCCTTGAACGTGCTTGGGGTTTCATTTACTCGGGACTTATCTTAGAAAGATCATATTACATCTTTTGTAAAATCTGCATCCAAGAGATTAGGTGTGCTAAGCCTAATCCGTTCCTTCTTTACCCCTGCACAGTTGTTGACTCTATACAGGGGTTTTTACCGCCCCTGTGTGGAGTACAACTCTCATGTGTGGGGAGGCTTCCCACATACAGCTCTTCTCAATAGGGTGGAGTCAAAGGCTTTTCGTCTCATTAACTGTCCTCCTCTTACTGATTCCCTTCAACCTCTGTCTCTTCACCGCATTGTTGCACCTTTATCTCTTTTCTATCGCTACCTCAGTGGTCACTGCTCCTCTGAACTGTCTGCATGCATTCCTCCACCTTTACGACGGGCGCGTAGCACCCTTTTAGCAGCAAACTCTCATCCCTTTTCTGTCCAACTCTCTAATGCAAGAGTTAACCGTTACTCCCAGTCCTTCACTTATGCAACAGGTCAACTCTGGAACTGTCTCCCTCTGTCTGTATTTCTTGCTTCCTATGATCTCCAGTCTTCCAAACGCAGTGTGTCCAGGCATCTCGAAATGATCGCATCTTGAATTTGGCTCTCTCTTGTATTTTCTTTTTCTCTTGGAAGGAACAATAACTGCTGGCCAGCGGCCTTTGGTTCCTTCTTCCTCTCATTAAAAAAAAAGAATGCCACACTAATACCTGGAGTAGAGGGCACACACGTCTGTGCGCCACTAGGGCTGGACTAAGACTAGTGTATTTATTTTATTTATTTATTTTTTTTTTTGCTTCTTTATTTACCACTTAGTACAAACTCCAACACTTTGGGGAACACTGTCCCTGAAGGAGAGGCAGGGAAGGGTGCATGAGAGCAGAGGAAAAAAAAAATCGGTATCTATGGGCATAGAAGGTAAAGAAGTAATTATCATTACCAGCACAAAGTCATACAATGGCACATACATGGTACCAGGTTGTTACAGTAATTATCATAACATGTTTTGAGATGAGTAAAGTGGTACATAGATACACAAGTATGTACATACATATGCAGAGAGTCACATATCCACACATACATATACATATATATCTATACAGTACATATAGGCATATATTTACACACATGTAGCCGTAGACATACTGCATGTACAGGATAGGTACACATGTATATGGATATAGGTATGTGTACAGGCGTGCATTCATATACATAAGCAACATGCACATATATATGATATATTCATATATACATATCATATATATATATATATATATATATATATATATATATATATATATATATATATATATATATATATATATATATATATATATATATATATATATATATATATATATATATATATATATATATATATATATATATATATATATATATATATATATATATATACAGGGTGTTTCAGTAAACCCTACATTAAATTGGAGGAGTAACTCCTTGGGAAATTCTAAAACATAATGTGTCTATGGCAAAATGTCATATTATTCATAGTTTGGCTGTAACAATACTTTGAATAGGTAATTAATGGGGTTGAATGTTGAAGTGTAACCTCCATAGATTTTTACATCTTTAATCGCAATCTCTCTCTCTCTTCCATGTTTTTCTCTACAAAAGTAACATTGCACAGAAGGATGAGCTCTTTTGGTGATTCAAAATCGTAATGTTTCTATGGTAAATAGTCAGATTTTTGTATAGTTTGCATGTTACAAAACATTACATAATGTTTTAATGAGGTGAAAGTTGATATGAAACCTACATATTAGATTTTTGTTTACTCTTTTAATGACAATTCCCACATATCTCTTTCATGGTCTCCTCAGTCAATAATCAACTACAGAAAATGTTCAAAATGGCTTCCATGAGCATCTAAACAGGCATGTACACGTCTTAACATTGACTGTCTCACTCTTTCACAAATGCCTGGAGTGTGTTTAATCTGCTCGCAACTGTTATGCACACGTGCCCATAATTCCTCTCTTGTTTGCACTTCTGTGTCATAGACCAAAGTCTTTAAATGGCCCCAAAGGTAGAAGTCCAATGGGTTCATATCTGGGGAGCGAGCTGGCCAAGGAATGAGGCCACCACGCCCTATCCATCTGTTGGAGTAAACAGTATTCAGATAATTCCTTGCCGTACGTGCATAATGGCCAGGTGCACCATCATGCATGAACCACATGCGTTGCCGTACTCCTAGTGGCAGATCTTCAAGTAGAACAGGTAGTGTGTTTTCAAGGAAGTGCCTGTAAATGTTGCCTGTCAATCGTTCTGGTAACAGATAATGTCCGATAATGTTGTCACATATGATGCCAGCCCACACATTTATCGAAAAGCGCACCTGGTGTGATCTCTGCACTACTGTGTGAGGGTTTCTGTCTGCCCATGTATGTGAATTATGTGTATTGAAGATACCATCCCTTGTGAATGTAGCTTCATCAGTGAAAAGAACAATACTGCTAAATTGAGGATCAACTGCATGCTGACGTAAATACCATTGGCAGAAATCGATCCGTCGTGGATAATCATCAGCCTCCAGTCCTTGTACCCTCTGGTGATGATAAGGGTACAGATGGTTATTATGTAAGCACCGCCATACATGTGAATGTGGTAAATTCAATAAAGCTCCAATGGCTCGTGTACTAGTGCCTGGATTTTCGTGTACCAGGTCCAAGATTGCCTCATCTCGGGGACCCCTGCGTTGGTTATGTCCTCCAATATCTGCTGCAATACGACGGACAGATCCCCTTTCCCTTAACCTTTGGTCAACAGCAACGAATGTGCGGGGATTGGGCAGCCTTCTGTTTGGATAATGTTCACCGTATAATCGTCTAGCCTGTGCAGCATTTCCACCGGCTGCCCCTAACATAAGGTGCATATCAGCATATTCTTCATTTGTGTATACGTCCACCATAATGTGTCTTCTAATACAGCACCCGACTGAGACCTGAAGGCATTGACAGCAGTTAGTGGACCATACAAATATTGAATACGGGTGTAATGTAATTACATATTACATATTCAAACTATAACAAACTAGCATAACACAAAATTCAGCCACTTATGCAATAATCATGAATACACAGATTTGGCAATGAATAGTAAATACATGTACTGTAATAATACCTAGTACTTGTAGAGAAAGGTGTGTGTCCTGTCTGGGCAGAGGCAAAGAGATGAGTGTTGTGGGGAGCACAACAGTCAGCCCTCCTAACCTCTGGTTACATCCCCCTCCCCCTGCTATCCCAACACCTCACCTTCCGCTCCCAATCCCCACCATAACTGCCTTGTTCTCAGTTAATTGTTTACGGTCTGTGTTATTATTACATTGCAGCTGTGTCATGTATCTGTATCATGCTGTGATGTGGTTTCACATCACCTTCCATCCTCTTGTGGCAAAACATTAAAATCAGGCATTATGCATACTCTGATAATTTACCATAGAAACATTACGATTTAGAATCACCAAAAGAGCTCATCCTCCTGTGCAATGTTACTTTCGTAGAGAAAAACATGGAAGAGAGAGAGAGAGATTGCGATTAAAGATGTAAAAATCTATGGGGGTTACACTTCAACATTCTACCTCATTAATAACCTATTCAAAGTATTGTTACAGCCAAACTATGAATAATATGACATTTTACCATAGACACATTATGTTTTAGAATTTCCCAAGGAGTTACTCCTCCAATTTAATGTAGGGTTTACTGAAACACCCTGTGTATATATATATATATATATATATATATATATATATATATATATATATATATATATATATATATATATATATATATCTATACTATATCTATCTATCTATCTATATATATATATATATATATATATATATATATATATATATACTATATCTATCTATCTATCTATCTATATATATATATATATATACATAGTCACATACACAGGTAGATACATAGACAAAAATGATATGCATTATAATATTTCCTCTATATTCAAAATCCCAGCACCAGGACAATACATGCATATACACCTGATGTGTGCGTGTGTGGACAACACACACACACACACACACACACGCATACAGGCTTGTATGTATATGATATATACGTGCACATACAGGGTGTAACATGGCGTATGACAAAAACTTACACCAATGATCTATCATCCATTTTGATTATATTTTGCTCTATAACATATACTCTCTCTGACCCCAGTTCAGTACCCAGCATTCGGCTGTTTAAGTGTAGAAGTTTCGTGGCTGGCATGTGCCATTGGGTGAGAGCTTCACAGAGCGATGGGAGACGAGTATTATTAGCTTATACTCTACTGTACATAAAAATCACATATCTTATCAGTACAAACGAGTTTTAAGAAGAAACTTTACATAGTCTATTGATTCTTTAACATCATCATACATTCCTGCAATTCTTTTGCACAAATCGACTGTAAATTAAGGTTTTAATTCAAATTTTATGGCTTGCGAGGGAGTAGGGAGGGAGGAGAGGGGCTGGTGTGTTGTTGCCAGTTATGTAATGTGTAGTTTGTAGGATATTGCTACCAGCATTATCATAACACCCACGGCACATAAGGGGTGGAGGTTGTCAGCGATGCGGTCAGCGCGGTACACAGCCGCTCCTCACTGCATTTCCTCCTCACTGTCGTGTAAACGGCGATCCTGTACCCACTGGCAAGCATGGAGAGCAGAGGTTTTCGTATGGTTGACTTGCAGCAAATAATAATTATAGAACGTCTGTACTACGGTAATTAGGGAGGTGTAAGTTCAGTTGATGTGGTGGACGAATGACTGGTAAAGCAGGTGGTTAGCATGTCCTTGAAAATGGGTTGCAGCAGAATAGGGATATTAATCTTTTTCCTGACATGGCGGTGCTGGGAGTGTAGTATGGGAATTGAATATGTGGCAAGGATGGCATTGTGGTTGGAGATAAGAGTAAGGACAATGTCAACAGTGACAGCATGTTGTACCATGTTGCCACCTAGGACGAGATCGAGATAACCTCACCCAACATGACTAGGATGAGGAGTGGGGAAAGGATGCAGATGATGATTACTGGCAAAGTCATGGAGATGATGACCAGCAGGAGAAGCACGGAAACCAACCAATGATGGATGAGAGGCATTAAAATCGCCCAGGTAGAAGATAGAGGAGGAGTGATGGGTAGATTAAGTGGTGGGGTCACCCCCAAGTGGACTTAGATAGACGTTATATATATTCAAAGAAGCATCGTTGACAGTGAGGCAAAATAAGTGAAAGAGGGAACAGTGAGAAGAGGCAGGTGATTTGGTAATGAGGGTGTGAGGAATAGAGTGATGAATGTATACAACCAGGCCTTGGCCAGAATGGATATGATAGCAGCTGTGGTATACCTGAAGCCTGGGTGGGGGTCTGGGGCAACGAGAGTGAGAGAAAGCCTCCTGAAGGCAGATAACAGCAGGATCAAGAGATGAAGCATAATGAGAAAGATCAGCTAGGTGGCGGTGAACGCTCCATTTGTTCCAAGATAGCATTTTGTAGTGTCTGGGTTTGGGAGCCATTAGGACTAGGAGGGAGATGGAGAATTGTCATGAGAAAGTTGGGGAATGGAAGGTTGGGGAAGTGGGGGAAAAGATGAGGAGAGTGAATGGGGAGGTAGGAGAGAGGGAGGTTCCGTGTGTGCGGTTGCCGAGAGACAGGGAGGTAGAGGAAGGGTGGGGGAGGGGAGGGGATGGCAGAGAGGCAAGGATGTATGGGGTAAAGGAGTAGGTGAAGGAGTACAGACAGAGTAGGCTTGCGTGAGAGGGTGAGGCTGGGACACAGGTGGAGGGACAATGCTGGATGGTGGTGAGACGGGAGGGGGGGAAGGAACGGGGATAACAGCAGCGGTGGTAGTTACATGGGAGTTGGTTTGTGGGAGCTGTGAGGTAGGGAGAGAAGGAATATTAAGGTAAGAGTGTACATACAAAAGGAGACTGCCTAGTTCCTCGTATTGTTGCTGAAGGAATTGCAGTTGATGATCTGATGGGTGGGGCAGGGGGTGATGCGGGGAGGGGTGAGCAGCTTGTTGCAGTGCACGGGGAGGGGTAGGGGCTGAGGGGGAGGGAGGAGGGGGGCTTGATGTAGAACCAGTGGCAGGTTGGTGTGTCGGCTGATGATCAGGAGCAGAGGTGGCAGTGGGGGTTGGAGCAGGGGCAGAGCGGGCTGAATGACGACTTGGGCAGTCCAGATGCCCAGCAGTGACGCCCACACACCCACACTGGGGCCACTGGAACTGCAGTGAATGGAGGAAACGAGGGTGGGTAGCCATGGGGTCAGTGGGGGCTGGTGGCTTGGGTGGTAGAGGCAGCTCCGAGAACTCAGATGAGTGAGGGTCAGGCGAACGGGGACTGGGAGAGTGAACCATGGAGGAGTGCCTGACAGGGCAGGTTGTGGTTGAATGGGGGCCATTGCTCAGACCACACCATTCTGCAGACCGGCAGTAGCGTAAGATGTGGTCGGACTCATAACAGCTATAACACAAGGGCTGTCATGGCGTGGCCTCAGTGAAGGTACAGGGAAGAAGGAGTAGCTCGTAGCGGTATTCGGGAGGAGGGGAGTCATCTCCCATACAACAGTGGCACGGTTGATGAGCTCACCCAAAGAGATGTACAGGCGTGCTCACTTGGCAATAGGTATGTTGTGTAGGACTGTAACAGAAAAGTCATTCGCCAGGTGTTTCACAAGGTATTCTGGCAATTTATTCCTTCTAATTAGGGCATCATGGAGTACAATTTTGACGCACAAAATAGCTCTAGTTGTTAGGGTCTGGATGAGAGCAAGATAATTCCTGTGGATGTAGATGTTAGGTGCAGGAGACAAGGTGTACAGCTTCAGGGTGTCGGAAGATGACAGGGTGAGTGGATGCACACTGGAGCCAGACACTGCAGACAGCAAGTGTGGATGTGGAGAGGAATACCAGGCGCACATATTAGTCTCGTGGTATGGCAGGAGGGAGCCGGGGTTGGGGAGGGGGGTATTGGGCCACAGGAGGGGTGCTGATGGTGAGGGTAGAGGCAGGGTCATCAGGGCTGGAGGGTATGAATTTATGGCGGAGGGTCGTTCTGGGTGGTTGGCATTTGGCGACTGGATGTTGGGGTCGGCGACCGCCAGTTCAGCACGCCCCCTTGTTGGGAAGCATGAGGCACTAGCATCATCATCACCACCACCACCATTGAACCTGATGTGTTTAATTGTTCCAGTAGTTGGTTCATTGGATGCAGCAGGATCACCTGCAGCTGGGGCTGAAGTGTGGGGGGCATCTGTGTCTGTCGGGGAGTGTGTGTGATGGCGTACAACAGTGGAGGGGGCAGTGCTGGGTGCAGTAGCAGTTTGTGTTGTGTTACTGTCAGTCTTGTAATAGAGTATATAGTAGTCGTAGCTGAGCTGTAGGTAATAGTGAATAAATGTGTGAGGACATAACCTCAGTTCACTTGTAGTCGATGATGGGAGAAGATAAAAGATGAGTCTGGGGATGACTGTAGTTTTATTGTTTCCAAACGGAAAAAGCTCAAGATTTTATACTAAGTTTGTCTCACAAGAGTGTCTTAAGATGAGAGCGGTTTTATGCCTGCTAATTTCCCTCCCAGCTTCACTCGTTAGACCCCCCTTCTCGCGCTCTCTCCGCTCCAGTCTCTATTCTTTCCTACCTCTCCTCCTCGTTCTTTCCGTATATACGAACTTCCATCAAGTGGGTTACACTGTCGTCGAAATGTTCTAGAAGCCTATGTGTGTGTGTGTGTGTGTGTGTGTGTGTGTGTGTGTGTGTGTGTGTGTGTGTGTGTGTGTGTGTGTGTGTGTGTGTGGTATCTTTTCGGCCAAGCATCACGAGATGCTGAATATAGCATTTCTCAGAGGGAATGTGCAAACGATGTTCCTGCAGGCCCTAGCCATGACTTTGAATTAACCTTCTAGATTACATCTATGCTACCAGCATACCATCTATACTTGTGATATTTAGAGTCATGACATTGCTCAGCCACGCCCTGCTGGCGACCTACGACAGCATGTAGCAACAACTGCTAATTTATTAATACATAGTATTCCTTATATTATTGTAGAGATGTAATATTCATGACAATATTGTACAAATATAATAATACTAAATAAACATAACACACTGTAGTAATACACTGTATGTATAATGGAGTAAATACATTTTAGTAAAACTGAATATAGAATATTGTATAACACATTTTAAATGTGCATTTACAACAGACACACGCATATAATTGTGCAATGGTAAAATTGCTAAGCCATAACATTACGTATGGTGGTATGCCTACAGTAATGCCTAATACTACCCTTAACGTGTAAGATAATTCTGGTAATACAGAATTAAAGGAACATTGTATGTAATTGTTACATAATTGTATTGTTACATAACTGCATTGTCTATCTATCTATTGCCAGATCCCTTAATCCCTTAAACGGGGTGGCCACAAACAAATCGCCTCCACGTCACCACGTCCCCCGCCATTTCACTGCCCTGCTCCCAACTCACACACCCCTCTTTCATATTCATTATATTGTGCATAATTGTATTGTAATTGTTACAAAACTCTATTTTAAATTGATGTAATATTGTAATTAAATTTAGCAACTGCAATAACGTAGGCATTGTAGTAAATGCAGTAATATTGTAGGTATTGTAACTGCAGCAATATTGAAGTTATCTGTAATAACTGTAGTAATATTGTACAATAACACTGTAAATTACATTGTAAGTTAAGACATAATTGTATGCACATGCATGTAATCACATAATAGTAATACAGTAGCAAGGTACAGCAATTAATTGTATTATGAATCAGTCATCAACAACACTGGCAGTTGTAATATTACACAATATATATATATCATAAATTCCCTCATTGTTTCCTACCGAGAAAAAAAAATCAGTTAACTAGCTAATCCGGTCATGCAGAGGTCGATGATAATGATGATGCGCATACAACTGGCTCTTGAAGAACAATAGCTTTGATCGTTGTTTCACTTATAGAAGGAGTTTATGCTGTATTGTGGCATTTGTAGCAACAGTTGCACTTATTTTTTGTTTGATTGTTTGTTGTTTGTTTGTTATGCAATTTTGATTTATTTTTTGTATGTATTTATTTTTTTTCCCTAGTTTATTTTCATCGTTTGTGTTTCGCTTTTTCGGTGGTGTCCGAGGTAGCATAATTGCTGGCTAATCCTTGGGACCCTTTTTTAAGGCTTAGTTATGTTGGACAGTTATTATTGAGATATTATGTAACCCCATATTTTGTTATTTTATATAAAAATATATATTTGTACTATGTACAACATTAACTATATACACTCACTTGTTGTGTACTTGTAGCTCTGTTGAATAATGTATATGTCAGCACTATATGAAAATCTTTTTATAATGATTGTGTGGGAGAGGATGTTCGTTCTTGCTAACTTCACTAGTGTTGGCCATTTTTTTTTTCTCTCTCTCTCTCTTTTCCTGGTTTTCCTTGTAATTTAATTTGTCTGGTTCCACTATGTAGCTTTAATAATAACTGTTTATTACAGTTCTTTTAACCGCTCACTGAGTTAATGTGATAGTATATTGCATTTATTACTTTGTAGATGGATTGTTGCTTAGTTCAATGTATCAAACATTTATTTCATGTATGTATAAATGGTAGCGCAGTCAGGGTGAAAGACTGAAAGTTGAGAAGCTGAGGATCAAAGAAGTGGCAGATGATTCCAGGACCAAAGTAGAGGAAGAGTTAGATTCAGTTAACTGGAATAAATTGGATCTGGACAGCCTGTGGAATGCATATAGGGATTGCTTAGTTAGGAATGCTAAAGAGGTGTGTGGTGTGGCAAGAGTATCAACAAAAAAGAAGGGTACGGCATGGTGGGATGAGGAGGTTAGGAGAGCGGTGGAGGAAAAGAGGAAGAAGTGGCTAAAGTGGTTGCAGGATAAGGATTCAGTTGAAATAAGACCTGAGTATATCGAGAGCAAGAAGCACGTAAAGAGACTAGTGAAGAGGAAAAAGGAGGTAAATGATGATCTGGGAAGAAAAATGAATGAGAACTACTCTGAAAATAGGAAGTTATTCTGGAAAGAGGTGAGGAAATGTAGAAGTGAAAGCAGAAAGAAATGTGATAGTGTGAAGGATGCAGATGGTAGGTTACTAACCCATGGAGATGAAGTAAGGACCAGATGGAAAGAATATTTTGAAAGCCTGATGAATGGGAATAGATATAGCAGAGCGGCTGTAAACATGATTAGTTTTGGGGGTGTGCAGAAAAGGAATGCAGTGCCAGGAAACGTGACACTCGCACAGGTGAAGAGCGCTGTGAAATGGCTGAAAAATGAGAAAGCAGCTGGGGTTGATGAGGTGTATGCAGACATGCTTAAGTGTAGTGAAAAGAGTGGACTGAAGTTCTTGTTGGAGATATGTAAGAAAGCATGGATGAGTGAAACTGTGCCTGTAGAGTGGAAAAAGGCTGTGATTGTACCCCTGTACAAAAATAAAGGTGAGCGAAGTGAGTGCAAGAATTATCGTGGCATAAGTTTATTGAGTGTGGTAGGGAAGGTATATGGAAGATTTATAATAGAGAAATTAAGAGAGATATCGGAAGTCCTAGTGAGTGATGAACAGCGTGGCTTTAGGAGTGGCAGAGGATGTGTGGATCAAGTATTTGCAGTGAGACAGATAGCAGAGAAGGCTTGTGAGAAGGACCATAAGGTGTTTAAGGCATTCATGGATCTGGAAAAAGCATACGACAAAGTAGACAGAGAGGGATTGTGGAAAGTTGTGCGCATGTATGGTGTAGATGGTAAGCTGCTAGGTGCTGTCAAGAGTTTTTATGATGGTAGCGAAGCATGTGTAAGGGTTAATGGCATCTAAGTGAATGGTTCATGATCGGTGTGGGCGTGTGACAAGGTTGTGTGATGTCCCCATGGTTGTTCAATGTATATATGGATGGGGTGATGAGAGAAGTGAAAACATGAGTAATGGAGAGAGGGATGACGTTGGTAATGAATGGTGATGGATGGAATATCTCAAATTTGGTTTATGCTGATGATGCAGTACTGCTTGCAAGTACAGGACAGGAACTTGGTTGACTAGTGCGGAGTTTTGCCGATGTCTGTGAGCGTCGTGCCTTGAATGTAAATGTAGAGAGGAGTAAAGTGATGGTTACTGAGAGAGAAGGGGACTCCCAATGTAATGTCACAGTGAATGGAGAGAGACTGGAATTGGTGAGAGGTTCAAATACTTGGGTACAGTGATAGAAAAGAGAGGAAAATGTGCAAAAGAAGTTGAAAGCAGAGTGACACAAGGAAGAAAAGTAGCTGGTGCAATAAAGGCCTTGATAAGAAACAGAGGCTTGAATGTTGCAGCTGCATGAGGCTTACATGAGGGAGTGTTAGTGCCAACTCTAACATATGGGTGTGCGACTATGGTGTGGCATGAAAATGAAAAGTCAAGAGTAAGAGCAGTGGAGGTGGGACTGTTGAGGAATGTATGTGGAGTACAGAGGGTGGATAGGATACGAAATAGTGTGATTCGTGAAAGGTGTGGAGTGAGGAAGTCGGTGGACACCAGAATTGAAGAGAGTGTCCTGAGATGGTATGGTCATATGGAAAGAATGGATAACAATAGAGTGGTGAAAAAAGGTATACCTGAGCGAATCTGAAGGAGGGAGGAGGCGAGGTAGGCCAAGGAGAAGGTGGAGAGATATGGTGGATGAGTGTTTGAGGAAGAGAGGTTTGGAAGTCAGTAAGGCAAGGGAACTGACAAGAGATCGAGCTGGCTGGATGAAGGTTGTGAGGAGAAATGCATAATCAGATATTTTGGCACCCCTTGTGAGCATGGCAGTGTCTGGATTGACTCAATCGGATATGTTTGTGTGAAGCTGCAGAATGTGATGAATGTTTTTGGGCATATCCGGTAGAGCCAGGATTCGGGGGCTTGAATGATGAGTGAATCGAAGTGTGGCCTATTTGGACTGGGCAAGTTAGTGCTGTCTGGACATTGCTACTCCACCCCCTGCCCTTGGGTGGGAAAGGAGGTCCAGTTGATGATGATGATGATGATAAATGGTAACTAAAATGCCGAGAATAGTGACTGAGGGCAGCATGACACCCCCAGGAGGAGCCTACGGAGGAGCAGACAGAGCACAACCCGACCCCGGGTGTCAGGATATAAGTCTGCCCAGGCCGCTCGCCCCTATGACCTGGAACTTGCCCGCTGCCACCAAAGCAGGAAAAGGAGACTACCTTGTGGGAGAGCTGACCTTCGACAGGATCGGGGGGGAGCTACTTCCTTAGCTCCAAGCAGGACCCCAGCAATGGCCAGAAGCCACGCCCTTTGTGAGACAGCCAGTAGTCACTCAGCCCCTCAGGAGACAGCCAGTAGCTGCTCAGAATGCCTTCAGGAGATGGCCGGTAGTTACTTTGCCCTTCAGAAGATGGCCAGTAGCCGCTCCCCCTCAAGAGCCACGGCCTGTAGCCAGGCTTAGGCGATGGCTGGTAGCCACGCCCTTCAAAGGCCACGGCCTGTAGCTGGGCCCCAAGACAGGAGACGGCCAGTAGCCACTCCCCCGTCAGGTGCTACTATATCCCTTTACAGGAAAAGCGATGGCCGGTAGCCACGCTGGGGAGAGAAGGGTACGTCCCCTCTCCTTCTGTAGTTGCCTCAGAGGACAGGACACAGGCGACGGCCGGTAGCCGTGCCGGTCGGCAGGAGATGGCCGGCAGCTGTTTCTCATCAGCACGTCGTCATCTATACAGGACTCAGGCGACGGCTGGTAGCCGCACCTACAAGCAAGTGATGGCCAGTAGCCTCATTTCACCTATATCCCCATTAGGGAGTTGGGCCCAGGCAATGGCAGGTAGCCGCACCTACGACAACGGGACAGCCAGTAGCCACCCTCGTTTCGTTGCCCATGAGAACCCAGTGACGGCCGGCAGCTGCACCAGGGAGCACCAAAGCCCCTCGCCCCCTGTGACTCCACTATGAGAGGGCGTCCTGCCTCAGACCTGCTGACCGGGAGGGGTGCAGACAACCTTACTGTTCACCACCAGTGAGGCAACCTTCAGGAGGAAGGCCTCAGCCTCGAGGATCCATGGAGAGGCCCTATGCTATCTCCAGGGCTATTCTCTGCACAGCCAGCTCCAGAGGAGACCCTACCCGACCATCTCTGACGGAGGCTGATGCCGCAGCCCACTCCTGACGGCGTCCCTGATAGCAAGAGACCGCAGCCGATGGGCCCCGAGGCCACCTCCAGGACCCCCAGGTAAGACCTCTCCCCACCCCGACGCAGACAACACTTGTTCTCTGTCAGGTGCCTAAATGAGCACTTCCGGAAACTCTTCAGCCCCAGTCCCGAGCTCTGGTCTAGAAAGGGAACCCACCTGCAGTATAGGCGTTTAAGGGACGGGAAGCTGACCCTTAAACACCTGACATAACACTGATGGACAGCAGTGGTTCTTGACCCGTGCATACGAGAAAGGCACACAGGGAATACCAGCAAAATGGCAATCAAACTGCACGTACAAATGCCTAAATTTGACCTGGAATAATACAACGTCCACAGGTATCTAGCAATTATTAAACCATTACTAGATATCGGGTTTGAGGACAACAAACAGAAAATAGCAGTTACACTTCCACCACTGGGTAAAGTGGCAGCAAATATTGTGCCAAAAATTGTCCCTGGGCTCACATGGCAAAATTTCATGAAGCTCGTGATCTAAGCCATCACACCTTCACTAGGAAAAGTGGTAGCACTCTCCCAGTTGGACAGGCTGACATACGATGACAGTTTGGATGATACCTTAATCCAGGCCAGATGCCTGGTTACCGCCGCCTACCTGGAGGTGGATGATGAAACCCATGAGCAACACATCTTCAACACCCTCCTCAGAGTCCTCCCCAGCACGGTCAAGGAGCACTTCACGATCCACGACCCACTGGGAGACCTAGACAGGGACATCCAACTCGTACAACGCCTTTTGACCTCCTGCTCTACTCCTCAACAAATCAACGTGGTGAATAAGTTTCCCACCAACAAACCTGCACCACCATTGAAGCCACGTCCACCTATGCCGCACATCAGCCCCACCCCAACTCCCAGCTTGCCTAGGGCACACCCCACCCACAGACACCCCAGCCATAAGCAGAACCCTAATATCATCCTGATTAATCCCTGGGAGTTCTCGGTGTGCAGCTCCAGGTACCCACTCCACGACATCAGGGATCAACTAAAGGCTGCTAGATGCAAGCCAACCACCTCAGGCTGACATAAAGTCTCCTCCTTGGAAAATGAGGAGCGAGCTGACGAACCCGCACCCACAGAGGAAGCTGAACCCATGGAGATGGAACCAGAGGAAGAAGAAGGCAGTCCAAGTCAGGTGGATTTTTAGGACCTCCCCTGCACCTCTCCACGGTGGCAGGGGCCACTTCCTCCAAATATCGCCCCCCAGTCCACAACAATATGAGGTTGAACGGGGTGAAAGCCAGACTTCTGGTTGACACGGGAGCGGCCAGATCCTGCCTGTACAGTCATTTTTACTCGTGTCACAAGTCGACCTTCGGCCCTCTTTTCCCGACATCAACTCATCTTGTGGACGCAAGGGATGGCCCCCTGCCTATCCATGGGGAAACTCGGGCCCTTCATGTTGACACCCACCAACTGGTATCGATGCAACACAAAATCATCACATCTGATTCCACCTACCACAAGTATGATGGATACCTGGGACTGGACTTGCTACAGAAATTAAAAGCCACCATCGATTGCAGTAACAGACAGCTCCAGTTCCGGAAGTCCCCTGACCCTCCCTCCTCCCCAGCAGTGTTCACTTGCACACCCCAACCCCAGCCAAACTCCCCTCACCCTCCCTGGCCCCACCCCCCCTTCTCTCTCTTTCCCCCTCCCCTCCAACGTTCCCCGCTATCACCTCCTCCACAGTGTCGATTCCCCCCCACCTCAAAACCTAGTTGCCCCTGAACAGGCCCATGGGTACATCTGTCCTGTTCTACCCCCATCTGCCAATCAGGACCCTCTCGGTCTGCCTTTTGCCCCCAACTTTTCTCCCCCCTCACGTCACGGCAGTCTGAATTGCTAACCTTGCTCCCTCCCCCCTAACACTACCTAAAGGGCTTGTAATAGGAGCGATGGAAGAAGCTGAGCCTTCCTCCCCTCTCCCCCTCCTCTGCCCCCCATCCCTGACCATCTCTCCCCCCACCAATCCGACACCCTCCGCCACCTTCTCCTGGATTTCCAGGACCTGTTTGTGGCGGGACCCACCGACATTGGACATACCACCTACCTCGCTCACGAGATTCACACAACAGGTCCACCGATCTGCCAGCCATCCTGGCAGAAGAATCCCAAGCAACGGGAGGAAGAAGACCGCCAGGTTCAAGAAATGATCAAGGCCTGAGTCTTTTCTCCTTCCACCAGCTCCTGGTCCTCCCCCGTCGTGCTCATGAAGAAGGATGGCACCATGAGGTTCTACGTCGACTATCGTCGGCTCAACGACGTGACCATCAAGGAAACCACCCCAATCCCCAGGATAGATGACTCCCTTCATTCCCTGCACTTCCTAGTTCTCCACCCTTGATCTCCAGTCAGGCTATTGGCAGGTGCCAGTGTGACCAGAAGACAGAGGCAAAACCGCTTTCTCTACCAGCAATGGAAAGCACTACGAGTTTAACATCCTGCCTTTCGGCCTCTGTAACGCCCTTGCCACCTTCTCATGATTGATGGAGTCTACCCTCAGCAGCCTCACCTGGGAGATCTGTTTGGCCTACTTAGATGATGTTATTGTGTTCAGCAGGACCTGGGCCGACCACCTCCAGCGCTTCTGAAAAGTCTTCTGCATCTGACAAGCTGGTCTCAAACTACGTCCCTCCAAGTGCGTCCTAGCCACCAGAACCGTCTCATTCCTGGGACACATCATCTCCCAGGACGGCATCTCCCCCGACCCAGACAAACTCCACGCCATCACTGACATCCCCCCTCCATAAGACGTCCATTGAGTCCGAGCCTTCCTCGGCCTGACCTCCTATTACCGACGCTTCATGAAGGGGTTCGCCCACATTGCCAAGACACTTCCCGACCTTACCTGGAAGGGAGAACCTTTCATCTGGACGGATGAAAGACGAGCTGCCTTCCAACAACTGAAGGACAAGTCCATCTCCTCTCCAATCATGGCTTTCCCCGATTACTCCCTTCCATTCCGTCTCTACACCGACGTCTAGTTGATAGCAGTAGGTGCTGTGCTAGCCCAAGTCCAAGAGGGCTGTGAACACATCATCGCCTGTGCCAGCCGCATCCTCAATCAGGCGGAGAAAAACTATGCCGCCACGAAGAGGGAATGCCTGGGCATTATCTAGGCTTTGGAACTCTTCCAGGCATACCTGTTGGGGACCCAAGTTACCATCATTACCGACCACCAATCCCTCCAATGGCTGAGGTAGTCCGACACCCACAATGCCCAGCTCATCAGATGGTCCAAAAAACTGGAGGCGTTTACCTACGAGATCTCCTACCGCCCCGGCAAACTTCACACAAATGTGGATGCTCTCTCCTGGCTTCCCATCAAAGTTGTACAGCCCGAGCCCAATCTCCTCCGACAGTGGCAACATAAAGAATGACCCCCTTGGATCCCCCAGCATCTCTTCCAAAAATTACACCACTAGGTTGACCACCTGTTCACCCCATCAGGGCATATCGTCCTCGCCCCCTACACCGCCCTCGATGCCCTCCAACACTTACACACCCACAATGGGATCCACCTGGGCGCAAAGAAACTCCTGCAGGTTTTCAATACTGCATATTGGACCCCCAACCCATCCACACTAGCCAAGGTTATTATCCAATCCTGCCAGGCATGCGCCTTAGGGAAAGACATCACCCACACTGCCGGCCCATCAGGCCACATCACTGCCCATAAGCCCTGGCAGTTACTATCTGTTGATATAGTGAGGCCCCTGCCACCAAAATCAGGCTATGGGTATGTCATCACTTTTGTCGACACATACTCAAAATTCATTGTCACCTGCCCAGCAAAGGAACATCACGCCATTGCAGTTGCCGACACATTGATCCATCCTGTCTTTCCATATTTTGGGATCCCACAGGCTATCCACTCCAACAACACCCCGGAGTTCACCAGTAAAATCTGGCAGGAGTTAGCTCGTACCATAATGAACCAGCTCCGCACACGGATAGAAGAAACAAAGAATGATGACTGACCCGCACACATCAAGGTCGTGCAATGGGGCATAAACACTTGCCCACGAGAGGATGGCATCTCGCCTTATGAACGTGTGTTTGGGGAAGTGCTTCTACTCCTACCAATGCGGCAACACCTGCAACCCCCAGCAACCTCCCCCACTTCTGACCCCCTTCACCATCTCAAAAGGTGGCTTTCTCACCTACTTAGTAACTTAGACCTCCAACCTGACACCACCTCCAACCCGTACAAGCCAGGTGAAACTGTCATGATAGCACAGCTCCATACACCCCACAAGCTTGCACCTCTCTTCACAGGACCCTACACCATCACCAACGTCCCCAGCCCCTACCAAGTGATGGTTGATTATCATAACACGCCCTGCACACTCAGGAATCGCTATGTGCGCCCATTCCACACTCCCGCTTCCCCAAACCCCACCCTGTGCCCCACGCCACGCACTAAGCCCGCCCCGCCCCCCCATCTCCTACAACTGCTACATATTCCCCTCTCCTTTCCTCTCTGCCTCCCCCTCCCCGTCCTTTCCCACCCCTCCCCCCATCACACCACATCACACCTCACCGGAAGACTCGCCGACGCTGCAAATTCCCGACCTCTCCCCCACCCCTTCCACGCCGTCCTCACCTTCCCCAACACCCACAACCACCTATCCCACCCACGCACCAACCTCTCCTCTACCCGTTCAGCATTCACCCCACCCACCACCAATCACCACCCCCAGCCCCGTCACCATCCCTCCACCCCGCGCACCCCACATGCCTCCCCATCCCCCACATCCATCGACACATGTCCCACCCACAGACCAACTTCTCCTCCACCCGCCCACAGTTCACCCCGCCAACCGCCCATCACCACTCCCAGCTCCATCACCACACCACTGCCCACCTCCCCATCACTCTCAACTCCACGACACCACCCACATGCACCCAACTCACCACCCACACCCAGCCTAAAAACCACCATCAAACACTCCAGCCACCTTTCACGCCCACCCGCATGATATGCCCCCACCCCTACACCACCCACCTCACCGCAAAACCACACTCCTTCTCCTAACATAAGTCCCATCACACTCATGCTACACCAAGCCCAAATCCCAGCCACCACCACTCCCTAGAGACATCACGCAGCATTGCCCCGTCATAAAACCCCATGCTCCCCGGCGACCTCCAGCATTCAGCACAGGTCTCTGCAGGAGACAAGACCTACCAACATGAGAATCTGACGATCCATGTGGGCACCGCCCTTCGGACACAAACATCGTGTCTGTGGCCTCCTCCACCACCTGCAACTCCTCTGCACCACCACCGACCCGTCCACCCTCTTCATCACCTGCAACACCCAAATAGACAAAACCCGGCCACCACAGCATGGAACGCCCTCCTTCAACATCTCCAACCCATGCATCAGACCGAGAACACCAAAGTCTATCACCTCCAGTCACAGGGACATGACTTTTTTCCCCTGATGACGGTGGTAAAATGCTGGGAAGAGTGACTGAGGGCAGCACAACACCCCAGGGAGGAGCCTACGGAGGGGCAGACAGAGTGCAACCCGACCCTGGGCGACGGAGACATAAGTCACCCCAGGCCGCGTGCCCCTATGACCTGGAACTCACCCACTGCCACAATAGCAGGAAAAGAAGACTACCTTGTGGGTGAGCTGACCCTCGACAGGATCGGGGAAGAGCTACTTCCTTAGCTTCAAGCAGCACTCCAGCGATGGCCAGAAGCTGCACCCTTTGTGAGACGGCCAGTAGCCGCTCAGTCCCTCAGGAGATGGCCGGTAGCCGCTCGGAAGGCCTTCAGGAGATGGCCGGTAGCTGCTTCTCTTCAGGAGCCACGGCCTGTAGCTGGGCTCAGGTGATGGCTGGTAGCCGCGCCCTTAAAAGGCCATGGCCTGTAGCCGGGCCCCACTGCAGGAGATGGCCGGTAGTCGTTCGCCTGTCAGGTGTTGCTATACCCCCCTACAGGAACCAGCAACGGCCGGTAGCCACACGGGGGAGAGAAGGGTACGTCCCCTCTCCTCCTGTAGTTGCCTCAGAGGACAGGACACAGGCAACGGCCGGTAGCCACGCCCATCGGCAGGAGACAGCCTGCAGCTACTCCTTGTTGACATATCGTCCTCTATATGAAGCTCAGGCGACAGGTGGTAGCCGCACCTACAGGCAAGTGATGACCGGTAGCTGCACTTCGCCTGTATCCCCGTCAGGGAGTCGGGCCCAGGCCATGGTAGGTAGCCTCGCCTACGATGACGGGACGGCTGGTAGCTGCCCTTGTTTTGTTGCCCATGGGAACCCAGCGACGGTCAGCAGCCACACTGGGGAGGAGCATCAAAACCCCTCGCCCCCTGTGACTCCACTACGAGAGGGCATTCTGCCATCAGACCTGCCGACTGGCGGGGGTGCAAACGACCCTACTGTCCAACACCAACTTGGCAACCTTCAGGAGGAAGGCCTCAACCTCAAGCATCCGTGGAGAGGCCCTGTGCTATCGCCAGGGCTATTCTCTGCGCAACCGGCTCCAGAGGGACCCTACCTGACGGACTCCGACAGAGGCCGATGCTGCAGCCCACTCCTAACGGCGTCCCCGACAGCAGGAGACTGCAAACGACGGGCCCCTGAGACCGATGCCAGGACCCCTGGGCGAGACCTCTCCCCACCCCAACGCAGACGACACTCGTCCTCTGTCAGGTACCTGAATGAGCACTTCAGGAAACTCTTCGGCCCCAGTCCCTAGCACCGGACCCCAGTTCCCAGCCCCGACAGTGCGAGGCCCTTTGACGCACGCAGCCCCAGATGAAAGATGATGCTCCAGTGAGTGATCCTGTGGCCACAGGATGCGGAGGCCCCTAGCGGAGCTCAGCCCCCTTCAGGAATGGGGCTGTGAGCTCTCCCGCTGCCCTCTGCCAATGGTGCCATCCTACCCAGTCCCAACAATGAGTGACAGTGGAAGTCCAGTGACAGTGAGACAGTGACATGGACATTGGGCAGTGTGTTAGAATACTAGAGGGAAATTAGGCCCAAGTTCTATCAGTGGTACAGTACCGGAAGTGTAAACCAACAGTGAAGCAGTGATCTAAAACATCGGGCCATGTGTTAGAATACTAGAGGGAAACAGAGCCCAAATTCCATCAGCGCCATAAGACCGAGAGTGTAAACCAACAGTGAAACAGTGATTGAGTCAGAGAAGCCGAAGAGTGATTACGGTGATCCGAGTGAATGTGTAACTTGGCTCCAGTAATATAATACTTCCGCGACATAAGACCTATAGCCACGGTACCTATTCCAACCACAGTGCGAATTTCCCTCAAGGTTACAGTGACTGATTCACCTGCCCAACACCTCAAGTCCTGTTCATTGTTCTGTACACTTTGATCCTAAACTATTGTCTAAAGAGTATCCTGCGAGATACTGCTACTCCCGATCTCAGTACATCTTATATGATTGCCTAGATTCCTGTCTGTGACATCTACCTGTTCCACATTAGCATTTACCAGTATACATGTAAAGTTGTTGCTCTGATTTTTTGTGCCCTGTGTCTCTCTTAGTTTACTAAGCTTCAGTCTAGAAAGGGAACCCAGCTGCAGTATAGGCGTTTAAGGGACGGGAAGATGACCCTTAAACAAATAGCATAAGAGTAACACTCATTGAGAATAAATGCATGCTATAATAAATGAATGAATATATACAGTATATAACAGTTACTGTTGGTGCAAGTACTTAGTGATTGACTTATGCAGATAACTGAAGTAGGTATGTGTCCATAAGTTGTAACTATACATCATGTTTTATATGTCTGTGCAGAATGTTTTGTCTACCACAGTGTCGAGCACTGTGTTTTGTATAAATGAAGTAACTACGTAACTCACTAATTTTTACCGTAGTGGGAATGGTGTTAGTGATAGTGCAGGTGGTGACTGTGTTGTCAGACACGAGTTGATTGATGTGTTGTGGTGGTGTTCTCAGCTTCCGCGCTAAACACTAGCACAGCAACTTCTCACTCTGGCAGCTGTGGTGAGTAAATGAGTAATGTTGAGTAACGATGAGTGAGGTGAGAAGTGAGTGAGGGATCTGGTATTTGCTACCGTCGTCACCCCTGTCTCAGCATTGTGGTGGTGGTGGAGGTGGAGGGTAGGATAGGGGGAAGGGTGGGGTCTGGTGGTTGTTGTTGTGTTTATGGGTAGTGTATCTCCTCTCGTTCTTCTTTTGCTTGTTTTATTTTTCTTTCTCATTTTATTCTCTGTCCTTTCTTCTTGTGATTTACTTGTTGGATGAAGACTGCCACTACTTGTAGGTGCGTGTAGAAGATTATAGAGATGTCTCGTAGACTTGTTACTTGAAGTTAATCGTAGCGTTTCTTTTTCCTCACTCGTAACTCGTTCTTCTTACTGTATACTCGCTTGTGGTTACTTGATCGTAGTAATGTAAACTTGTTGAGATGCTTGTGGTTTCTTCCACAGCGTTCACTTGTAGTTTCTGTATGGTGTGAACTTGTGGTTGGTCTTGGTTACAACGCACCTGCCTGAAGGTAGCTTGCAGAATCGTAATATCATGCTTTGACTGTAGCCTTGTTTCTTATCAGTCTTGATAATCTTGGCTTATAGAATCGTTGGTTCATTGACTTGTTGATTTGTAGGCATTTAGGCTTGTAGAATTGTAGATGTGGTTCGTGCGTTTGCACCACCAAAATAATGTATCAGTCTTGTAATTGACTATATAGTAGTCATAGCCAAGCTGTAGGATAATAGTGAGTAGATATGTGAGGCAATAACCTCAGTTCACTTGTAGCCGGTGACAGAAGAAGTTAAAGATGGATACTGGGGTTTGATTGTAGTTTTATTATCTTCAAGAGAAAGCTCAAGATAAACACTGTGTGTATTACACAAGAGCATTTATATGCTAGCTAACTTCTTGCTAGACCCCTCTTCTTGCTCTCTCTCTCTCTCTCGACAACCTCTTGCCCCCGTTGCTCTCTCCCTTCTACCTCTCTGATTCCTCTTTTCTTGTCACGTGTTCTGGACGTATGAGAAAATATTCTGGAAGCCTGTGTGTTTGTGTGTGTGTGTGTGTGTGTGTGTGTGTGTGTGGCAACTTTCCGGCCAAGCGTCACAAGGTGCTGAATATAACATTCCTCAGAGGGAATGTTCAAACAATGTTCCTGCAGGCCCTAGCCATGATTTTGATTTAATCTTCTAGGTTATATCTATGCTACCAGCTATTATTTGTGGTATTTAGAGTCCTGACACTACTGAGGGGGCTGGCACCCTGCTTTAGTTTGGCTTTGCGCTTCCCCTTTCCCATAACCCTGACCTTGCCTGGTATTACTGTTATTAGCACTGCAAAACGAGTAGGAAGGATAACCCAGAATGCCACACTAATGCCCAGGGCAGGGGGCACACACATCTGCACACCACCAAGGCAGGGCTAGGTCTGAGTGTATGATAGCTCTAATAAAATTTATAGACACTCATTTATAAGGACATTTTCTATAATAAAAGTACAGCACCGAGTTTTCTGTATATCAATGAATGGGTAACTAATTTAAAACTGCTCGCTCATTGAAAGGACAGTCCTAGCCCTGCCTTGGTGGCGCGCAGACGTGTGTGCCCTCTGTCCTGGGCATTTGTGTGGCATGCTGGGCTATCCTTCCTACTCGTTGTGCAATGTTAATAATATTAATACCCGGCAAGGTCATCGTTATGGGCAAAGAAAAGTGCAAACCAAAACCAAAATGGGGTTCCAGACCCCCCAGTAGCACAACACAAACTGCTGCTACACCCAGTGCTGCCCCCCCAACTGTTCTACGCCGTCACACACACTCCCTGACAGACACTGATGCCCCCCACACTTCAGCCTCGACTGTTGGTGATGCTGTTGCATCCAACGAACCTACTACTGGAACAATTAAATGCATCAGGCTTGATAGTGCTAGTGGTGAAGATGATAATGCTAGTGCCTCACACTTCCCTACAGGGAAGAGTGCTGAACTAGTGGTCACCGACCCCAACACCCAGGCACCAAGTGACAACCACCCAGAACGACCCTCCACTATAAATTCACACCCCTCCAGCCCTGATGACCCTGCCTCTGCCCTCACCACCAGCACCCCTCCTGTGGTCACATACTTCCCTCCCTGGCTCCGGCTCCTTCCTGTCATGCCATGAGACTGCTATGTGCGCCTGACATTCCCCTTCACATGCACACATGCTGTCCGCGGTGTCTGGCACCAGCGTGCATCCACTCACCCCCTCATCACTCGACACTCTGAAGCTGTTCGCCTTATGTCTCCTGCACCTAACATCTACGTCCACACGGATTATCCCGATCTCGTCCAGACCCTAACAACTGAGGGACTTTGAGGCGTCAGATTTGTACTCCATGATGCCCAGATTAGAAGGAAGAAATTGCCAGAATACCATGTGAAATGCCTGGCAGCTGACTGCCCTGTTACGGTCCTACACAACATACCTGGTGTCAAGCGAGCACGTCGCCTGTACAACTCTTTGAGAGAACCCATCAACAGTGCCATTGTTGTATGGGAGGGAGAGGACTCCCCCCCTCCTGAATACCGCTATGAGCTACTCCTTCCCCCCTGTACCTTCATAGAGGCCAAGCCATCACAGCCTTTGTGTTATCGCTGTTATGAGTCTGGCCACATCTCACGCTACTGCTGGTCTGCAAAACGATGTGGTCTGTGCAGTAGCCCCCATTCAACCACAGCCTGCCCTGTCAGGCACTCCACCACCATTCACTCTTCCAGTCCCCATCCACCTGACTCTCACTCATCTGAGTTCCCGGAACTGCCCCTACCAACCCTGCCACTAGCCTACACTGACTCCACGGCTGCCCACCCTTGTTTCCCACATTCACCGCAGTTCCAGTGCCCTCGGTGTGGGCGTGTGGGCGTCACTGCTTGGCAACTTGATTGCCCGACTCATCACTCAGCCCGCCTTGTCCCTGCGCCTGCCCCCACCGCCACCCCTACTCCCGGTCATCAGTTGATACACCCTCCCGCCGCTGGTTCTACATCATGCCCCCTTCCCCCTCAGCCCCTGCCCCTCCCCATGCCCTGCAACAAGCTGCTCACCCCTCCCCCCCTGCCCCACCCATCGGACCATCAACTTCAACTCCTTCAGCAACAGTATAAGGAACTACGCAGTCTCATTGTGTATGTATTCCCTCTCTGCCTACCTCCCAGCTCCCACAAACGAACTCCCATGTAACTACCACATGTGCTGTTATCCCTGCTCCTTACCTCCCTCCTGTCTCACCACCACCCAGCCTTGTCCCTCCAACTGTGTCCCAGCCTCAAACTTTCACACAACCCTCCTCTGTCTGTACTCTCTCACTCACTCCTTTACCCCATACATCCTTACCTCTCTGCCACCCTCTTCCCTCTCCTTCCCTCCTCCTACCTCCCTCTCTCCCGACAACTGCACATATGGGACCTCCCTCTCTCGTGCCTCCCCACCCACTTTCCTCCTCCTTTCCCCCACTTCCCCAACCATCCGTTCCCCAGCTCTCTCATGACAGTTCTCCGTCTCCCCTCTTGTCCTAATGGACCCCAAACCTAAACAATATAAAATGTTACCTTGGAGCATACGAAGCATCCATCATCGCCTGGCTGACCTTTCTCATTGTGCCTCATCTTATCACCCTGCTGTTATCTGCCTTCAGGAGACTTTCCCTCACTCTCGTCGCCCCATACCCCCACCCAGGCTTCGGGGATACCCCTGCTATCATACCCACTCTGGCCACGGCCTGGTCATACATTCATCACTGTTCCTCACACCCTCATTACCAAATCACCTGCCTCTTCTCACTCCTCCCTTTTTCACTTATTTTGCCTCACTGTCAACGATGCCTCTTTGTATATATGTAACGTCTATCTCAGTCCAACTGGGGGTGACCTCACCACTTTACCTACCTGCCGCTCCTCATATATCTTTTACCTGGGTAAATTTAATGCCTCTCATCCATCATTTGGCGGTTCCCGTGCTTCTCCTGCTGGTCACCGTCTCCATGACTCTGCCAATAACCATCATCTGCATTCATTCCCCTCTCCTCATCCCACTCATGTTGGGGGAGGCTATCTCGATCTCGTCCTTGGTAGCAAGGTGGTACAACATGCTGTCACTGTTGACATTGTCCTTACTCTTATCTCCGACCACACTGCCATCGTTGCCACATATTCCATTCCCATACTACACTCCCAGCACCGCCATGTCAGGAGAAGGATTAATATCCCTATTCCGCTGCAACCCACTTTCAAGGACATGCTAATCACCTGGTTGGCCAGTCATTCTTTCACCACATTATCTGACCTATACACCTCCCTAGTTTCCATAGTACAAACCTTCTATGATCAGTATGTGTTGCGAGTTAATCATACGAAAACCTCTGCTCGCCAGGCTGGGGAGTGGATAAGGATCACCTTCTACATGACAGTGAGGAGGAAGTGAAGCGAGCAGCAGCCGTGTACAGCACTGACCGCATTGCTGACAACCTCCACTCCTATCTCACTGCAGCCAGGTCCTCCCATGACCTTAACCTCTTAACCATGGGGCGTCACTTTCGTGACGCTTGGGAGCAAGGGATCATACCACGGGGCATCACTTTTGTGATTCTGTGTTATTTTGAATTTGCCCGGGCTTTCAAGTGGTGGCTTGTATCATCTATCAGTACTGCAATGTCCAACACTAGTCAGCACTCCTAATCTCATCTGTACTCCCATCCATTGTTGACAATATATCCATTTCTCCCCGTTCTTGACTCCCTTCCCTACCTCCCCTCCATTACTCTCTCCTCTCGTCTGCCCGGCCACACTGGGCTAAGTAAATCTTCCCCGGAATTTTCCACTGATTTCATCCATTGAAATAAGTCCTATACCCTTTTCTTATACCAAATAATATAACCAAAAAGAAATAAGGTAAGTGATAATGCCATACACCTGGAATTGGCTAATTATCACCTGACAACACCTCCCGTGCACTCGTTCGCTAATTTTCCCTGTTTATTTCCCCTTGAAATATGCTGTATAATCTATTCTCGTAATAAAAATATATATAAGAAAGGAAGGGAGAAGCCTAAGTGATATTTACATTCACCTGGAACTATCCAATTTATTATGTATTTTCTAGATTTCCTGCCAATCATTTCATAGCGTATATAGTAGCAGCCGTCACCACGCTGACATTGGCAGCGTTGCACTCCCCCTAGGCCATCACAGCATTCAGTTTACTGTTGTCTTTCAAGGTGAAACCACGTCGGATTCGTGCCTGCCCAATTGTGCCAATTTTTAGCCCCATGCAAAGGGCCCTGTGACCTCTACCCCTACTAAACCTAGTGTGGCAAGGGGTAAAGGGCTAAGTGACTGCTGTGGAACGTGAACTGGCTAATTTATCAATGAAAATGATGGACAGTGACTACGATCTTTCTGGTAACTAAAACAGTGAAAGTGGAAATGTAAATAATGCGTAAATAATGTGTAAACAGCAAGTGAAAGCAATGAATGTAAATATAAGTGAACAGTGGAAAATAGTTTTATAAGTTACTGCAAGTGACAGTGCCTAACACAGCGTAAATAAAATAGAAATGTAAATTATGTAAATAAAATAGAGAATGTAAATAGAAATGTAAATGAGTAGTATTATAAGAATACGAGTATATATACTAGGAGTAATGAAAGTGAAAGTTTCACTCTAGCATGTATGAATACTATGAGTTATGAATGTGGAAATGAAAGTAACAGATTCGCTCTCAGCGCTAGTATACAGGACGAGAAAGTGAATGCTACGTATTTTACTGAAAGAGAAATTGAATGCCTAGTGACAATAAACTACTATTACTGAAGGAAACTTGTGGATAAAGACTGCAGATATATATAAGTGTTATATAGTAATAGAAATATAAAGTGTGAAGTGTTTTTATGAATAATAAATGACAGAATACCAGTGGCAAACGAGCGCAAGTGGGAAGCTGGTATGCGCTCGTGATTTTCATTGCTATTACAATTTTTTTTTTTTTTTTGGAGTATGGATTTCCAAACTATTTGAAAATCATAGAATAGTGTTTCTAGTGATAATATCAGGCTGTGGTAATCATATTATGGGGTGTCGGGAAGTGTAAAGTGGAGACTTCGTTACCCAACTTCAGAAGTCTCTACAAGTCCTACGGTACTCGACAAAGGCTCAACAAACATCCCAGGAGAAAGCTAAAGGTATGTGCCATATGCATATTTAATTATAATAGCCTAGGACTAATAACTGATTTTTGGCAAATATTTTTACAAAGTCTGTCGGAGCGCGAATATCCTAGTGGGACACGCAAGTCGAGCCAGAACAACCCCGCGGTTTAGGGGTTAAACACAGTGTTCACCAGGAGTATTGGCATGACTTTCTCCAGCATATTAATACACATACTCCTCAGTCTAAGGCTTGGCGGCTTGTTAATAGAGTTGTTCAGTCACGTTCGTCCCCCTCCCCTCCTCTCCACCACATTCCTGTGGAATATGCCAACAACCTAGTTGACAAATGGTCCACCCAATCTCAGCTGACATCCCTGCCTCCTCCCCATCAAGGCTCGCCTCTCAGCTGCTAGCAGAAATAGGCTAGCATGTATTGCAGAGGCTCGCTCCGCTACCTCTCCCCTTGATTATCACCCCCTCACCGGTGAGGAGTTGCACCTTGCACTATTGCAAGGCACGGCAACTGCCCCGGGTGATGACGGGATCACCTATGCCACAGTCAGATTCATCGCTCAAGTTCCTAGGAATCCCCTACTCTCACTGTTCAACCTGAGTCTTTCCAAAGGTAGTCTCCCTGCAGACTGGACCCGTAGCACCATCATCCCCATCCCTAAGCCTAATTCCTCCAATTTCCGTCCCATATCCCTGACTTCCTGCATCTGCAAAGTCCTTGAGAGAATTCTTTTAGCAAGGCTCCGCAATCTTCTCCAGGGCCAGCTCTCTCATCTTTTTGGTTTCCTCCCAGGATGAAGCACACAACATTGCCTTGCAGAATTACTCACTCACATCACAACCCCCCTCCTATACAGCCTTCATTGGCTTCAAAGCTGCATTCAACATCGCAAACCATGATGTCATCCTTGACGAACCTGCCCACCTGGGTGTATCTGACCACCTGTTCTGCTGGTTGGAAAGTTACCTGTCTCATGTCACTCTCAGGTTCTGTTTTGTGGGGCGGTTAGTGATTATCGACGCTTCAATCTTGGCACACCTCAGGGTGGGGTACTTAGCCCCTTTCTCTTCAATCTTCTCATGAATGGACTCCTCCGTCTTTTAGGTCCTATCCCTGATTCCTCTCTGATCCTAACCTATGCTGATGATATCTGCATCCACTCACCTTCTGCCGTCTCTCTCCAACGTCTCCTAGTTAAGTTCGGCCAGGCTGCATCTGCTTGTGGGTTGATTATCAACACTGCCAAAACCAAACTGTTTACACGATCCCTCACTCATAGGCTTGCTTCCACAACTATAACCCTCCGTGGCTCTCATCTTGAGGTAGTGCAGGATTATACATATCTCGGAATTCCCCTTTCTTCCCTCTTTAACCCCTCCCAGTATGTCTCCACTATCTGCATTCGCCTTCACCACAGACTTAAAATTAGCACGCTCACTTGTGACTCACATGGGATCAGTATCCCCGTCGTTCGATCATTTTACCTGTTATATATTCGCTCCCATCTTGATTATCATGCTATCCCTCTCTCCTTTGTCCCCCCAGCACAGCTCTGACCACTTGAAGTTTTACAAAATCGGGTGATGCGCCTCATTCTTCGCTGCCCCAGGTCTGCCAGAGTAGTTAACATGCTCCATGAACTCAAACTATGTCCCATCACCAATCACATTCATAGGCTTGGAGTCTGCTTTGCCACACAGTTCTGACCTAATTTCTGTCTCCTGCTTCATCCTTTTCCTCCTGACTGGTTAACATTCTCTCAGATTCCACTCACCTAGATCGGATCTGGGATACTCACGTACCAGGCCTGGCATTCTGACTAAAACGAACTCGTTCAGCACTCAACTGTCCTCTCCAGCTTTCTGGCCATGATCCTGCCAGCATCCATGCTGATCTTGTCACTCCCATCCCTACTGACCCTTTGCCCCCTACCTGGACACGTAAGACTCCTGCTGTGCAGTACACACCTTCTGCCACTGCTTCTGACTGCTTACCCATCCCCACACATCTTTCCATCACTGAAACCCTTCTCTCCGTAGCCTGTAGCTACCCTTCCCCTCATGTTCATGTCTACACTGACGGTTCTGTCCTTGCTTACGGCCGGGCGGGAGCAGCTTGCATTGCCTTTACTAACTCTGCATCCCCCATCTTCTTCTCCCACTGCCATCCCAACTGGGCCAGCAGTACCCAGGATGAACTATCTGCTATACGCTCTGCCTTTGACTTCCTTATCTCTCATCACCTACCAGGTCTAATCATCAGTGATTTCCAAGCTGCTCTTGCCTTACTTCACAACCCCCCCCCCATGCCCCTCTCCTCTCTTCGCCTCCCTCTACTCTCGCCTTCATCAGGCTCATGTTCTTGGTCTCGGGGTTTCTTTTATTTGGATCCCAGCTCATGTTGGTCGCATCCAGCATGACCAGGCATATCGCCTGGCCCAAGCTGCCTGCACTCTCCCCCTAGCTGCCATCCGCCTCTCTGTGTCCACAACAATTGTCAGGAGAATCCCTCTTGAGGAGTCTAGGGAGGACCTAGCCCTGCTTACCGATGCTGAACGTCCCACTAGTGTCACCATCCAGCACTATGACACCTACTGTGGCATGAGACACACCTATGACAAGCACCTCACCCACACATGCCGCTGTGATGTGGCCATCACCTTCATTTGCCTGGGATATCGCTCCCCAGGGGAAATCACTGGACGACTGAACGCCAACAGGCCATGTAAACTGTGTCACAATCCAATGGATGAAGCATTATCACATCATATCGTTACCTGCCCAGTTATTGTCCCCTTCAGACCCCCTGGACTCTAGTTTTCTGCTCTGTGTACCTACTTCATCATACATCTTGATGTACTTGAAGACATTCTCACCCTTCACCCCACCTTCCTTTCATTGTAATGTGCTGACACTAGGACAATGATTGGGCATTTAGGTGTGTGTGTGTGTGTGTGTGTGTGTGTGTGTGTGTGTGTGTGTGTGTGTGTGTGTGTGTGTGTGTGTGTGTGTGTGTGTGCGTGTGTGTGTGTGTTGTCCACGCACATGTGCACACATCAGGTGCATGTGCATGTTGTGTCCTTATGCTGGGATTTTGAATCAAGAGGTTATGTTATGATGCATATCGTTTTTTTTTTTCTCTATCTACCCACCTGTGTATGTGACTATGTATATGTATCTACTTAGGGTGTATATGTTTATGTATATGTATATATAAAGAGGGAGGCGGTGGCTGAATCGGTAGAGAGGCGGCCTGCAGTCCTAATGGACCCAGGTTCGAATCTCGGCTGGGGCAGGGAACTGTTTAAGGATTTGAATTTCATAAAGAGCAGACTTTTCTGATCTACCAGATGACCCGCCAACATGTCATAAAAATACCCCCGCTAATACCAGTACACCAGTCCTGTATGAGACAGCCCTAGCATGTATTCAATATGGATGGTGGGTGTTAGCGCCGAAGTGGTGACATGTGGAGGTGTAGGACTCCACCCTAATGAGAAGAGCTGTATGTGGGGAGCCTCCCCACATATGAGAGTTGTACTCTACACAGGGGAGGATAAAACCCCTGTATAGAGTCAACAACTGTGCAGGGGTAAAGAAGAAAAAGAGTCGTCTTAACACACCTAATCTCTTGGAAGTAGATTTTACAAGAGATGTAATATGATCTTTCAAAGATAAGTCCCAAGTAAATGAAACCACAAGCATGTTCAACGATGATGCAGGATTAAGCTGAATATTATTAAAAATTAGAGGGTATACCTGTGGAAGATTTTGTCAGGTTGATAGGTGTAAGAACTGAGTCTTAGATGCATTAAAAACAACCAGATTATTTTTAACCCAGTCAGAAATACGAGCCAAGTCAGACATTAGGTGTGCCATAGCCTCATCCCTTGTTTGTTGAAGTAACTGCTGAGATAGGCATTGCGGGAACCGAATGGAAAGATGCAAGGTGGATCATCAGCTTATGAGTGGAAAGGGTTAGATGTACAGCTTGGAAGGTCATTGAAGAATAAAAGGAAGAGAGTTGGTGATAGGACAGAGCCCTTAGGAACACCACTGTTGATAGATCAAGGAGAAGAACGATGGCCGTCTACAACAGTGGCTATAGAACGACCAGAAAGGAAGCTAGCGATGAAGGCGCAGACACAAGGATAGAAACCGTAAGAGGGCAGTTTGGAAATTAAAGATTTCTGCCAGACTCCACCCAAAGCCTTTGAGATGTCAAGTGCAATGGCAAAGCTTTCGCCAAAGTCCCAAAAGGAGGATGACCAAGAGTCTGAAAGGTAGGTGAGAAGATCGCCGGTGGAGCGTCCCTGACGGAACCTGTACTGACGATCAGAAAGAAGGTTGTGATAGGAAAGATGCCTTAAAATTTTTCTATTAAGAATTGACTCAAAAACTTTTGAAATACAGGATGTTAAAGCAATTGGACGATAGTTAGAGGGTTGGGAATGGTCACCCTTCTTAGGGACTGGGTGAATGAGAGCAAACTTCCAGCAAGAAGGAAAGGTACAAGTTGACAAAGGCGAAAGAGTTTACCTAGGCAGAGTGTAAGCACAGAGGCACAGTTCTTGAGAACAACAGGAGGGACTCCATCAGACCCATATGCCTTGTTAGTATTGAGGCCAGTGATGGCAGAAAAAACATCAGCTGAAGAAATTTTAATGTTAGCAATGAGGAAGTCAGAGGGGGGAAGTGATGGAAGAACATCACCAGAATCGTCTTAGGTGGAATTAGAGGAGAAAGTCTGAACGAAGAGATCTGCTTTATCAGTAGAAGAAATAGCTACAGAACCATCAGAGTAGAAAAGGGGTGGTAAGGATGATGAGGTAAAAGTTGTTAGAAAGGTTTTTGGCAAGGTGCCAGAAGAAGCAGGAAGAATTCGAGTTGGAGAGTTGAGAGCATATAGTATGGATGAAATTATTTTTAGCAGAGCGAAGAACAGACTTAGCATGATTCGGGGCAGAAACGTAAAGATGATGTGATTCAGAGGTGGGTTGGCTCTGGTACCTTTTGTAGGCCCTCTCCTTGTTGCGGACAGCATTAGAACAAGCGTGATTAAATCAAGGCTTTCTTGCGTTAGACAAAGGATACGAGAAAGGAATGTATGCTTCCATGCCCAAAAGAATTACCTCCGTAATGCATAAGGCACACTCAGATGGCTCCTGGCCATGGAAGCAATAATCATTCCAGGGAAAATCAAGGAAGTACTGCCTGAGGACCTAACAATCCACAGCTCCAAAGTGCCTCAGATGACGTTTCTTTGAAGGGTCCACAGGCTGTACCGGAGTGATAGGACAAGTTAAGGTGATAAGGTTGTGATCGGAGGAGCCCAACAGAGAGAAAAGATTAACAGTGTAAGCAGAAGGATTAGTTGTGAGGAAGAGGTCAAGTATGTTGGAGCTCTCTCCAGGGCGGTCTGGGATATGGGTAGGGTGCTGTACAAGCTGCTCTAGGTCATTAAGGATAGAAAGGATGTAGGCTAGCCCACCATGTGGATCAGTGAAAGGAGAGGAGATCCAAAGGTGGTGGTGAACATTGAAATCTCCTAAAATGGAGATTTCAGTGAATGGAGAAATGGATAGAATGTGTTCCATCAAAGAAGTAAGAGAGTCGAAGAATTTTTGATAGTCAGTAGAATTAGGAGATAAGTAAACAGCACAGATATATTTAGTCTGAGAATGACAAGAAAACCGAAGCCAGAGTGTAGAGAATTCAGAAGAATCGAGTTCTGGAACACGAGAGCAAGATAAGTCGTTGCGTATATGTACACAACATCCACCTTTGGCTTTGAAATGAGTATAGAGAATGTAGGAGAATACAGAAAAGGGTTTGCTGTCAGTTGCCTCAGACAACTGAGTCTCAGTTAGAAAGAAAAGGTGAGGTTAATAGGAGGAGAGGTGGTGCTCAACAGAATGAAAGTTATTAAAGGAAAGGCCGCGAATGTTGCAAAAATGAAGAAGAAGCGAGTCAGACAATGGTTCCAGGCAGCTCAAGTCGTCACCGAAAGAGGGGCGGAAGGTTGGAGCATTTATGGTCCCCCCTCTCCCCGTGGACTCTGAGGCTGAGTGTTGCATAGCCATGATTTTTTCTGAATTTTGGAAATGGAAATGTAGTGTGTACTGTGCATGTAGTTTGGTGTAGATAGAGAAGTTTGTATTTTTGTGTTACTGAGACACTGAAAAAGTTCAGCAAAGGGGGATGGTCAGGAACTAGTCCTGAGGGCTGATGAAACGGGAGCTCCAGCTCTCGCCGTCATCAGGTTTCCATCCACCTCGGGAGTACTGCCCTGCTCGACTGATGATCCAGTCTACTCCTCACAACATGTGCATGAATATATACATATATGTATAGATATCGTCGTATATGTATGTGTGCATATGTGCCTCTCTCTGCATATGTATGTACATATGTGTGGCTCTATGTACCGCTTCACTCATATCAAAACATTTAATGATAATTACGGTGCAAACTTTGTACCATGTATGTATCATTGTATGCCTTTGTTCATTTTTGTGCTTGTAATGATAATTCATTTTGTACCTTCTATGCCCTGTGATACGGATTTTGTTTTCCTCATGCGCCTCTCCCTGCTTGGCCTTCAGGGACAGTGTTCCCCAGAGTGTTAGGGCTTGTACTGAATGGTAAATAAAGAACCTAAATACTCGTAAAAAAAAAAAAAAAAAAAAATGAAAGGAAATTATGAGAAAAATACACCAGTCATATAACTTACTGTTGATTGATTATATCCCAGATATAACTGCGCTAACTAGGGTTCAGTGATGGGTAACATTCTGTCACTCCTGTTGTTCAATATTGGTAAAAAAAAAACAAAAAATCGAGGTTACACAGCCAGAATCAATTACGATTTTATCTTTCAGTTCTACAAATATACCTGAAAGGAATCCAGTCCCCTGATGGGAAGTACAATACCCAATCATTTTTTTCATGATTACACAAATGTTTTAGCAATCATAATTTATTCTTGATATAATCAAGATACTATTGACAAAATATAACTCACCATAAAATGCAGGAATGGGGGCTTGAAAAGAAACAGAATTCTGGCCATGAGCAAAGCACAAAACATTTCGTCATTTTGTTCTGGTGTGTGACAGAAAGCTGCCAAAGCTGCATGATTCACAATCGTGTTGGTTGTTGGATGGGAACTGAAGGTCCCTCCAGGTCTCTATGACCTCCAGCTATTACATGTCCTTCCCTATGGTTAGTCACAAAAGGTGGGAACCTGAAATCCCGACAGGGCTACAATGGATAAGGTATGAAATTTTGGCATCATAAACAAGTCTGTGACCTTTAAAGGTAGTTCAAGGTCATTCATATTTGGAACATGTACTTAGATTACCCAAGGTAGTTTGTGTAATATAAAGAAGAACTGAAGACAAAGGTGTGAAAGAATGCATGTGTTCATTTTACATTTGCCTCCATAACTGGCTAACTGTATGCTTAACTGTACCCATATTCCTTTAAGATAATAAGAGGGGCGACAGCTAAATTTCTTTAAAGTTACAGCTTTACAGCTTTTGTGGTTTTCTCTAAAACGTGTGACAGAGAAAACACTGAGCAGATTTGAACTCTGTACTTTCCACTAAGGTAAATGGCAAAATATTCAGCCAAAATTCTCAGAAAACTTTTTTATCGTAGGATTTTCAACCAAATAGTACTGTTTATGCACGCAACAGTACTATTAAGCTCACTAAATTACCGGCACTGAATTGTTCATGAATAGCCATGATTTTTTTATTGACTCGTGTTATAGTGATACTTCATTATATAATTAATTATTTCTTCGTAAAATTAATGCACTGACTTGGCAGAGAGCTATTTTTCTTTTCATTAGGGGCTGGTTTTCCTACCACATTCAAAACCCAGTTAGTTTTAAAAACGTGTGCTGATTGGCTGTGATCACTGTGTCCAAATGCGTGCTTTAATCTGAAGTTTAAGTCCCAGATTACTCAATCTCGTATTATCTGTGGTATAATCCAGCGACTTGAACATGGCTAAACCCTAGGCTACATTCCGGTATCGAATAATCCACAATCGGCTTGGTTTGAACCAGCCACAAACCCGTCATCTTAAATTAGTGCCTAAGAGTCACCATTATCCCCCTCATACTGGAGAAAATTCTACCATCACAAAATAATCTGTTTAACGCCCGATTTTATTTAACTGGGAGTACATCATAGGAATTTCTGAGTTGATATTTTCACCATTGACCTTTTCAAGATCGGTACAACAATTTTTTTTTTTTCCAGCTAACATCGTACGTCTTCATTCAGCTTAAACTCAGGATCCTGAGAGTGCTGAATCACTGGTTACTGAATGGAAGCTGGAAACGTTTAATGAAGCTGGTTGGGAATGGAGTTAAACAGATAGGCTAGAGATTACCTGCTAAATAATTTCAGTATCTTACAATTCCCCTCAGCAACAGCATCGTCTGGTGTAAGCTGGAACAAAATTCAACAGCTGTATCCACCGTGAGAAAATTAATGGTGACGGTATTAACACTCAGGCTTCTACAGCTCACTCTCAGCTGCAGGACATGATGTGGCACTCGCTCAAATAAAACACTAGTTTTGTCTTGATTATGCTAAGGTTAATGGTGACATTAAAATCTCTCAGGCTTACACACTTATCAGATGAATAAATTTGATTTACTTTACCTTCAGTACAATAATAAAGCTCTTTTGAATATGAAAGGGTTCAACTTCCAACAGAGAGAGGCTTGTAGAATTAGCTGGAGAAATAGAAAAGCAAATGTGGAAGTGAAGGAGCATTTTGGTGTTGATGTAGATGTGCAACAAAACATTAGAAGAAATATTTTAAAATGACTTGGTCATGTGAAGAGGATAGTGAATAAGAGAATGGCTGGGAGAATGAATATGAGTGAGATGGAGGGGGGGGGGAGAGGGAGACCGAGGATGAGATGAGAGGTTGGGGTAGAAAGGTTCAAGAGGGAGGGGTGTGTGAGCTCGAGAGAAGTCAGCCTGCTGCCATAGGACATGGTGACATAGAGGTGAATTGTCTGTGATCAAACCTTTCGAGATGATGACATCTGGCGAGGAATGGAGAGAGATAAGAGAGAAGTGCTTAAATCTACTAACTATTTTAGGTGAACTATGGGGTGAGCGGTTACCGAATGGGAGTTGGAATGGTCTTGTGGGGATGCTTGGCAAGGACGAAGCGGACCTAGGCATTGGCAACTTATTTATCACCAGTCTCTTGGGCCGCAGGGATTTCCAACATTTTAGTGACCCCTTCGATCAGAGTGTGAGTATATTATTGTAATCTCTCTCTCTCTCTCTCTCTCTCTCTCTCTGTATATATATATATATATATATATATATATATATATATATATAGATATAGATAGATAGATAGATAGATAGATAGATATATATATTGCCGGACGCCTCAATCCCGTTTGGGGTGGTCACAAACAAATCGCCTCCAAGTCGCCCTGTCCCCCGCCATTACACTGCCCTGCTCCCACCTCACACTCCCCTCTCTCATATACCTCTCCACCCCATCCCTCCATCTCATCCTCGGCCTCCCCCTCCCTCTTCCTCCCTCCACCTCACTCACATACATTTTCTTCGTCAGTCTTTCATCCTCCATCCTCTCCACATGGCCAAACCACCTCAGTATGTTCCTCATAACACTTCCTATCACATCCACATCCACACCACAACGCTCCTTTATATCCTCATTCTTCAGCCTGTCTCTCCATGTGACTCCACAGGCTCCTCTTAAATAACTCATTTCCACTGCTCTCACTCTTGACTTGTGTCCTTCCAACAACGTCCAAGCTTCACTTCCATACGTTAGAGTTGGTATCACAATAGTGTCATGTAGTAACTTTTTCACTTCCATGCTCACTTCCCTGTTTCTTATCACTGCTTTCAAAGAACCAGCAACCTTTCTTCCCTGCTGTACCCTTTCAAGCACTTCACCCTCCAAACCTCCATCCTTACTCATCACACTACCCAAGTACTTAAACATACTCACATTTTCCAATTCCTCACCATCCAACCTCGCTGTACATTCACTGACTTCACCTCTCTCAAAGACCATCACTTTACTCTTCCCTACATTCACCTTTAGATTCCGTTTCTTACCCACTCTCCCAAACTCATCCACCAAGCCTTGCAGCTCCCCTTCGTCTTCACTCAACAACACAGTATCATCTGCAAACAACAGTACAGGGAGTTTCCAAACACTATCCTCTCTCACCAGGGCCACTCCAACATCCACTACCCTACCTTGTACCTCTTTTATTACCCCATCCATGTACAGATTGAACAACCATGGAGACATGACACATCCCTGTTTCAACCCAACTTTCAAAGAGAAAAATTCACTTAGTTCATCATCCACACGCACTGCAGCCTTCGCACAATCGTACATACTCTTCACAGCATTCAACAACTTCCCATCTACTCCATATATTCTTAACTCTTTCCACAATCCTAGTCTATCCACCCTGTCATATGCTTTCTCCAAATCCATGAATGCCACATACAACTTCTTTCCCTTCTCTAGAAACTTTTCCTCTAAAGTTCTAGGAATGAATATCTGATCTACACAACCTCTTCCCTTCTTAAAGCCTCCCTGTTCTTCTCTAACTAATTTCTCTGTTCTTTCTCTAACTCTGTCAATAAGTATCCTACCATACACTTTTCCTATTATACTAAGAAGACAAATGCCCCTATGATTACCACACACTTCTTTTTCCCCTTTTCCTTTGTACAAGGGAATAATTATACCTGACTTCCAATCCTCCGGGACTCTACCTTCCTCCCAGGCCAATCTGCACATCTTGCACATCCATTCTACTACTATCTCTCCCCCATGCTTCAGCATTTCACCACACACTCCATCAATTCCTGGGGCTTTCCCCGATTTAACTTTCTTCATTGCTTCCACAACTTCTATCCTACTGATTTCTTCCTGTCTTCTCACCTCCCTCCTTCTTCCAGCCATTCCCCAGCCACTTATACTCGCATTACTTTCATCCTCTATGTTCAACAATTCCTTAAAGTGTTCTCTCCATCTGCTCACTTTTTCTCCCTTCTCCACTAGTAATCTACCATTTTTATCTTTCACTCCCCTGCTAACTTCACTTCCACCCTGTCTTACTCTTTTCACCTCTTTCCAGAACATTTTCTTACAGTCCCTCCACTTTACACTCAAATTCCTTTCTAATTCCTCATCCACTCTCTTCTTCCTCTCTCTTACTAATCTTTTCACCTCTCTCTTTCTTTCTACATATAACTCTCTCTTCCGCCTCTCAACTTCTTCCACGCCCCTGTTTCTCATCCATTCATTGTATGCTTTCTTCTTTTGTGCCACAGCCTGTCTCACCTCTTCAGTCCACCACTCTGTTCCTTGCACCCCCCTCCGTCTTCTCTTCCTTCCACACACCACATCACATGCTGCACATATTTCTTCTGTAAATATCCTACACACACCTTCCACGTCTCCCATCTGCAACCAATTCATATTTGCCCAATCGTTCCTCCACTTCTCTCTTATACTCTGCCTTTTTCTCATCCTCTTGTAACCTTTCCCCTCTCCTTGCAACTACTCCTTCCTCTCGTCTTTCCCTTCTTCTATTCCTCCATCTTATTTGAATCCTAATATATATATATATATATATATATATATATATATATATATATATATATATATATATATATATATATATATATACTAAACATGGCACACTTCACCTTCAGTATTAGGGATTTAGAGAAAGAAGGCTTTGTTTGGAAAAGCAAGAATTTTATATGCAGTAAGCTTTTGTAACATGTACGTTATCTACAGTATACTGGATACTTACATTTCCTTTTCTCTACATAGTCACTATTTCTTACTCCAGCGGACTGGCAAGCGAAATTATCTTTTTCCCCGGTTCTACTTCGGTACTGTGTTGTTCATTGTTTTACATAAAGTTTCCATATTAGAGCTGCTTACCATTAGTCAACCGGCCTAATACTGTTATTTGCACTTCTTTTTTTTTTCCTTGTGAAAGAAGGAGAAAGCAACATTATTCTTTTACATTGCCACTCAGCTATCGTATGCAATGGTTTGCACAAAATAAGTTTGAAATATTTACAACCAGGTCCCAAATCACCATTATGCGGCTTACCCCAGTTGCTTGGCCTCTTATCAGTTGTAGAGCAGGCTGACAATTAGTTATCCCTCCGACCACTGTAAACCACTTCATTCCAGTTTGTTGTGCTCCATACACGCCTCTGGGCTTCTTGGATGCTTAGACTTCTCGCACTTCCTTCCCTACCAATTTGTTTCTGTATACAAGACAGTAATAATCATCTTAGTGTATTATATTTATGCAAACTATATTGGCATCAAGAATGATCTAAATGGCACAGTTATATAAGAGTTTATTATAAAAACTTATTTGTTGTGGAAAAGGTGCTGGATGTCTGCTTTCTTTAAGAAAATACGACCTTGTCCCCTTTACTACATCGACGTCATTTTTGTATTCTTGCTGCTGCCAGGTGATTTAACTCAACTTCGTGGGTGTTTCGAACAGTAAGGGTTAGTTATACCCTTTGTTAACCTCGCCACTAAAAGAGGTTTCCTCAAAGCTAATCAGGAAGTGGTGCCAAGGCCCGGCAGTCATTTTAATTCTGACGTAAAAACACAACAGGATATCTAGTCAAAGATGTCATATATCGGTTTTGGTGTATATCGGGTTAAAATTGACGATTGTATGCCCATCTGAAATTTTAGACCCGATCCACCTAAAACTGACCCCTCTACAGCTACGTGAGGGTGACCTCCTTGATGTAATGAGTCATGTTATAGGAAGCTGATTTGAAAGACGCACATTTAGGTTTTGGTTTTATGTCGATATGACGAATTTGAAAGGAGTTATGGCGAAAAAACTAATTTTTACCCATCGCCTTTATTTATTTTATTTATTTTACATTTCTTTGGCCTACAACGTCGGCCCTGGCCCAGTTTGGCCCAAAATTTAATCAAGTGGTCAGAGGGTCATAGTTCATTATCCCTGTAATTTTATTTATAATCGCATCATTAGTTTTCGTGCAAAGTTATTAACAGACAGACTGTGACAGACAGACACACAAACATACAGGTAAACCGAGTGAAAACAATATCCGTACCCGAGCCCCTCCGTGGCGGGGACGGGTTATGAAACAAGAAGTTGGGCCAAGCACAGCAAACTCGCCCCCATGAGTCATTTTAGTGCTGATGTTTAAACACAACAGGATATCTAGTCAAAGATGTCGCATCAAATTTGGAGTAAATCGGGTGAAAATTGGCGATTTTATGTCCATTTGAAATTTTAGGCCTTACCCACCTGTCATGACCCCCCCCCTACCGCCAAGTGGGTGATGACCCCCCCCCATGTAATGAGGCATGCTATAGGATGCAGGTTTGAAAGATGCACCTGTAGGTTTTGGTTTCATGTCGATATGACGAATTTGAAAGGAGTTATGGCGAAAAAACTCTTTTTACACTACATTTTTGGGGGCCTACAGCCTCCGCCCTGGCCCAATTTGGCCCAAAATTTTGTCAGGTGACCATGTCATAGCCCATCATCCCTGTAATTTTAGTCAAAATCGCTCCAGTATCTTTCGCGTAAAGTTGTTAACAGACAAACGAACAAACAAACAGATAAACAGAGTGAAAACAATACCCGTCCCCGAGCCACTCCGAGGCGGGGACGGGTAATAATCTACGGATAGACGAAGTGAAATGAACGTCACAGCATTATAAACGTCAGCGTCTTGGTATAGGTTGCCACACTTGATTTTATTCTCGGGATCTTCCGACGACTTAATGAAAAATAGGATGTATGTATTGTCACGAGGCAGTTAATGGAGGCCGGGTATATCTAATCTTTCAAACAGAACATTTTATCTTAAACTGAATAAAACAAAAAAGTAAATATATATATATATATATATATATATATATATATATATATATATATATATATATATATATATATATATATATATATATATATATATATATACATATAAGGCCATCTGTGTGACGCAGTTACCACTTTTAGTATGGAGAAGTCATTTCTATAATTTTTTGCTCTTGACAGTTTTACTCAGCTCAAGAGAACACTTTGGTAGTAAGGGAGTTACTGAAGGTTACATTTGAACCACCCCTATTTGGAAGTCTCTCGTAAGATTTGTACTATCTTAAAAATGCACATACACACACACACACACACACACACACACACACACACACACACACACACACACACACACACACACACACCGCTCGCTGGTGCAGTGGTAACGTTCTCGCTTGCCAACTGGTGGACGGGAGTTCGCGCCTCGCTCAGGTTGCGAAAAGTTTCACTGACGAAGTGGGTGGTTACTGTCCCCCTTGAGCAAGGGGACGGGTGTGTGCGTGTGTGAAGGTCACAGCCTTGCCCTTAGATCGGACTATATGAGCTCTCAGCTCCCTTCCGGGAGGGTAAAAGCTGACGATCACGATCATCAAGTGATCCTGACCGACCCGGTGAATTACACACACACACAGTAAGAGTAAACTCTGTTGCCGGAGAGGGATGCCATCACGTGTTGGCACCAATAATACCGAGTGACTCTGCGAACCGGCATTACAAACAGCCTTTAGCTCACTTCCCATCTCCCAGTGGTGGACGGCAGGAGTAAGGCAATTTCAGCCTGAATTCACTTTCTACACGTCTTGATGAGCCTGGTACAGTCAAATACACAAGTTGTGTCCCAGTTTTGTCCGAAGATTAAGTGTGACATAAAACATTTTGATGGCTTTACTATAGTTCCATATTCGTGGTTGGCTAGCCATACTTCAAGTTTCATACCTGCTGCTGATGGGATGACGGCACATGTAGATGCAGGAAATTCCGAAGCCTTAACATCGTCTTGCAGGAATTACTGAGTCTGAATTTCTTATGTGAGACGAAATGCAAACGGTCAGGTGATGTTTGCCTGGCCATTTTATGTTACACCTTATCACAAAAAGCCAAGAAGACCTACTATACCTTGGTACGGAAAGGTCAAACAACATACATCCAACTACTAGGAACAAGATATGCGGCATGATCTCCTTTTATTTATGGGAAGCGAATCGTGAAGAGATAGTTCAAACATTTGGTATAAGCAGAACCGTAGAAGATCGATTAAGGCGAATTTGGGAGGAGGGCATAACGGAGAACCATCACCGTTCAAGTCGTCCTCTTGTTACCACACGAGTGCAAGACAACACTCGAAGCAGCACCAGAAACTGAGCTTAATGGCGTTAAGAAACGAACTGTACCCAGAAAGCACACGAACAGTTGTGCATAGACTTATGTCGTCAGGTTTATGTGTTCAAACTAGTCTGTGGGATTCATTTCGCCCCTCCCCCCCCCCAAAAAAAAAAAATGTAATACAGCAACTCTGTCCTCATGTAACTCTGCCAAACAAAGACAATCCTAGCTCACAATTAGCAGCTTAATTAGCTTCTTTACAAGTTATATTAATAAAGCTGGAGAACTGCAGTCCGGACATTTATTCAGCTAATTGAATTGCAACATTGCCGACGTGGTAATAAAAAGAAAAAGATGAGAAACGCTTCATGTATAATAAATAGAAATGACAGTCAGAAAGACATAATATATAGATTGGTTTCACTTAGTTACCAAAAATATAACCTACTCGCATCCACAGGCTGGTCACCTGGAGCAAATAGAAACTCATGTCAGTGTTACCAACCATCCCTATGTCACAATGTAGAGCGCACCAAAACTTTAGTCTTTCAGTAGATGTTTTCATCAAATTTCAAGACACTGCTTGTTGTACAACAACAAAAACAACAACTAGATGGTGTATTTACCGTGACCTTTCTGTAAAATTATATTATTTCAGGTGAACTGTGTGATATTCAAGGTACCTCCGCCAGTGCCTCGCTGGCAGGCTCCTTTATGGCCCTTCACAGAACACACGTGGCTGGCGTTGGCGGTAGGACTCTTGCTCAGCGGTCCTGTTCTCTACTGCCTGGCTCGATACTCGGCTCAGAGGTAGTGTAGCTGGACAATATTTATAGAAAAGTATAATGTTTTCACATGAACTTTGCCTAAAATTTTCACCTCTCCATCCTGAGTACTGAGATATTACAATAAATTATCACTAGAATATAACACTAGTCAAAAAACGCTGTGGAAATTATGGTCACCAGTACCATTGTCTTGTTCTATCAATGCGCCACGTGAAGTAAGCTGTAGCAAGAAGAACATCTGGCCAAACTTAGGTAAACGAAATACAGTTTTCATTGCTCTTAATATCACTAACTACATAGGATGAATTTAATTTAATTTTGGTACTTCTTCAACTTAGAAATATCTCTCCTGCTGAAGTATTAACGCTTCATAGTGTATTAACATTCCAGGTCGAAATGGCCCTAACTAAATATTACTGACGGCCAACATATCCATTGGCATCCTGTAGTGTAAATTGTCATGATGAGTGATGAACAAACAAGAACATAGGATTCCAAAATATTTTTGATTATATGGTTCGACCCGTAAGTCCCTTTGGAATGCCTAAATAAACAAAAAAGCTGGCTGAGCGTATTGGCCTCAAGAAAAACTGTGCCAAGTTTGAAGTATACGAATAACATTTTGAAGAAATGGCACAAAAATCATAGATTTTGAAAAGAAAAATTAAAGAGCAAGGAAAAGGAAGAAGGAAGACGGAAAGAAAGACACTGAGGGAATACGGTAGCACCACACTAGGGTGTGGAGACCTTATAACAACCTGAAGGTAGCAAATTTCAAACATAATCTATGGCACCAGAATATATATATATATATATATATATATATATATATATATATATATTGTTACATAGCCTATGATTTCATCATCCTTTGTGTAATTTTAACGCACAGTATGCTGCATGTTTGATCACGAGCGTGTTCTGCCTCAGTCCCCCTCTTTTACCGTTATAGTAGAGTAAGTCGTTCTTTCTGTTGTCCAGAGCAGGATTGTCAACTCTTTGTCCCCATGGCTTCATTTGCGCGTCCTTCTTACAAGTTGTATCAAGCTCTGCCGGCCCCTATGTAATGAGCTCAGTCTCTACATTAATTGCCACTTAGATCTGCTCCTCATTTTGTTCACATCTCTGTCCTCCCCTGTAGTTATTATTGTGAGTGCTCAGGAAGTCTCCAACCATCTAGCAGCTGTGTGTAATTTGAGTATAACTGTTGTTGCGTTTTTTCTTGTACTGTGTAGCATAAGGTTAATTCTTAGGCCTAGTAAGGTTTTTGTAATTTATGTAGGATTCATTTTGTCAGCCAGTTTTAATATTTTTTATCTGTAATAATTTATCTTGCATTAACTGAGCATTACCCAGTGTATTTTCATATTATCAGGGCTGACTTAGGTAAATTTACTCTTGCTAATTTCATGTTAATAGAGGCTATTGCAGTTAACCATATATTTAACCTGTTTTTGCCATTACATTATCCTTATGAGTCCTGAATGTTTTGTTGTTAGTTTGAGCATTAAACTTTAACTTGTAATTTTACCTAACTCTTTTGTTTTGAACCTGCAACTTTACGGGACAGTAGTGACTCTTAGTAATCTCACTTAATGTGTACATTATCTTTCTCTGTTCCGTAACATAAATTTGGCGACCTCTTATCAGGATATTCAGGATATTGTCATAAGGATATTGCTTGATATTTTGTGACTGTGATTTATTCATGATGTCTACTATTACTACGCTTGATGAAGCCAAAGATTTTTTGTCAAAAGTGCAAACAGTGTGTGATGTAGAAAACAGAACAAAGAATGAACTTAAGCTTGTTGCTCAACAATTGGGAATTGCAGTTCACTCTCATCATTCTGAAGATCAAATTGTTGGCATGATTAATAAAAGCTTGTTTAATGTAACTCCTCCAGATGAGCAAACGCAGATTGAATTAGCTAAGTTACAGCTAGCCCTGCAGGAGGCTCGTGTTAAGGAGGCTGAATTTCAAGCAAATGCTAAGGAGGCTGAATCTCAGGCTCAGATTCAGGAGGCACAGATACAGGCTCAGGCACAAAATGAACTAGCTAGGATTCAGGCAGACCATGAGTATCGCATGAAACAATGTGGAACTGGATCATCTAGCTCTGATGATTTTGATGTGGCTAAAAATGTTAAACTTGTCCCTCCTTTTAATGAATTTGATTTAACAAAGTATTTTCAGTTGTTTGAGAGGGTAGCTACAGGTTTTAATTGGCCAAAAAAATATTGGCCAGTACTCCTTCAAACTATTCTCACCGGTAAAGCTCAAGTAACTTATGCATCTTTGCCTCAGGATCAATCCGATAATTATGATGTAGTTAAGAGCTTGATTCTTAAGGCCTATGAGCTTGTCCCTGAAGCTTATAGAGTAAAATTTAGGACAACTTACAAGCAAGATAAGCAATCCCATATTGAGTATGCAAAAATCAAAGAAGATCTGTCAGAGCGAGTGGAGTTCTCCTGTCACTCTAGTCCCTGAGCCAGGTGGGTCACAGCGGCTTTGCATTGACTACAGACGTGTTAATCAAATAACCAAAACAGACACTTACCCTCTCCCTCGCGTGGAAGATTGCATAGACAAGATCGGAAAGGCTAGGTACATAAGTAAGTTTGATTTGTTAAAGGGATACTGGCAAGTACCTATGACTGAACGTGCTAGGGAGATCTCATGTTTTGTAACACTAGGAAAGACTTTTGCATGTTCGGTAATGCCAAATGGCATAAAGAATGCACCAGCCACATTTCAGAAGCTCATGAATGTTGTAACAGAGGGTTTGGCAGGGTGTGTCGTTTATATTGATGATGTATTAATCTTCAGTGACAACTGGAAAGATCACCTATGCCATGTCAGTAAATTTCTTGAGCGTTTAGTTCAGGCTAATCTTGTAGCTAATTTATCAAAGTGTGAGTTTGGTCAAGCTAAAGTTCAGTACCTTGGGTATGTAATTGGTGATGGACATGTTGCACCACCAGGAGCTAAGGTTCAGGTTATAAGTGATCTTCCCAGACCTAAAAGTAGGAAAGAGCTACAAAGATTTTTGGGAATGGTAGGTTATTACCGGAGATTTGTTCTTAACTTTTCAATTCTTGTATCACCACTTACAGACCTACTGAAAAAGGGAGTTAAATTTGTCTGGACCGATAACTGTGAATCCTCTTTCAACAAACTTAAAGCTATCCTATTAAGTCAGCCAGTGCTCGCTACTCCAAATTTTGCTAAGCCTTTTAAGATGGCTGTTGATGCAAGTGATACAGGAGCTGGGGCTGTTTTGCTGCAAAGAGGATGATCAGGGTATTGAACACCCTGTATCTTATTACAGTAAGAAGTTCACTCCACCTCAAAAGAACTACTCAACTATTGAGAAAGAGCTTTTGGCCTTGATTTTGGGTTTACAGCATTTTTCACTTTATTTGTGTTCTGGTTTTGACCCCATAGTTATTTATACCGATCATAACCCACTGATATTCCTTAGTAAGTTTAAAGATAAAAATCAGAGATTGACAAGATGGAGTCTACTTCTTCAGGAGTATTCATTAGACATACAACATGTCAAGGGGAAAGAAAATGTTATTGCAGATTGCTTATCTAGACTTTAGACAGATTGTTTTAGATTAATAAGAAATTTCCTTTGTAAATTTCTTTTTCTTTGTGGGGAGGTGTTACATAGCCTATGATTTCATCATCCTTTGTGTAATTTTAACGCACAGTATGCTGCATGTTTGATCACGAGCGTGTTCTGCCTCAGTCCCCCCCTTCTACCGTTATAGTAGAGTAAGTTGTTCTTTCTGTTGTTCAGAGCAGGATTGTCAACTCTTTGTCCCCATGGCTTCATTTGCGCGTCCTTCTTACAAGTTGTATCAAGCTCTGCCGGCCCCTATATAATGAGCTCAGTCTCTACATTAATTGCCACTTAGATCTGCTCCTCATTTTGTTCACATCTCTGTCCTCCCCTGTACAGTTATTATTGTGAGTGCTAAGGAAGTCTCCAACCATCTAGCAGCTGTGTAATTTGAGTATAACTGTTGTTGCATTTTTTCTTGTACTGTGTAGCGTAAGGTTAGTTCTTAGGCCTAGTAAGGTTTTTGTAATTTATGTAGGATTCATTTTGTCAGCCAGTTTTAATAATATTTTTTATCTGTAATAATTTATCTTGCATTAACTGAGCATTACCCAGTGTATTTTCATTTTATCAGGGCTGACTTAGGTAAATTTACTCTTGCTAATTTCATGTTAATAGAGGCTATTGCAGTTAACCATATATTTAACCTGTTTTTGCCATTACATTATCCTTATGAGTCCTGAATGTTTTGTTATTAGTTTGAGCATTAAACTTTAACTTGTAATTATACCTAACTCTTTTGTTTTGAACCTGGAACTTTCCGGGACAGTAGTGACTCTTAGTATTCTCACTTAATGTGTACATTATCTTTCTCTGTTCCGTAACAATATATATATATATATATATATATATATATATCTATATATATATATATATATATATATATATATATATATATATATATATATATATATATATCAGTCTATCTATCTATCTATATTCTGCATAGACAGATAGATAGATAGACAGATACATACATACATACATACATAGCAAGGTAGATTGACTGACAGATAGATAGGAACACACACACACACACACACACACATACACACACACACGCACATATAGATAGATAGATAGATAGATAGAGATACAGATATATATACAGTGTGTGTGTGTGTGTGTGTGTGTGTGTGTGTGTGTGTGTGTGTGTATGTGTGTGTGTGTGGATGGAGTGGTTGGTCAGTGGGGTGTGCCAGCTCAAGTAGATGGGAATGGTAGTGCTTTGGTGGACATCTGTGCTGGTAAAGGGTTGGCAATAGCTTACACCTACTTTCGCCAAAAGATGATCCACAGGTATACATGGAGAGTAATGAGGAGGATGGATGGTGAACTTGTTGAACGAAAGGCAGTGATAGACTATGTGTGTGTGGATGAGCGAATGAGAAGACAAGTGTTGGATGCAAGAGTGTGGAGAGGGTGGGGGAATTGAGTCTCGGACCATCACTTAGTGATGGCCAAGGTAAAGCTGCAAAGAAAATAGTTGAAGAGACGAAGGGGAAGACGGGAGGAAACAGCTCCTGTGAGAAGAGTGGAGAAGTTGCAAGATAGTAAGAAAATGGCAGAGTATAAGAGCACAGTGGAAGAAAGATTGGGAAGGTATGAGTTAGAGCAGATGGAAGGGGTGGAAGACGTATGTAAGATATTCATGGAAGAGATAGGTGCAGCGTGTGAGGTGGTTTGTGGAGTGAGGAGGAGATACAGGGGTGGTGGAATGATGAGGTGAAACGAGCTGTGGAACAAAAGAAGAAGGCATATAGTGAATGGCTAGCGAGTACAGGTAGGAGAGAAGATGAGAGAGAGAAGACAGTGGTATATGTGAGCAGGAGAAGGGAGGTGATGAGACTGGTGAAGCAGAGTAAGAAGAAAGTGGATGAAGAATTTGGGAGGCATCTGGGTGTGAAATGGAGGGAGAGTAAGAAATTGTTTTGGAAGGAGGTAAAGAAAGTAAGGCAGTGTGAAAGGGGAAATAGTAGGGGAGTGAAAGATAGGAATAACAGATTGTTGGTGGAGAAGAGAGAGAAATGGAGGAGATGGAAGGAACACTGTGAGAATTTGTTGAATGTAGAGAGTGAGAGCAGTGCGAGTATAAGTGGTTGGTGAATGGCTGGGAGAAGAAGAAATGAGAGGAGGGAGGAAGAGATCAGTAGGGCAGAAGTAGTGGAAGCAATGAAGATCAAGATGGACAGGGCCCCAGGAATTGATGAAGTGTGTGGTGAAATGCTGAGGTATGGGGGTGAGATTGCTGTGGAGTGGATATGGAAGTTGTGTAGATTGGCTTGGGAAGAGGGAAGGGTTCCAGAGGACTGGAAATCAGATATAATTGTTCCTTTATACAAAGGAAAAGGGGAGAGAGAAGTATGTGGTAACCATAGGCGTATTTGCCTACTTAGTGTGACTGGAAAAATATATGGTAGAATACTCATTGATAGGGTTAGGCATATGACAGAGGAGCTATAGTCCTTCCAAAATATCCAGATCGTTCAGGCATTGTCCCTCACAGGAATTCCCCTTCATGCGACTCTGCCAATATCTGTACCCAAACTCACCTCTCTGTCTCATGTCAGCTATTTACCACTTCCAAATAAAATTTATTTACAGTATATATATATATATATATATATATATATATATATATATATATATATATATAGTATATATATCATTTTCGTTTTCGTTTTTAAAGGCTCCATCATGCTTGCATGTGTCGGCCTTGGTCACCTAATGGCGGCTCTCCACGCTGCATGATCCATTGCAGCCTCCCTGTTCAGTCCCTTAACCCTAAGGTCACACTTAATGACCTCGTCCCATGTCTTTCTCGGTCTACCCCTCATAACCCCACCCCCAGTATTAACACTTCTCACCTTCCTCACCCAATTATCTTCCCCCATCCTCTCCACATATCCAAACCACCTCAATCTACCTCTCCTCATCACAACACCAATACACTCCAGTCCCATCCTACCTCTCAACTCTTCCATTGTAAACCCAGCCCCTCCAGGCCTTGGACGCAGGGACGCACTGCACATCCACCTAATCATTGTCATTTCTGTACGTATGAGCCGGTGAATATCTTCCTCCTTCACTGCCCAGGTCTCACTGCCATACAGCATTACACTCCTAACACATGCTGCATACAAAGACCCCTTAGCACGTAGGGAGAGTCCTCTCAATGTCAGGAGAGGCAAGAGCTCCCTGAACTTCTTCCAACCACTTCTCACCCTAGCCACAGAGCTAGCTCCAGCCCCACCTCCAGCACACAACATGTCTCCCAAATAACAAAACTCTTCCACACACTCAAGAGATTCACCAGCAAGTTCAATCCTTTCATGCCTGACAATCTCCACCTGCTCACCCCGGCACGCCGTACACATAAAATCAGCATTATCTCGCAGTCTACCTCTGATATATATATATATATATATATATATATATAGACATATATATATATATATATATATATATATATATATATATATATATATATAATTCTCTAATAAGGCTATATGGTGTAAGAAAATGCCTGTTGCTTTTAATAATAACAATGACTTTTTATAAATATCACAACACTTGGCATCGTTGCTTTCCAACGCTTTCACGCTTGTAGGTGAGTCAGTGAGGGTAGGTCAGGTGTTAATCTGCAGGTCACTTCCTCTCTGACCGCCATCAAAGATGGAAGCTTTTCCTCAAGTTATAGTAATTCATAAAGCCGTATAGAACTTTTACAGAAATAAATCTCCATAAACTGTCGGTTTTATATGCAGAGAGACAGACAGACAGACAGACAGACAGACAGAAAAAGTCAGGAGGTTTTTCCTCAAATTCTAATAATTCATAAATCCGTAAAGACATTTTATAGACATAAATCTCCATAAAATGTTGATTTTATATCCAAAGAGAGAGAGAGAGGAAGTGAGCTGGGAGTAAGGGTTAACCCTTGTCTCTAATCCAATAATTGGCCCGGTAGAAACTGTGGCAACGTCGCACGTAGGGCAACTCCCGTGAGGGACAACGCCTAAACGATCTGGATATTTTGGAGGGACTATACTTGGAGAAGGACAAGGGGGATTTAGGAAGGGAAAAGGGTGTGTAGATCAGATATTTCTTCTAAGATGTTTAGTGGAGAAGTATCTAGAGAAGGGAAAGAAAGTTTATGCTGCCTTCATGGACTTGGAGAAAGTTTTTGACAGAATAGATAGTCAACGTATGTGGAGGGTATTAAGAATATATGGAATGGAGGGGAAATTGTTAAGTGGCAATAAAGCAGAGACTGAGCTCATTATATAGGGGCCGGTAGAGCTTGATACAACTTGTAAGAAGGACGCGCAAATGAAGCCATGGGGACAAAAAGTTGACAATCCTGCTCTGAACAACAGAAAGAACGACTTACTCTACTATAACGGTAGAAGGGGGGGACTGAGGCAGAACACGCTCATGATCAAACATGCAGCATACTGTACGTTAGAATTACACAAAGGATGATGAAATCATAGGCTATGTAACACCTCCCCACAAAGAAAAAGAAATTTACAAAGGAAATTTCTTATTACTCTAAAACAATCTGTCTAAAGTCTAGATAAGCAATCTGCAATAACATTTTCTTTCACCTTGACATGTTGTATATCTAATGAATACTCCTGAAGAAGTAGACTCCATCTTGTCAATCTCTGATTTTTATCTTTAAACTTACTAAGGAATTTCAGTGGGTTATGATCGGTATAAATGACTATGGGGTCAAAACCAGAACACAAATAAAATGAAAAATGCTGTAAACCCAAAATCAAGGCCAAAAGCTCTTTCTCAATAGTTGAGTAGTTCTTTTGAGGTGGAGTGAACTTCTTACTGTAATAAGATACAGGGTGTTCAATACCCTGATCATCCTCTTGCAGCAAAACAGCCCCAGCTCCTGTTTCACTTGCGTCAACAGCCATCTTAAAAGGCTTAGCAAAATTTGGAGTAGCGAGCACTGGCTGACTTAATAGGATAGCTTTAAGTTTGCTGAAAGAGGATTCACAGTTATCGGTCCAGACAAATTTAACTCCCTTTTTCAGTAGGTCTGTAAGTGGTGTTACAAGAATTGAAAAGTTAAGAACAAATCTCCGGTAATAACCTACCATTCCCAAAAATCTTTGTAGCTCTTTCCTACTTTTAGGTCTGGGAAGATCACTTATAACCTGAACCTTAGCTCCTGGTGGTGCAACATGTCCATCACCAATTACGTACCCAAGGTACTGAACTTTAGCTTGACCAAACTCACACTTTGATAAATTAGCTACAAGATTAGCCTGAACCAAACGCTCAAGAAATTTACTGACATGGCATAGGTGATCTTTCCAGTTGTCACTGAAGATTAATACATCATCAATATAAACAACACACCCTGCCAAACCCTCTGTTACAACATTCATGAGCTTCTGAAAAGTGGCTGGTGCATTCTTCATGCCATTTGGCATTACAGAACATGCAAAAGTCTTTCCTAGTGTTACAAAACACGAGATCTCCCTAGCACGTTCAGTCATAGGTACTTGCCAGTATCCCTTTAACAAATCAAACTTACTTATGTACCTAGCCTTTCTGATCTTGTCTATGCAATCTTCCACGCGAGGGAGAGGGTAAGTGTCTGTTTTGGTTATCTGATTAACACGTCTGTAGTCGATGCAAAGCCGCTGTGACCCACCTGGCTTAGGGACTAGAGTGACAGGAGAACTCCACTCGCTCTGACAGGGCTCAATCATCTTGTGGTCCAACAGGTAGCCAAGCTCCTTCTGGATGAGAGGAACTTTCACTGGGTTCACACGGTAAGGAGGCAATTTAATTGGCTTTGCGTCTCCAACATCGACATCATGCATCAACACAGTGGTTCTTCATGGAGTGGCACGGAACACTTGCGGGTACTCCTGCAGTAATGCCGAAAACTCCTGCCTTTCCTCGGGAGGTAGATGAGAAAGCTTAGTCTGGAGATCATTCATGATATCAGGATTCTTCCCCAAACTATCACTCAGGCTCATGCTGCATGGGAGAACTTCACTTGCAGACTCGGATGAAACAGCTACAGTGCAGACTGGGTTATTTTCGTCCCGCCTGTGATATAACTTTAGCATGTTGATGTGACAAAGTTGCTTGTTTTTTCTATGATCTGGTGTGGCGATGACATAGTTGACATCACTGAGTTTCTTCTCCACGAAATAAGGACCACTAAACTTGGCTTGAAGAGGTTGCCCATGCACCGGTAGCAGAATCAAAACCTGATCTCCTGGCTGAAAGTGGCGTAACCTGGACTTCTTATCATACCAAGTCTTCATCTTCTCCTGAGCAGCTCCTAAATTCTCTCTCGCCAGCTGTAAAGCAGTGGACAGCTGTTCTTTGAACTTCATCACATACTCCAGCAGGTTGACGTCATCTTCCTCCGACAGCCAGCATTCCTTGAGTAGCTTAAGGGGTCCTCTTACTTCATGGCCAAACAGTAGTCCAAAGCGTGAGAAGCCCAGTGATTCATTTGGAGATTCTCTTGCGGCAAATACAACGAATGGAAGACCTTTATCCCAGTCTTTCTGATGTTCCAAACAGTATTTCTTGAGCATCGATTTGAGTGTTTGATGATATCTCTCCAACGCTCCTTGGGTCTGGGGATGTTAAGCTGAAGACGTGATCTGGGTGATGCCCAACTCTTTCAGAGACTGCTTGAAAACATTTGACATGAAATTACTTCCCCAGTCTGACTGTACCTCCTTGGGCAGACCAAACTTTGTGAAGAACCCCAGCATTTCCTTAACCACGTTCTTTGGTGAGATATTTCTAAGTGGAATGGCTTCAGGATAACGAATAGCCATATCAATCAGGGTCAACACATAAGAAAATCCTGAAGAAGTCTTAGGAAGAGGGCTCACAATATCCACCAACACACGGGTGAAAGGCACCTCAAAAGGAGGAATGAGAACTAGAGCTGCAACCTTTTCGGTCTGATTACACTTCCCCACAACTTGACAGGTGTGACAAGACTTACAATACCAGGAAACATCCCTGAAGATACCTGGCCAGTAGAAGTGTTTCAAAATGCGTGCCACAGTCTTCCTCACTCCAAGGTGTCCTGCCAAACTGGAATCATGAGCCACTCTAATGATATCCTGCCTACAAACACGAGGGATGACAACTTGATTTACAACCTCCCATTCACAGTCGGCTGATGTTGTTGGGGGTCTCCACTTCCTCATAAGTACTCCTGACTTTATATAATAACAAGTAGAAGCACTGGCTGACTCTTCCTCACTGCAAGCACAGTTAGCTAGACCTTTCAACTCAGGGTCAGCAACCTGCAACTCAACTAACTCTTGATGAGACAAATTATCAACACTACGGGGTACTGCCTCATCTGGTGAGTGGTCCAAACTAGCAAGAAAAGTGTCAGCTAGGATAACATCATCATCATCATTATCCTCTAAGTCACCAGTAACTTTAGACTTAGTCCTAGTGACAGCACATGCAGGAACACATCAGGGACATCACAATCCTGGGACGCAGCCACTGGCTCACTAGACAACTGAGGAGCTGGACACACTTGACTTCCACCAATATCATTTCCAAGTAAGAAAGTTACCCCTGACATTGGGAGTGTCTCAACCAACCCAACCATAACGGAACCATTAACAAAACCAGACTCTAAATTCACTCTGCACAGAGGGACAGAGAAGTAATTATTCCCTACACCTTGTAAGATTACAGTTTCATCAGAGGAATTAACATTAGAGTCTAGAACACTGGTCAGCATAAGGGATTGGCAAGCACCTGTATTACGATATATTTTAACTTATTTCCTGTCAATACTGTCCAGAGGAATGACAAAACCATCAGACAGGAAATTAGCACATGAACTCTTGAGAGTGTCACCCACGTTACTGCTCAAAAGAGGAACTTCATCATGAGGATTTAATTTACCCCTCAAAGCAGGTTCAGTTAACTCGGTTAAAGAATTCTGGGTACTCTCAAGGGTGGACACTGGACCAATTGACTGAATATTTAAAGACTCCTTTTTGTTCACATCACGCTGTCTCCTGAAACATTTCTCCGTAGTATGACCAAGCTTACTACAATAAGTACATTTACTTTTCTGAAATCTAGAGGTGAAGCTGGTATTTACTTCCTGAGAAACATCATCTTTATTCTCTTTCCTGTTACCTGTACTTTGAGTAGAGGCAACGTACTTACTCTCAGCTTTCCCTTTTTCTTTAGAATATCTCTTGTGAGTGAGAACATATTCATCAGCTAAAACTGCAGCATCAGACAAATTATCTATTCTTTTCTCATCAAGATATAGGCTTACATCTTTATTAACACACCTTTTGAAGTCCTCCAGCAAAATCATCTGCTTAAATTTGTCAAAATCAGAATCCACATTCTTAGAATTTAACCACTGCTCTAACAGATCTTCTTTGATTTTTGCATACTCAACATGGGATTGCTTATCTTGCTTATAAGTTGTCCTAAATTTTACTCTATACGCTTCAGGAACAAGCTCATAGGCCTTAAGAATCAAGCTCTTAACTACATGATAATTATCAGATTGACCCTGAGGCAAAGATGCATAAGTTACTTGAGCTTTACCGGTGAGAACAGTTTGAAGGAGTACTGGCCAATACTTTTTTGGCCAATTAAAACCTGTAGCTACCCTCTCCAACAACTGAAAATACTTTGTTAAATCAGATTCATTAAAAGGAGGGACAAGTTTAACATTTTTAGCCACATCAAAATCATCAGAGCTAGATGATCCAGTTCCACCTTCTTTCATGCGATACTCATGGTCTACCTGAATCCTAGCAATTTCAATTTGTGCCTCCTGAATACGAGCCTGAGACTCAGCCTCCTTAGCAAGTGCTTGAAACTCAGCCTCCTTAGCATTTGCCTGAAATTCAGCCTCCTTAACACGAGCCTCCTGCAGGGCTGGCTGTAACTTAGCTAATTCAATCTGCGTTTGCTCATTTGGAGGAGTTATATTAAACAAGCTTTCATTAATCATGTCAACAATTTGATCTTTAGAATGATGAGAGCGAACAGCAATTCCCAATTGTTGAGCAACAAGCATAAGTTCATTCTTTGTTCTCTTTTCTACATCACACACTGTTTGCACATTTGACAAAAATCTTTGGCTTCATCAAGTGTAGTAATAGTTGAAATCATGAATAAATCAGTCACAAAATATCAAGCAATATCCTTATGATAATATCCTGAATATCCTGGCGAGGTCGCCAAATTTATGTTATGGAACAGAGAAAGATAATGTACACTTTAAGTGAGAATAGTAAAAATCACTACTGTCCCGTAAAGTTTCAGGTTCAAAACAAAAGAGTTAGGTAAAATTACAAGTTAAAGTTTAATGCTCAAACTAACAACAAAACATTCAGGACTCATAAGGATAATGTAATGGCAAAAAGCAGGATAAATACATGGTTAACTGCAATAGCCTCTTTTAACACGAAATTAGCATGAGTAAATTTATCTAAGTCAGCCCTGATAAAATGAAAATACCAGATAATACTCAGTGAATGCAAGATATATTATTACAGATACAAAATATTATTAATAATGGCTGACAGTAAACCTTTACATTAAGCACAAAAACCTCACTAGGCCTACGAATTAAAACCTTATGCTATACAGTATAAGAAAAAATGTAATAACACTTATACTCAAATTACACAGCAGTTAGATGGCTGGAGACTTCCTGAGCACTCACAATAATAACAACTGTACAGGGGAGGACAGAGATGTGAACAAAATGAGGAGTAGATCTAAGTGGCAATAATGCAGAGACTGAGCTCATTATATAGGGGCCAGTAGAGCTTGATACAACTTGTAAGAAGGATGCACAAATGAAGCCATGGGGACAAAGAGTTGACAATCCTGCTCTGAACAACAGAAAGAACGACTTACTCTACTATAAGGGAGGAGGGGGGGAGTGAGGTAGAACACGCTCGTGATCAAACATGCAGCATACTGTACGTTAGAATTACACAGAGGATGATGAAATCATAGGCTATGTAACAATATATCTATCTATCTATCTATCTATATATATATATATATATATATATATATATATATATATATATATATATATATTGCCAGACGCCTCAATCCCGTTTGGTGTGGCCACAAACAAATCGCCTCCAAGTCTCCCTGTTCCCCGCCATTTCACTGTACTGCTCCCAGCTCACACCCCCTCTCTCATATACCTCTCCACCCCATCCCTCCATCTCATCCTCGGCCTCCCCCTCCCTCTTCCCCCCTCCACATCACTCACATACACTCTCTTCATCAGTCTCTCACTCTCCATCCTCTCCACATGGCCAACCCACCTCAGTGTGTTCCTCATAACGCTTCCTGTCACATCCACATCAACACCACAACGCTCCTTTATATCCTCATTCGTCAGCCTGTCTCTCCATGTGACTCCACAGGCTCCTCTTAAATAACTCATTTCCACTGCTCTCACTCTTGACTTGTGTCCTTCCAACAACGTTCAAGCTTCACTTCCATACGTTAGAGTTGGTATCACAATACTGTCATGTAGTAACTTTTTCACTTCCATGCTCACTTCCCTGTTTCTTATCACTGCTTTCAAAGAACCAGCAACCTTTCTTCCCTGCTGTACCCTTTCAAGCACTTCACCCTCCAAACCTCCATCCTTACTCATCACACTACCCAAGTACCTAAACGTACTCACATTTTCCAATTCCTCACCATCCAACCTCGCTGTACATTCACTGACTTCACCTCTCTCAAAGACCATCACTTTACTCTTCCCTACATTCACCTTTAGATTCCGTTTCTTACACACTCTCCCAAACTCATCCACCAAGCCTTGCAGCTCCCCTTCGTCTTCACTCAATAACACAGTATCATCTGCAAACAACAGTACAGGGAGTTTCCAAACACTCTCCTCTCTTACCAGGGCCACTCCAACATCCACTACCCTACCTTGTACCTCTTTTATTACCCCATCCATGTACAGATTGAACAACCATGGAGACATGACACATCCTTGCTTCAATCCAACTTTCAAAGAGAAAAATTCACTTAGTTCACCATCTACACGCACTGCAGCCTTCGCACCATCGTACATACTCTTCACAGCATTCAACAACTTCCCATCTACTCCATATATTCTTAACACTTTCCACAATCCTTGTCTATCCACCCTGTCATATGCTTTCTCCAAATCCATGAAAGCCTCATACAACTTCTTTCCCTTCTCTAGAAACTTTTCCACTAAAGATCTAAGAATGAATATCTGATCTACACAACCTCTTCCCTTCCTAAAGCCTCCCTGTTCTTCTCCAACTAATTTCTCTGTTCTTTCTCTAAGTCTGTCAATAAGTATCCTACCATACACTTTTCCTCTTATACTAAGAAGAAAAATGCCCCTATGATTACCACACACTTCTTTTTCCCCTTTTCCTTTGTACAAGGGAATAATTATACCTGACTTCCAATCCTCCGGGACTCTACCTTCCTCCCAGGCCAGTCTGCACATCTTCCACATCCATTCGACTACTATCTCTCCCCCACAGTGCACAGTGCACAGTGTGTATATTCAGGGATGGTGTGGCAGCCTTGCCAGGCCCTGTTAAGGTAGGCAGCAGTCAATCAGGCCACAGCTTCGTTCATTCCACTGAGACTAGGAACTTTCCCATGCTGGACAAGCACACAAGTCACCACACACTCCATCAATTCCTGGGGCTTTCCCCGATTTAACTTTCTTCATTGCTTCCACAACTTCTATCCTACTGATTTCTTCCTGTCTTCTCACCTCCCTCCTTCTCCTAGCCATTCCCCATATATATATATATATATATATATATATATATATATATATATATATATATATATATATATATATATATATATATATATATATATATATATAGATAGATAGATAGATAGATACACATGTGTCTATCTATCTATCTATCTATCTATATAGATAGATAGATAGATAGATAGATAGATATGTGTGTGTATCTATCTTTCTATATATATATATATATATATATATATATATATATATATATATACCATCCACCCATCATCCAATCCCACATTGCCCCTTGAGGAGCGCAGGAGCCTGGGGCTAGGCAGTTGGTCCCGACGTTTAAGATGAGATTGACCAGCTTCACTTATTCCTGAGTGGCATTACATGAGCAATCAACCCCAACCATCCCTTGGATATAAACCTTCACCGGCTCAATCCGATTGGAGGGCAATAATTACCCACTAAACTACCAGGCGCCAAAATTTGATTACATGGTTATCATCAGCATAGTAAATGGTTTCATGGTGTACAGGAAACCTTTTGGCTTGTCACTCAGTGTAGAGTCACCCACAGGCAGAAGGAAGAGGAAAGAATGAAGGAAAGAAAGACAGAAGAGGAAGTGTAAAGTTACCAGTAGGCAGAAGGACAAGGAAAGAATGAAGGAAAGTAAGACAAAGGAGTACAAAGGAAACCAAACAACAACAGACCTTATGGTCCTATCAAGGCTGTTTGTTACAGAGTAGACTACGATTACGAGATCTAACTCCACATGCTGAAGGATAAAGCAATAAGGCTCCCCCTGCCTCCAAACCCACCAGTTAACACTGGCAAGATAAAGTGAGAGACACCACCATGCAGCATGGAAAAACTGACATGGAAATTTCATAGGAAAGACTGAAAAGGAAAAGCTACATTCTTTAATACTTTATAAGCTACCAGTATGAATAACCTGAAAGAGAAAGTAGTAAAGTAAAATGAATAATCGAATAAATAAATTACTAATGTATGTCACTATTTATGGGTACTTTGAGTTGACGGGGCGTCTGCTGACACAGTGTGGAAATTGCACAGTTCACAGTGTGTATATTCAGGGATGGTGCGGCAGCCTTGCCAGGCACTGTTAAGGTAGGCAGCAGTCAATCAGGCCACAGCTTCGTTCATTCCACTGAGACTAGGAACTTTCCCATGCGGGACAAGCACACAAGTCACCTCCTGAAGCAGTGACCCCTGGTATATTAAAAAAAATCCTGATGGTGGCCACGTACCTAACAGGGACCCTCAGTGATCCACAGCCCATCACAGGTCGAAAGTATGAGTACTGACCGTTAACTCATGGCTATCTGTGCATATCTTAGTCTGTGCATATACTATATTTGCATTTAATAAATTGATCCAGGCTCTAAAAAAAACTAAAATAAAATAGAATAGAAAATTATACATACACAAGTGTTTTATTTAGGAGTAAACATATTAAGCTGGGGGTTAGTTGCCAAATACTTATCCAGGCGACCTTTAAAGGTATGTACTGTATTGCAATTTACGACGTTGGAGGGCAATTTATTCCATACATTTACAACTCTATTGAAGAAGAAATGCTTAGCTTCATGCGACAGGAATCGTTTGCCAATTATTTTATGCCCATTGCCTCTAGTGTAATTCGAGTGATCAACTATGAAGTATTTATCCACAACCATGTTATTGTGTCCTTTGAATATCTTGAATACATGAATTAAATCTCCTCGTATCCTCCGTTTTGTTAAGGTAGAGAGATTCAGGGGTTTCTAAACTTTCCTTGTACAATTTATTTCTCAATCTAGGTATCATCTTTGTCATCCTTCGCTGCAGTCTTTCAAGCTTTTCCATATCGTTTTTATAATATGGTGACCAAAACTGAATGCAATACTCCAAGTGCGGGAGTACTAAGGAATTATACAAAGTGAGGACAATTTTATCGGACTTATATTCAATTGCTCTGCCTATGAATCAAATCAGTTTATTGGCTTTTTTTACAGCTTCAGTACATTGTTTGCTTAGTTTCAGATCATTTGTTATTATAACTCCTAAGTCTTTTTCATGGTTTACCCTATCATGTTGATCATTATTCATGCTATAACTAGCTCTTACATTTTTACTGCCAATGTTTAGCCCTTTGCATTTGTTAATATTGAAATCCATTTGCCAAACTTGGGCCCAGTTGAACAGCTGATCAAGATCTCTCTGAATTGCCTGCCTTTGCAGTGCTGTGTCTGCTCTGTTACCTATTTTAGTATCATCAGCAAATTTTTAAATCTTACAACGCAATCCTTCGTCAATATCATTTACATATATTAAGAAAAGAATAGGACCTAACACTGAACCCTGCGGCACTCCTCTTGTAACGTTTATCCAGTCTGACTCTTTTCCATTTATTACAACTCTGCTTTCGTCCGGTAAGCCAATCTTCTACCCACCCCAGAACACTGCCGCTGAAACCATGTGCCTTTATCTTCTGAAGGAGTCTTTTGTGTGGACCTTTGTCAAAAGCCTTTTGAAAATCGTGGTAGACCACATAAATAGATTTAGTCTCGTCGTTCATGTTCAGTATATCATTGAAAAAGTCCAGCAGATTCGTGAGGCAAGAGCGACTATTACGAAAACCATGTTGAGAATCTTTTATGAGATTGTTTGTTTCTAAGTGTTTAACATACTTGTCTCTGATAATAGTTTCAAGCAATTTGCAAACCACCAATGTTAAACTAATTGGGCGGTAGTTTTCTGGTTGGGCTCTGTTGTCCTTTTTTAATATTGGAGTTACGTTAGCAAGCTTCCATTCATGTGGCACCTTACTGCTCATAAGCGATAAATTAAAAAGTTCAGATAAGGGCTTTGATATTTCATTCCGTAGTTCCTTTAATACACATGGCGATGTCCGGTCCTGATCCTTTAGTCTCTTTTAATCTGCTAATTGCAAGTAGTATGTCGCGATCGCTAACTGTAATGTCAGTGATTATGTTGCCCTCTTCTATAGGAATGGGGGAAACAGTAGGAATCGTATGTATATTTTTTGTTGTAAATACTGACACAAAGAAAGTATTAAGAATTTTCGCCATCATAGTTTCATCATCAGTGTGCTCTCCGTTATCTGTGATTAAGGGACTGATTGATGGAGTTATTACATTTTTGCTTCTTATGTAACTGAAAAACTCTTTGGGATTTGATTTACTGATACTTGCAATATGTGTCTCAAGGTTTTTCTTACTGCATTTAATTAATATTTTTGGCTTTTCATCGAAGGGCATCGTATTCATTTTTATCAGTTTGACTGTCTGTGGTATTATAATTCTTATGTGCAAGATTTTTTGCTTCTAGACAATGTTTAATGTCGGAGTTCCACCATTTTGGCTTAGAATTTTTGGCGGGCCTTCTGTTGCACATTGGAATACATAACCTGATGGCACTATTGAGAGTTTCTGTAAAGTAATTCCAGGCATCATTGATATCTAAAGTTTCGACAATGGGATGCCAATCACCTGCACCTGCAATTGCCTTTAATTTCTTAAAATTTTGCTCTCTTAAAGTCAGGCACTTCCTCACAACTGGCCTTGACACTGTCTTCATTGCATTTAATGTTAAATGTAACTATGCGATGATCACTTGTACTAAATTCTTCTCGTACAATAACATTACTCACTGCATTTTCTGATGTAGCTAAGACAAGATCTAGGATGTTAGCTTCACGTGTCGGATAATTTACAAATGATACAAAGAACTTTCCTGCAACTTTGTATATAGGTCTAACCCTGTGTGTGAGGATAACGCATCTCCCCATTTTGGAACTGGTAAATTAAAGTCACCAAATATTACAGTACTTTGCATACAAGATATTTCGGCAATTTGAATGTAGATTTCATTATCGACATTGAGTGGCTGACCGGGCGGACAATAAATTAACCCAAGAGTGATTTTATGACAAGATTCATTTCTAAACTGAATATAAATAGTGTCAATGTTTTCAAGACATGGCTTGGTAATTTCGACTGGATGAAATCCTGATTTAATATTTAACAACACACTGCCCTCTGCTCGATTCTTCCTTTCACTACTGAAAATGTGATAGCTTGGTAAACTGAACTATGCTAGAAAATCTCTGCTCAGTATTTAGCCACGATTCTGTTACACCAATTACATCATGATCTTCGGTAAAGACAAGGGCCTTTAAATCAGAAAATTTATTACGTAGACTATGTGCATTTGCAAGGATTGCTTTAATGTGTTTTCCTTTCCGATGTGGGGAGCTTCCATTATTTATTGATTCATCAGATCGTATGACATCTACGTTTGCCTCCCGTGATGCTTGTTTTATCTCCAAAAAAAAACTTACGGCATCATTAAGTAAACAACCGAGACAGGCAGAACCAAGACGGCATTCAAGTGTAGTCTGTCGTTTGCAAATAGTGTACGCTGCTCATAAAACTGGTTCCACGTGTTGACGTACTCAGCTCCTTCCTGTAAGCAAAGTGACTTGACTCTGTTATTGATACTAAATGCTCTGCTGAAGAAGGCATTCCCTGCATTAATTCTTGGGTGTATGCCTGAAATTAAAATATAGTTAGTTTTCTCCTTGTAGCGTCGAATCATTTTCCTGTACTTCCCCATCAGCTCCTCTGATTGGGTTCGCATGACACCATTGGTACCTGTATGAATTATGGAGGAGAAGAAAGGGCAGACACCCAACAGAAGCACTAGATCGAGTGAGTGGATGGTGAGCACCCCCACCTACGACAAATATATATATATATATATATATATATATATATATATATATATATATATATATATATATATATATATATATATATATATATATATATATATATATATATATATATATATATATATATATATATATATATATATGGAGCCTGAATGGTAAAGTGTACGTTTTCGTACACTGAAGAACGAGGGTTCGCGCCCCGCCAGGGTAATAAACTTTGGGAGCGTTCTTCATGCGACGTACTGCATTGGCGGACACAAAGGAGTGCTGTGGTTGAACCAGTGTCGCATACTGTAAAGTATGTTTGCACCCAGTCGGCTTGCGTGGGCCGATTACATTTGGTTCACAGACTACACACACATCCAAAGCCACTCCAACACAACAATTACACTTACAAGCATTTCTCACCCTACATACAGTCTCTGCCAGATAGCCTAAGCCACTTAGTAAAGATACATTGGCTGTATCGTCCCCACTTCGTTCGGGATAGGCCGGTCCTGCAGTGGACATTCAAACGGCTAATGAGATGAGATGAGAGAGAGAGGAGAGATGTTTTATATATATATATATATATATATATATATATATATATATATATATATATATATCCCGACGCCCTAATCCCGCAAAGGGTGGCCACAGACAAAACGCCTCCAAGTCAATCTGTCACCCACCATTTGACTACCCTCCCCCCCATTCCCCCCCCCCTCCCACATATACCTCTCCACTCCATCCCTCCACCTCATTCTCGGTCTACCCCTCCCTCTCCCTCCCTCCACCACACCTAATACACCCTCTTAGTCAGTCTTTCATTCTCCATTCTCTCCACATGTCCAAACCACCTCAGTGTATTTCTCCTAATCTTCTCAACCACATCCACATCTACCCCACAACGTTCCTTCACTTCTTCATTCGTCAACCTGTCCCTCCACGTCACTCCACATGCATATATATATATATATATATATATATATATATATATATATATATATATATATATATATATATATATCAAATTGACTAAGGATCACCCCCCACAAGGTATTAAAAAACACAGAAATCATAGTATATCACAATATTCGTTCATGAAATGCCATTCATTAATATGAAATCATGTCTCCCTTGTTTTTCAGGACTAGTTGGATGCGTTTTGGCATGGAATCACTTAGATCTCTAAAGTAATCTAAGGACATTTCTTTGCACCAAACATTTGTCAGTTCAGTCTTGAGGTTGGCCGAATTTGGTGTCTTCTTCTCTGCCATGATTTTCTTCATCTTTGCTCAGCAGTTTTCTGTGGGATTTAGGTCCGGACTCTTGCCAGGTCAGTCGAGGACCTCAATCCGATTATCCTGAAGCCATTTTGTCACCTTTCTTGACTTGTGAAATGGAACTGAATCATGCATGAAAAAGTCGCACCCCTGAATAGCAAAAAATAAATGATCTTTCAGAACTTGAATGTACTGGCCATATTCATCATCAAGTTCTTAGCAAGAAAGTAGAGGCTTCCCCTTCCCATTTCACCTGAGAAACACCTCCATTCCATTACTGATAGTGGGTGCTTAACAGTCGGCACCATTTAAGCAGGGTCATATCGACTACAGGAGGATGGACGACGAACCTAGGCAGAACGCACCTGGAACACTTGAAATGTGCTTTCATGGGAAAACCTAACTTTTTTCCACTCATCTGATGTCCAGTGTACATACTTCTTGGCAAAATGAATGCGCTGCTTCTTCACGTGGTCAGTGAGAAGAGGTTTCTTGGCTGTGGTGCCGCTTGGTAAACCCAGCTCCTTCTGCAAGCAATGTTGGATAGTTTGAATTGAGACGTCTTGTAACAGCTGGGGATGCATTCTCTTCAATTCTGCTGCTATCAGTCGAGGATTCTTGATTCCCTCCTCAGAAGCGTATCTGTACCTCTGGAAGTCGTCCTATTCTTTCCACCGCCATGCTTGTGTTCTGGTACAAAATCAGGTGGCAGGCCACGCGCTGCAGCAAGAATCTTCATGACGGTCGACTTTGCGTGTTGACAGGGACATTATTCTGCCTCCATGCAATGATACGGACCCTCTCATCCCATGAGCAGTACTTTCCAGGCATGATAACTCGATTCTAGGAAAATAACAGGGCAAACAGTAATACATACGAAAAAAGATGGAGGTGCAAACTCGGAAGGACGGGAACATATACTCCCACTCTCGCATCTTGTCAAGCACTGAAGTGCTGAGTATTTCACCACCTCCAGCCAACACCAGAGGAGTTGCCAGTTACTTCTTGCCCAAAAAAATCACTTGGTAGAGGTGGAAACACGAAGCAAAGACAGACAACTCTCCCATAGCAATTCTGTGTGTGTAGGTCCTAAGTCAATTTGCGGTAGGGTGTATAATTATGTATATACATACACATATATAGATAGATAGATAGATAGGTAGAAAGATAGACAGATATGTATATATCTATATCTTCATCTATCTATCTATATATCTATATCTATATCTATCTATCTATCTATATCTCTATATCTATATCTATCTATCTATCTATTTATCTATCTATCTATCTATCTATCTATATATATATATATATATATATGTATATATATATATATATATATATATATATATATATATATATATATATATATATATTCACACCCTACCGCAAATTGACTTAGGACCTCCAACATGCTTCTATTCCTCGGCCTTGGTCACCTAATAGCAGCTGTCCATGCTGCTCGATCTCTGGCAGCATCCCTATTGGGTCCCTTATCCCTGAAGTCACACTCAATGACCTCGTCCCTGGACTTTTTCTGTCATCCTCTCGTAACCCTACCCCTAACGACTTCTCACTTTCTGCACCCAATTATCGTCCCCCATCCTCTCCATATGATCTAACCATCTCAGTCTACCTCTCATCACAATACCAGTACACTCCATTCCCATCCTATCTCGCAGCTCTAGCATCGTAAACCAACCCCCCTCCCCTCCCTAGGCCTCGCACTCAGGGAAGCAGTACACATCCACATAATCACTGTCATATCTGTACGTTTGAGCCTGCGAATATCCTCTTCCTTTACTGCCCAGGTCTTACTACCATACTGCATTACACTCCAAACTCATGTCGCATTCAAAGATCCGTTAGCTCGGAGGGAGAGCCCTCTCAATATCAAGAGAGGCAACAGCTTCCTGAACTTCTTCCAACCACTCCTCACTCTAGCCAATAAGTTAGATCCAGCCCCAGCTCTAGCACATAACATATCTCCCAAATAACAAAGCTCTTCTACACACTCGAGACTCACCAACGAGATCAATCCTTTCTCGCCTGACAATCTCCACATACTCTCCCCAACACGCCTCACACTTGAAATCAGCATTAACTCGCCACCAACCTCTAATACCACTGCATCTCTTATGTACCCACTTATCACAAACACTGCATAAGATGGAATTACATCACACGCCTTTGTGGCAAATCGCACATGGCCACTCTCCCTCTTCTTGACAGTACCGCCACCAGCCCTGGATACCATCACCTTTGTTTTATCCGCATTTACTCTTAAGCCCTTGTGCCCTGCACCATCTCTCCACTTCCCAAATTTTTCGTCCGTCTCCCTTTCATTCTCTGCAATCAACATCAAATCATCGGCATACAACATCTCCCACAGAAGTCCATTTCTGAAGTCAGGTGAAAGGGCTTCAAATACCATGATAAACAACAAGGAGCTCAAGACTGACCCCTGATGCACACAAACATTCAGGGCAAACTCATCACTGAAATCTTCATTCACCCTTACCTGGGTCCGAGCACCAACATGCATAGCTATACTACCATAACCAGCCACTCCCCGATCCCAAGCTTCTCATTGCCCACTTCACCACTTCTCTAGGGACTCTGTCAAAGGCCTTCTCCACATCACCAAAAACAAAGTACGTGTCCCTTTTCTTTTCTATATATTATTCCTGAATATGTCGAACAATGAATATGGCAACAGCGGTCCCTTTGCTAGGCACAAACCCAAACTGCATCTCATTATTAATCACTCTTTTTCTAATCATACCTTCTAGGACTCTCTCCATTACCTTCATTATCTGGTCCAAAACCTTTATGCCTCTATAATTTCCTCTTTCCAGGGCATCACCTTTCCCCTTGTAGACATGTACAATTATCCTCTTCAGGTAAAAACATCTGGGACTACATACTCATATATAATCGTATATGCCAAGTAAGTAACCAAACCCACTCCTATACCTCCACAGGATTTCAACATTTCAGCAGTCAACCCAGACACAGCTGCTGCCCTCCCCACGTGCATGTTGCCTATTGCCCTGCCCACAGTAGCAGCGTTAATCAACGGCCAAGGGCCAAACACTGGATCTGCTGGCTCCAAACTTTCCCTGTCCCAGTCCTCATTTAATAACCGGTTTTAATGCTCTCTCCATGCGTCTTTAATATCCCAGCTGTTCACCACTACCCTTCCTTCATCATTCTTCATACACTGCTCACCTATGATAACCTTATTTTACCTCTTCATCAGATTTGCCACCTTAAATATCATATATATATATATATATATATATATATATATAGATATATATATATATATATATATATATGCCAACGGCCATGCCACGTTGAGTACACCGCTTCCCGTTCGATCAGCGAAGTTAAGCAACGCTGGGTCTAGTTAGTACTTGGTTGGGTGACCGCCTGGGAACACCAGATGCTGTTGGCATCCCTACGTGTCAAGTGGGGTTGGTGGAGGATTAGTGCCCCTCCCTGTAAAACAATTAACTCTAAGCCCTTGACCACCCCGTTTGGGATACATGGCGTCTGGCAATGGATGGGATGGATATATATATATATATATAGATATAGATAGATAGATATATATAGATAGATAGATATAGATATCCCGTTTGGGATACATGGCGTCTGGCAATGGATGGGATGGATATATATATATATATATAGATAGATAGATATAGATAGATATATATATATATATATATAGATAGATAGATATAGATAGATAGATAGATAGATAGATATAGATAGATAGATATAGATATATATATAGATGGATAGATATAGATAGATAGATACGAGTATATATAGGTACAGTCGCGGCCATAAATAATCATCTATCCCCCTGTACTTCGTGCCTCAGACTGGCTCCTTTATGCTCGGCAAGTCACACTGGAGTAAGAGGGGCTGAGAGGGAGGGGCCAGAGAGAGAAGGGAAGGTGGGCTGGGGGACGAGCGATGGTGCTTGGGTGGAGTGAGGGAGGGGAGGGAGGGTAGGTAGGGAGAATGAATACTGTTCGTCACTGTGGAGTGGATGTGGAGTGGTTGCATTGAGGCAGTTGGACAAAATTCAAAATAAAGCCATTAGATTAGTCAACAATCCTGCCATTACGCAGGACCCTCCTCCATCATCAGTACCGGTACGTAGAGATGTTGCTTTTCTAGCATTATTTTACCGCTATTTTTACCGTAAGTGCTCTGACGAACTTGCTTCAATTGTGCCTCCCCTTCATATCTTTTCCCGAAATATTCGGGCAGCTGGGCCTCATAATTCGTCTATTCTCTTTCATTCAGGGTATCAGATAAAGGAGTTACTATTCGCTAGATAATGCTGCATTACACCTTGTGTAGCGGCGTCAGACAACAAACTTTCGATAGGTGGTGATATCAAGGACTGGCTCGTGAGAGAAGTATACTGACGTGATATCAAATACTAGTGCAGAGCCATTGAGATTGTGTGGGCCCAGATTGTCAACGCGAGGAAGCCAGAGAACGAGAGGACACGGGCCCTCCTCCTTCAGGACCAGCACATCAAGGACGAGTGGGAGCTGTTCAGACGAAACCAGCAAACCATCAACAACATTGTTTCCCCGGTGCCGCGACGCCTGCATGAGGTTTTTAAGGCAGGAGGCCACTGAACTACTTTTTAAGCCTTTCCTGGTTGCTTTCGTCTGACCAGCGTCGGTAACCATTGACACAGATATATTCTGGGAGTTTGGGTAGGATTTTGTTTCATTTTCCCTCCAACAGATTATGAGAGATACCGTTATCATAACCAGCCATGAGCACAGACATCAAATTTATTTACCTTTTATGCACAGTTATTTTAAATAGCCTTTTCATATGAAGATGTCATTAAATGATTATTGAATTGACATGATGGTGACTGTATAGAGGGATTGTATACCGCGAGGGTGATCATATGTGCAGTGGACACAGCCATGTCAAAGGTTGTATATAATATTATTTCCAAAAAGTAGTTACATGTAAGGATAGAGGACGTTTCTTACACAAACATTACGGAAGTCAAAGCCATCCAGATTCCATTCTGCGTCTGAAGTCAAAATACACGGATAAACACAAATATCTGGCTCCGCACTAATGATTGATATCACATCAGTATATTTCTCTCACGAGCCAGTCCATGATATCACCACCTATCTAAAGCTTGTTATCTGACGCCGCTATACAAGGTGTGATGCACCTTAATCTACAGAATAGTAACTCCTTTGTATGATGCCCTGAATGAAAGAATATTGACAAATTATGTGGCCACAACTTCGTATTTCATTCTCCCTCCCCTAACTACCCTCCCTCCCCTCCCTCACTCCACCCCAGCACCACCCCACATCCCCCCACCCACCTTCCCTTCTCTCTCTGGCCCCTCTTACTCCAGTGTGACTTGCCGCGCATAAACAAGCCAGTCTGAGGCACGGGGTACAGGAGGATAGGTGATTATTTATGGCCACGACTGTACATACATACATATATACATAAACACATACATACATTTAATGATAACACAAGATGCTGATTGGGTATCTGTCTGAGAATAAAAGATGAACAATATATAAGAATAACGCAAGGGTTACAGAAGATATGAGGAAACGAAGAAATTTTTGGCCATGCTTAACCCAGAAAGCTCGAATGACGGCGATGTTAGTCCAGAAACAGGTGTTCGGAGCGCCTCAGGTGATTTCATAGGCGCTTTGCATTTTCTGCCGTGGTTTGAAGCCATTCTCATTATCTGTAGTTACCAATGCATGACACAGGCATATACAGATGGCAGTTGTGTGGTAATGGCAGTCTACCTCAGGAAACTGAAGCGGTAGGAATGATGATGTCTGATTCTGTGTCATACAAATCTCTCATGGACATCTCGCCCCTGTCACCTCCACTTCTGCGAAGGTTCCCACTCATGCAAGGAATACGTTGAGTGAAAGTGCGATTAGGAGGAATTTGAATGTGACAGTATCATCACTGCTGTGTGGAGAGACATCGCCCGAGAACGGAGGTTACTGGCTAGGGTGACATATCCAGTCCGTCCTCCCCTGCCTCCTCCCATAAGTGCCTGCTGCTACTCATGAGTGACCATGATGGCACCCCGGAGCCCAAGGACTTCCACCACCCTCCTGATACCTTAGTAGAGTCCTCTGAGGCGTCGGACTCTGAGGACAAGGGTCAGACGGCCAGAAATCACACATTAACGCCGTACTGCGGCCTCCCAAGCCTCCTTCACCGTGCCCACGTGTCACCACCGACTCACTATCGCCCACATTACCCCAGCCTGGTATATCGCAGTTGTGGAGAAGCGTATATAATGCAAATTTGTGCATAAAATGATATATATATATATATATATATATATATATATATATATATATATATATATATATATCCATCCAACTATCCATCATCCAATCCTATATTGCCCCATGAGGAGCGTAGGAGCCCGGGGCTAGGCAGTTGGTCTCGACATTTAAGATGAGAGTGACCAACCTCACTCATCCCTGAGTGGCATTACATGAGCAATCAACCCCAACCAGCCCCTTGGATATAAACCTTCACCGGCTCAAACCTTCTGGAGCGTAATAATTACCCACTAAACCACCAGGTGCCAAATTTTACTATATGGTTACCACCCAGCGTAGGAAATGGTTTCCTGGTGTACAGGAAACCATTTGGCTTGTCACTCAGTGTAGAGTCACCCATAGGCAGAAGGAAAAGGAAAGAATGAAGGAAGGAAAGACAGAAGAGGGAGTGTAAAGTCACCCGCAGGCAGAAGGACAAGGAAAGAATGAAGAAAGGAAAGACAGAAGAGGATGGAAGGAAAGAAGGATGGAAGGGAGGAAAGGGCAGACACCCGAGAGCAGCACTACATCGAGTGAGTGGATGGTGAGCGCCCCCACCTACCACATAGAGAGAGAGAGAGAGAGAGAGAGAGAGAGAGAGAGAGAGAGAGAGAGAGATCATTAAAACAAATAAAAGGAAAATTTCATTCTAGAAAATAAATGTTATTACGAAAGTAAAGACTGACATTCATTAAGTGGTGTAAGATTGTAGAAAAATAGTGCAATAAACATAAGTTGTAGAGGATAAGGAAATCTACGGCATTGGATATACTGTAAGTGTTACGACCAAAACAATCACCTAAACACGATTTTCATTTCTGTATGATGTTAGAAGATTAGGAAAACTGAGCATATAAAAAAAAACAGCTCGAGTAAAATTGAAAGCGTCTTTGCAGTATACGTAAAAATATGTGTTGTGATTAAAAAAAAATACAATTTATTGCTATTCCTGTTGCCTAATGAAGTAAGTACAACCATGTACTGTAAGTGCCATAAATGTAAGATGTTTGAAAATAAGGAAAACCGCCGGGAATAAAAAATAAGTTCGAGTGGAAATGAAAGTGACCTTCGCAGTACAGGTATAGAAAACAGGCTTGAGTGAATGTGTAAGTGATCTTTCGCGGTATTCTACACTTTCACATATTATTTGGCAAAATGTCACATTCTGGAACTGCCGAAAGAATTAGGTGAATAAAATGAGCTAGTCGGGTGTACAGAGTGCACCGGTAATGATTGATTCACGTTGCAGTGACAGGGGCAGGTGAGGAGTGGGAAGGTTTAGTGGGACATGGGAGAGCGAAATCCTCCTCTGGCCAGGGCCACCTCTGTCTGTGTGGCCCCTGTACGGGAAACACCTAGTAAGAATGAACCCCAAGTTTTGGGGGTTAGCATTTCAGTCCAAGTAAGCTCACTCTGATTTTATTCTTGTTAATAGCAGACGATTATATATGAAGTTTAGGAGAGGAAGTTGGTATTCGAGAAAAGTTTTTAAAGGATTTATCCAACTCACCCAGTTCATTTAATCTGTCCTAAGCTCGAGAGAATAATTTGGTAGTAGGAAGAATAAAAAACAAAAATCTTCGGATTCAAAGAACTAAGATACTTGAAAAAGGGAACTAGAAGAGTATGCAGTGAAGACAGATATATAATTGCGAACAAGAACATCACCCCACACTTTCACTGAATAATCATGAAACTCTTATACTGTACAATGATCTGAAAATTTATATTGTACAAAAGACTGCACTCTTGAGTCTCCACGTTTATCGTAATGAAGTTTATCGATAATCACGTCCACAGCCATCCATATATGAGTACAGACTGACGACATAACCGAAGCAAATGAACAGTGTCAGTGGGTCAATGGAAAGTTTTTTCACAGAGAACGGACTGAGAGTGAGGAAATGTGTAGCATCAAAAGAGAAAGAGGTAATTATATAGCCTAATATAGAGGCTAAGATACGAGTAAATGTGTATGTGAGGATGAGTATTCTGGTGAGTGTGTCGTCCAGTCTTGGATACCCCCCGTTAGAGGGGAAACAGCATAGGTATATAATTAGACAGATATAGAAACTAAGCGAAATAAATAAGAAATGCAAAGAAAGCAGCTTTTAATCCATTTAGGGTGTTGATTGAAATAGGTAATTCATTTAGGCCAATCCCAATCGATTTTGCTCTAATTTAGAGGCATTCTAGCTCTCACAGAGTCCAAAACTATAGCGATTAACGCTTTCCCTTTAACAGACTCACCAAAGGTTTATATTCAAGAAACCACCATCCGAAAGTTGTTCATCTGAGAGATATCATCATACTTAAAGTAATACAAATTCTACTAAGAAGTGATGTTTGTGGTCTCTCAGTATGGAAACATAATGCTGCCACCTTGGAGACGAAGACGAAAATCAGAAGGCCTTAAGTAAATAAATGACTTGGCCGTAAATAAGGTCCCTGTTCCACTGCATTACATTTAGTTAGTTAGGTGAGGTCGAGTACATAGTATCTCCTCTTGTTTTGGAGGTTCTTGAACGTAGCGCTACAATCCGAGGATCTTCATTACGTGAAAAGCCTAGACACTTAGAACCTACCTAACGGACCTAACCTAACGATGAAGCAATGCAGCTGCGACCTAACCTTACTGACAAAATTTTTTTGCCTGATGCCAGTAAATTTTTATCACAATGGGGTGTCTGCGTAAAGATGGCAGCGACATTATTACATAATACAACGTTCTGGCTCGGGAAATCCTCGAGAAATACTTCCTTGACTTTTACCCTTCATAACTACTTTGTTGTGCCAAGAGATTTCTGGTTGTGTACTCACTATTGCAGATATTATTGTATCGAGCTTGGACGCATGCGGTATTTCCCTTACCGCTGATTAATGTAATAATACACGAATTAATTTTGTTTTAATCCTGTCGAGCAAAAAATGGCTTTAAAAAGATATTGTCACAAATTCTTCACAATTCTTCATCGTCAGCTCTTTTAAATGCAGTACCTTCTCCAGTACAATTAACCACATTCATCCTGGCGCCTTCCTATAATAATTAGAACAATTTTTTTTTCTTTTTAACTTATGGCCGTGGTACTATGTCTTGGTTTTCATAAAGCGGAACTTTTTGGTGAAGACCCTTGTTTCTCACAACAATATGATGATTTCGACCCAGCTGATGTTGTGGCTGGCATTTCAAGGGAGCATCTCCAACTTCCAAAGTCTGAATTGAGCAGTCCCTCAGGGGACCAAGGTGGGGTTCTATGCTTCCTGATCCAGATTTAATCTAGTGTGACTGACGCACTTCACTGGCGGAAGTACATAGGAAGCCCTACTGTTGGGGTGACAATTGACATCAGTGCTTCAGACTACAACCAACTCCAGTGCTTCTTAGAACAACTGTAATCATGGACGTGGCAAAACCACGTCACCCTCAACCATAACAAGACTGTGGTGATACTCTTCAGCATGTCCTCTAGGGCAGTCACACCACCAGCTGTCACACTTGGCTCACACACTCTCCAGGTGGTGAAGCCCACAGAATTGCTGGGAATTACTGTTGACTCAAAACTTTATTGGAAGCGATAGTCAAGGCCGCTACATATCGTCTGAACATGCTACAAAGAATGAAGTCACTAGGTACCCTGCAAGAAAAATTCAGGGATATATACACCACCTTCATACTCCCTAAAATAATGTATGCATCCCTAGCCTAGTTATCCTCTCTCACTGCCACACAGCATCATCGGCTGGAGAGGATACAAAAGTGGGCGTGTAGAATAATTCTGGGTACATGGTACACGTCCTGTCACTAAGCGCTAAAGGCCCCGAGTGTCTTTCTCTCTCTCTCTCTCTCTCTCTCTCTCTCTCTCTCTCTCAACGGTACTAGCAAGTCCTGCAGCTGTTTCCTGAGAGTCTTATCCCTTACCTTTGCCACCGACAAGTCTCTCACCTGCACTTCCCCTCCACCCAGAATCGCCAGACGCTACAGAAAAATACACCCTATAAAAACAATAACTGATCGTTACAAAAATAACAACACTTTTAGCCGTGGTAACAGCTCATCAGTGATAAATAAGAAGAGATGAAAAGCAATATAATAAAGGACTCATCAGTGAACACTACAAACCAGTTACAGTGTCACAAACGAATTATCATAATGATTATTTCTGCACAAACTAGAGATGTAGAGTTACATCTACTCCTCTCTTATCATCATATTAATCAATGCTCTCCTTATTCACAGCACTTTAATTATAATATTCATAAGTCATAAGTCCTTGTTTACTATTATTTGTTATCTCAACAATAAGTATCTGAGAATCATCCAACAATCACATCATATTAATATGAATTCTTAATGTGTATATCTTCAACCCTCGGATGCAGGCTATGAATAAACTGTGTATTTGTTATTATTATTATTATCTATAGATAGATAGATAGATAGATTATTATTATTATTATTATTATTATTATTATTTATTTTATTATTATTATTATTATTGTTATTATTATTATTGTAACTCACCAAAGGAGTGGTGAGTTATATTGTTATTATTATTATTATTATTATTATTATTATTATTATTATTATTATTATTATTATAATTATTATTATTATTATTATTATTACGAAAAAAAAAAAAATTGTTCATATTAGCTCGGTTTCAAAGCTATGGCCATCATCCTTCGCCATCTTAGTCCCCCAGCTAGTGGCTTCATATAATCCAGTATCATCCAGTTCCTAGTATTGGTTTACCTGTTACATCCCAAACCCTATAAAAATAGTCTATTTGCGGATTCTCAGAAACCGCTAAAGGTACAGACTTGAAATTTTGGGGGAAGCAGCCAAGGTCGGGGGCGAGGTCTGACACGACCATGGACCCATTTGAGCCAGTAGTTTCTGAGATCGTCCAGGAGTCACTGGAAATTAGTTTGGGCTCTGCCATTTTTCCTCCGCAAGGATTATGTTGCTTTAACCTTCGTCTAACATGTTTGACACTGTTTTAGGGGTGGGGGGGGGGGGCTACTGCTCCAACTCTTCAATTCGAAGTCCTTTCTATATGAAGGGCATTGAAATCACCAGGTCCAGCGATAGCTTCTTATGTAGTAAGTTATTGAAATGGTAATTTCTATTTTCTAGTTATTATTATTATTATTGTTATTATCATAACTCACCACACCAATGGTAAGTTATATTGTTCTTATCAATGTTATTATAATTCACCACACCACTGCTGAGTTCTATTGTTCTTGTCATTATTATTATTATTATAATTATTATTATTATTATTATTATTATTATTATTATTATTATTTATTATTATTATTATTATTATTATTATTATTACTACTACTACTACTACTACTACTACTACTACTACTGCTACTACTACTACTACTACTATTGTTTTTATAACTCACCATACCGGTGGTGAGATATGTTGTTCTTGTCAATATTATGCTTATAATTATTATTGTTACTATTGTTATTATTATTATTACTATTATTATTATTGCTACTACTACTACTATTACTACTACTACTACTACTATTGATTTTGTTGTTATTGTTGTAGTTACTATTATTATTATTATTATTATTATTATTATTATTATTTAGTAGTAGTAGTAGTAGTAGCAGTAGTATTCTACCTATTGCCTGACCCCTTAATCCCGCAAGGGGTGGCCACAAGCAATTTGTCTCCATGTTGCCCTGTTCAAGGCCATTTCACTGCCTTGCTCCCAGCTCACACTCCCCCTCTCTCATGGACCTTTCCACTCCATCCCTTCATCTCATCCTTGGCCTCCCCCTCCCTATTCTCCCCTCCACCTCACTCATATACATTCTCCTCGTCAGTCCCTCCCTCTCTATCCTCTCTATGTGGCCAAACCACCTTAGTGTATTGCTCCTAACACTTTCAGTCACATCTGTATCCACATCACAATGCTCCTCCACTTCCTCATATGTCAGACTGTCTCTCCACGTGACTCCACATGCTCCTCTTAAATAACTCATTTCCACTGCTCTCACTCTTGACTTGTGTCACTCCAACTAGGTCCAAGCTTCACTTTCATCCATCAGAGTTGGTATCACAAGACTATCATGCAGTGACTTTTTTACTTTCATGCTCACTTCCCTGTTTCTTATCACTGCTTTCAAAGAACCAGCAACCTTTCTTCCTTTTTCTACACTTTCAAGCACTTCACCCTTTAAATTCCATCTCTACTCATCACACTATCCAAGTACTTAACCCCTAACCGCTGGCTGATGTGTATAGCCATCATGATTCAGGGTGCGGAGCGCCCCCGGCTGACGGCATATGCCTCACTCACCTTTCCGCCACCCTTTGAACTCACGACCATTTTCTATGATACCCACCGAGTAGGTACGACCCCCAGGTACCCCGTGGTTGCGTGGTTCAGTTTGTACACGGTATTGGTAGCGTGAAGAGCCATGTCTTCTTCCTTGTCATTTTCCGATTCCATAGCACTGAATGAAGGGCTGATCGCCTCATCGACCCCCGCAAATGTACTGCCCTTAGTGCTTGGGAAAGGGCTGTGGACGTGCCCTGGACGACACCATGTCCTCAGGGACACTTAGCAAGAGCATGTCCTTGAAGGAGAGGAAGAGCTACCATGTGGAGAGTGACCTCTCCCACCCTCTGACCCTTACCTGCTCACTGATGCCAGAGAAGGCTCTGAAACTCCTTTATGAAGAGGAAAGGGCATATGAAAGTGACGAATTCGGCGAGGAGGTGATTGATGACCCACAACATTGGGAAGTTGACCGTGGAGCTGGAGATCATCTGCAGAACAAACGCCAAAGAGCCGTCTCTCCCACACTCTCGTGGCCTGCTCGCCGATGTCTCGTCCTACAACGATCCCTAACACCTCAGCCTTGCACCTCAAGGGCTGATTCTCCATAACCGGGCCCTTCGGGAGTGCTATTTCCCACACGGGCCCCACGTGGAGACACTCAGCACCAAGCATCTCCCCAGGCAAGTTCCATGTTAGGTGAATCATTACCCACTTACTTCCCCACCTCCCACACCTCTCCTTCTCCTTCTCCCTCACCCCCTGCCCGTGGGCATGCAGTGGGCATGCACGAGTGATGAAAAAACGTCCTGCAACTGCCAGACGGCCGGCTTTACCACGTGTGGGTAGAGTCGAATCCTTTGTGTGGGAGGATGGTGCCGGCTTTGAGCTGTCCGTGCCGGTATTTGATGAGGAGGGAGCAGTTGTGCAGGAGGATGAGCTTCCCCCAGACCGTGGACTATTAGCAGTTTATTCAGGGTCATTTTCACAAATGCTATCATGCAATACGTGGTGGGGGAAATTAATTTCCAGCAGGCCATGTGTGTGTGGAGGCTGGATGTGGCTGCCAGTGAGAGCACGCACATGCATGACTGGATACCTGTGGAGATGGGGGAGATGTATGTGTGACTAGCCTTTACCATGTTGATGGCGCATGTAAGAAAACATGTGCTCCATGACTTCTGGTCGGTTGATGAACTCGTGGGCAAACCTGTCTTTGGTAAGTAGCCTACATGGCCCGTGACAGGTACCTGGCCATCCTAAGGTTCCTTCATTTCAATAGAAATTACAGGCCTGCAATGAACGACACCTTGTGGAAAATAAGACCAATCCTAACAATGCCCAAGGAGTCATTTTCCAGGGTTTTTCGTCCGTTCCAGAAAGTGGTTATTGATGAATCACTTGTGTTATTCAGGGGCAGGATGGCATTTATTCAGTATGTGCCATTAAAGCATCACCCATTTGGCCTCAATTTCTTTGTCCTTTGCGACTGCAAAATGTGCTGGATGTGATAGTTTATTCGGCAACAGATGTTGATATAACTAGTGAGGATCCTCATGGGTTCTTTGCATCGGTCGTGAAAGTGCTCATGGAAAGGTACTTCATCGGGCACCACATTCTGTATACCGATAATTATTACACTGCCCCAGCGTTGACCAAGTATTTGCTTGACCATGGTAATGGGTCCTGTGGAACTGTTAGGGCCAACAGAAAGAAATTTCCCTGTATTCCAGCATATACCAAGAAAGGAGCCCTTCTGACCAAGAAATGTGGCAACATGTCAGCTCTTCTCTGGCAAGACAATAGATGGGTTAACATGTTGTCTACAGTACATAAGGGTGTGTTGGAGGAGACTGGAAAAACAGACTACAGGATCAGGGAACCCGTGATAAAGCCAGATGCTGTCAACTATTATAATATCAACATGCAGCTTGTTGATAAATCAGACATGCAAATTGGTGAGATTGATTGCCTACGTAAGTCCTGCCAGGTGGTACAAGAAGGTGTTTTTACACCTTCTTGATATCGCCGTCCTGAACAGTTACATACTGTTCAAGGAGTTCGTCAGGAAACCTCTCTCCCTACAAGAGTTTGAGAGGGAGCTGGCATGCGAACTCCTTGAAGAATATTCAACTGCACAGGTGCCAGGTGCTAGATGGGGGACAGCAGCTACAGCAGACAGGCTCAGCTGTGCTGAGCATTTCCTGCGGCACAGGCTGGTTGAGATTGGCCATACCACAGCAGGTTGTCAGGCCTACAGGCGGTGCCATGTCTGTCACATGACCAAACGCCGTTCCCCAGCATGAAAAGAGACCTCACACCAACATGGAGAGTGTAAGGTCCCCCTGTGCCCTAAATGTTTTTCCAAATATAACTCCGAGCATTAATACTAAACAGGTGTGTGGGAAAGTTTAAAACAGTGTACAGGAATGCACAAGTGTGCGTATTATTATAAATAAGTGAAATGTTGTTTATTATATTTGCTTTATAGTATGTGCTATGATATAAGTGCTTTATAAGTTCTACAAGTGCAATGCAAGAAATGTTACTGTTTATTGGATATTGGTGAAAAAATTATTAGAAATACCTTGAGTTAGCCTACTTATTACCTGAAAGAAAACCACTTTTTGAGCTGGCCGGAAAGAAAATTACCTGGTTGGCTATAACAAAATTATTTCACTCGATACTCAGGAAGATTGTGTTGAATATGAGCATCAGTGTATCCTACCTGTTACCTGAAGGAAAACCACTTGTGAGCGGGCCAGAAAGAAAATTACCTGGTTGGCTATAACTAAATTATTTCACTCGATACTCAGGGTAATTGTGCTGAATATGAGGATCAGTGTATTTGTGATGTGAAGTACAAATAATGTAAGTTGTGCATAAGATTTTCACGATGCCATTGATAAGTACAAATCAGTCTAAATTATAGCACAAATAATTACCTCACACTCAATGATAACGCATGAAACAGCCACAGCATTTACACGTCGAAGTGCAATTACCCGTAATCGTGATGTCAGATGCAATAATAAATGTCGTTGTAAAGGGAAATTATTATTATTGACGGAAGAAGTGAGCACAGAAAAACGAAGAGATATTTCCTTTCCCACACACCTACGGGGCATATTGGCACAACGAAACGGGTGGAAAACCATTTGAGGAGCCACATGGACAGGGTGATGACTCATCCTTACGACAGTGGGTAAGTAGAAATATGAAAACTAGTGGAATTTTCCACATTCCATCCAAGGACGCCCATGCAGTGTTACAATCACCACTGCGGTCAGTGCTGCCAACACTAGCCACAGAAGCCAAGGCCACGGCCAGTGGCGCGCGGTTGGATCCGCCTCACCAACTGTGAAAAACTACTCGTCTTCAACTCATCCTTACTCATCGAAGGGACCACCTAGAGACCTCGGCATACCTTCATTGGAAAGAGGAAGAGTTGGTGAGTCTTGTGAGCTTTCAATTGTTTAGCTATTATAGTTTGGCAGATATTAGGGTCTGAAGTAACGGTGTATATGCCAAAATCTCAGAGATCCTCAGTAAGGAGGAGTGGGTGACAACCGGAAATCCCTGGCAGCTATGGGTTAAAATATACTCTAATTTTCCTTTTCTTCCTCATCCAGCCTCGCTATATATCCATTCTTGACTTCTTTTCTCTCGAAGACCATATCTTTACTCTTCCCTACGATCACCTCTAGATTCCATTTCTTACACACTCCCAAACTCTTTCATCAAGCCTTGCAGCTCCCTTTCATCTTCACTGAACAATACAGTATCATCTGCAAACAACAGAACAGGGAGTTTCCAAACATTACCCTCTCTCATTTGGGCCTCTCCAATATTCACTGCCTTACTTTGTAACTCTTATATAACCCCATCCATATACAGATTCAACAACCGTTGAGTTCACTGTCTACATGCACTGCAGCCTTAGCACCCTCATACATACTCTTCACGGCATTCAGCAACTTCCCATTTACTCCATAATTATATTCCTAATACTTTCCACAATCCTTGTCTATCCACCCTGTCATATGCCTTCTCCAAGTCCACGACATACAACTTCTTTCCCTTCTCTAGAAACTTTTCCACTAAAGACCTACACAACCTCTTCCCTTCTTTAAACCTCCCTGTTCTTCTCCAACTAATTCCTATGTTATTTCCCTAAGTCTGTCAATAAGTGTCCTACCATATACTTTTCTTATTACACTAAGAAGACAAATGCCCCTATGATTACCACACACTTATTTCTCCCCCTTTTCCTTTGTACAGGGGAATAATTATACCTGACTTCCAGTCCTCCAGGACTCTACCTTCCTCCCAGGCTAATCTGCACATCTTCTACGTCCATTCCACTACTATCTCTCCCCCATGCTTCAGCATTTCACCACACACTCCATCAATCCCTGGGTCTTTCCCCTCTTTGTGTTTCTTCATTGCTTCCAGAACTTCCATCCTATTGATTCCCTCCTGTAGTCTCACATCCCTCCTTCTCCCAGCCATACCCCAGCCACTTATAGCTGCATTACTGTCATTCGCTATATTCATCAATTTCCAAAAGTGTTCTCTCCATCCGCTCACTTTTTCTCCCTTCTCCACTAGCAATATACCATTTTTATCTTTCATTCCCCGACTAAGTTCTTTATAACCATGTCTAACTCTCTTTACCTCTTTCCAGAATATTTTCTTACATTACCTCCACTTTACATTCAAATTCCTTCCAAATGCCTCATCCACTCTCTTCTTACTCTCTCATATTAACCTTTTCACCTCTCTCTTCCTCTCTACAGACAACACTCTCTTCCATCTCTCAACTTCCTCCACGCCCCTGTTTCTCATCCACTCACTATATGCTTTCTTCTTTTTTTTTCTATAGCTTGTTTCACCTCTTCATTCCACAATGCTGTTCCTTGCACCTTCTTTCATTTTCGCTTCATCCCACACACCACCCACCTCACATGCTGCACAGACTTCTATCTGTGAATATCTTGCACACTCGTTCCTCGTCCCCCACCTGCCCCAAATCATATTTACTCAATCGCTCCTCCACTTCTCTCTTATATTTTGCCTTTTGCAACCTTTCTACTCTCGTTGTATGAACTAATTCCTCCTGTCTCTCTCTTCTTTCATTCCTCTATTTCATTTGAACCTTGACTTTCACCACCACCAAGTGGTAGTTAGAAAGTCCACTCCCCCAACCTCTGTATGCTCTTGCATCCCTTACACACCTTCTCATTCCATCATCCACACACACATAATGAATCATTGCCTTCCTTTCATTCAGTTTACCATCCACCCTTCTCATCACTCGCCATGTATACGTGTGAATCATTTTGTACCTCAAGCTGGTATTGGCTATCTCCCAGCACAAATGTCCACTAGAGGACTGCCATTCTCATCCATATCTGCAGGCACACTCCATTCACTACCTCCTCCTTCCACCTTTACATTCCCTACTTTTCCATTCATATCTCCAATTAAAAACACTCTTCCATTCCTTTCAAGCTTTTCCATGCATGCATCCACATTTGTCCAGAACTCTTCCTTCACACTTCTTGCATGATATTGCATTGGCCCATATGCACACACAGTCGCCCACATTTTTGTTACTATTGCACAAATCCTGGTCATACAAAAGCTGAGAGTAGGTGGTGGAGGTCTGCTATGCTGTGCTTAACTCGGTTGTCACACACTTCGCTTACTTCCTTGTTCTTATGTACTGTATGTTTGATTTTCCTTACTTGTTGAGATTAACTTGTAGGCTTGTAGAGTTGTCGATAGACGTAGTTTGTCGTCGGTACTGTTTCTCGAAATTCGTAGAGTTATGATTGAGGTGGTTAGGAGTGACTAGGGGCGAAGTTAAGTTGCGTTGATGCTCCGCCAGCTCTCGCTCTCTGTTATGCTTGTTTGTTTAATTGATGATAGTTGCTTGTAGAGGAGTCGTAGATTGTTTTTATTGTAATTTGCTCGTTGATTGAGACGTTAATTGGCTTCATTTACCTCTGTCATCAATATTGCTGAGCATAGTGTATCGTTGTTTACAACAGTTCACTGCTGCCGCCAATCTCGATAGCGCGGTCTTAGGTACTTGTAGGGAGATAGGGAGGTCTATTGTAGATCATCGAAGCACTGCCAGAATAAAATCATGAGACGTAGTATGGCTCGAACTTGTTGCTGCTTATTAAGTGGTGTGTCGTCGGCTAGAGTGAATAGGTAGGTCTCTCCCTCTCTCTTTAACTTTCCCCCTTTGTATATCAGCGTGGTGAGTTAGAGCACCCTTGGGTTACTGAGTTTATTGTACAGTTATACTGAATTGTGATTTACAGTGTAATGTAGCATGACGGCAAAGCCTCCTAGCTGACCCTCGCATTATCGGGCCTTCTCTCCAACCCCTTCTGACCTGAAGGGAATCTCTTTGACATTATATACAGCTTGGAGAGGATGTGTTGTGTGATGTAGTGTCTAGTAGATTTCCATTCACGTGGACTAACGATTAGAGCTTGTTACCCTACGTGTTTGAATACGTCATGAAATTCTTTGTCATCTGGACTACAAAGAGATTGAGATACATCGTATGTTATGCATTCTTAATAGTCTGGGACAACAAGACTGTGGATATAGATTATGTGGATTGACATTCCTAGTGGGAAGTTGTATATGTCTCCAGCAGACACAACATCCTGCACATTGTGTTATGAGATATATTCTAGTGCCCATATAATGCCTACATTTGTAGTCCAACTTTCAATCTCACCTATACAATCCATGAGCTAATTGATCCATACTTTATGTCCTCCTCCCATCTTTTGCACACAACAATACAAACTCCTTCTTTTGCCCTCTCATTCTCACCCACTCTAACGCATACAACCCAATCATATTCCCATTTTCTCACACTCTCATCTCTCCAATTAGTCTCTGTTATTCCATTTTCATCCACTTTTGCACCTTCAAGCACCTTTCACCTCATCATTCGTACCCCTTACATTCCATTATTATTATTATTATTATTATTATTACTACTACTGCTGCTACTGCTACTACTACTACTACTACTACTACTACTATGACTACTACTACTACTACTACTACTACTACTATTCTTTCTTACGAAGAGGTAAATCGTTCATATTCACTCAGTTTCTATGCTACCACCATCATACTTGGCCACCTGAGTCCTGCACCTGGCAGTTTCATGCGATTCAGTATCATCCAGTTCCCAATACTGGTTTTCCAGTTACATCCAAAAACCTATAAAAATAGTGTTTGCGGACTCTCAGAAACCACTAAATGTATAGGTTTGAAAGTTTTGTGGAACATAGCCAAGGTCAGGTCAGAAATTACTATGGGCCCATTTGGGCTAGTAGTTTCTGAGGTCGCCCAGGAGTGAGTGAAAAGTAGTTTGGGGTCATTGAGTGCACAGTTATAAAAAAAAAATGATAGAATTGGACTACAGTTACCAAACTTAGTACATGTATAGAACTTTATATGCTATGCATGGCTACCAAGTATGAATGACCTCGACTCAAAACTCAAGGTCACAGCCAAGGTCAGAATTCAACATTTGCTTATTTTAAAGTGCCCACTATATAACGGGTGTTGCAATCACAAGGTCCAGCAATAGCTCCAATGCTAGGAATTTATTAGTACTCCTTATGCCTGTTGTTTGTTTTTATGACCTTGTCATATGGTGAGTTACTGGAACTGCTAATGGCAATTTCCATTTTCTAATGTTATTATTATTATTATTATTATTATTATTATTATTATTATTATTTCTCATGAAGAAGTAAATTGTTTGTATTCACTCAATTTCAAAGGTACGGCCATCATACTTGACCATCTGAGTCCCCCAGCTGAAGGCCTCACATTACCCAGTATCATCCAGTTCCCAGTACTGGTTTTCCAGTTACATCCAAAAACCCATCAAAATGGTCTATGCGGATTCTCAGAAACTGCTAAAGGTACAGACTTGAAATTATTGTGGGATGTAGCCAAGGTCAGGGAGGAGGTCTGAAATGACTATGGGCCCATTTAGGCCTGTAGTTTCTGAGACTGCCGAGGGGTCAATGGAAAGTAGTTTGGGGTCACTGAGTGCACAGTTTAAAAAACATGATAAAATTTAACTACAACCACCAAATTTGGTACATTTACAGAACTTGATATGCTTTGCATGGCTACCAAGTATGAATGACCTTGACCCAAAGTTCAAGGTTACAACCGAGGTCAAAATTCAAAACTGCTCATTTTCAAGTGTTTACTATATTAGGGATGTTGAATTCTAATGGCAATTTTCGTTTTTTAGTTATCATTCTTATTATTATTATTATTATTATTATTATTATTATTATTATTATCATTTTTATTATTATTGTGGTTGTTATTATTATTATTGTTATTATTATTATTACTATTATTATTGTTGTTATTATTATTATTATTATTATTGTTATTGTTATTATTATTATTATTATTATTATTATTGTTATTATTATTATTATTATTATTATTATTATTATTATTATTTGTTATTATTATTGCTAGTATTCACTCAGTTTCAAGGCTATGGGCATCATACTTAGCAATCTGAGTCTCCTAGCTGGTGGTTTCATATGACTCAGTATCATCCAGTTCCCAGTACTGGTTTTCCAGCTACATCCAAAAACCAGTTTTTAAAAATCTATTCGTGGATTCTAGGAAAACACTAAAGGTACAGACCTGAAAATCTGTGGAACATTGCCAAGTTGGGGAGGAGGTCTGAAATGTATATGAGCCTATTTGGTCCATTAGTTTTGGAGATCATCCAAGGTTCAATGGAAAGTAGTTTGGGCTTCACCATAAGTGCTCTGTTTTCACCTTTGGCCAACTTGTTTGGCACTCTTCTTCGAGGACCCTGCTACACCAGCTCTTCATTTCAAAGTGATCACTATATGAAGGGCGTTGAAATCACCAGATCTGGCAATAGCTACAATGTGGGGACAGTGGGGAATAATTCGGCCACTGCAGCAGAACTGAGGAAGAAATTGGACGACCTTGCCATGTGGTGAGTTATTGAAATTGTAAATGGCAATTTCCATTACCTAGTTATTATTTATTATTATTATTATTATTATTATTATTATTATTATTTATTATCATTATTATTATTATTATTATCATCATCATTATTATTATTATTTCTTACAAAAAAGTAAATTGCTCGTATTAGCTCAATTTCAAAGCTACAGCCATCATGCTGAGCCATTCTATTTGCCGAATTTCGGAAACCGCTAATGTTACCGACTTAAAAATTTTGTGGAACATAAACCAAGGTCAGATAGCAGGTCTGGAATGACTATGGGCCTGTTTGGGCCAGTAGTTTCTGAGATCGCCAGGGGTCACTGGAATGTAGGTTCGGTTTTGCCATTTATGCCCGGATAGGATTTAGTTGCTTTCAACTTCACCTAACGTTTCTGACACTTCAAAGTGCTCAATATATGAAGTGCACTGAAATTACCAGCTCTAGCGATAGCTTGTCATGTAGTGACTTAAGAAAATGCTAATGGCAATCTGTTTTCTAGTTATTATTATTATTATTATTATTATTATTACTATTATTATTATTAGTGGTCTCCACCTATTACCATAGGTGGTAATAATTATATCTATCATTATTTTTATTACCATTATCATTAGTATTTGCATTCCTTCACTGTTTGTCTCCGGTTTTCATGATACATATTGAGGATGTAAAGCTTCATGACACTATTACAGTGACCCAGTTTCAGTGATCTTAACCTACTTTTCAAGATCACATTTCCAAAAATGTCCAAAATAATAAATTTTCAACCTCAGTTTATTCTAAAACTCTTATAGGTACATGAACGTGGAAGGAAATCCCGTGATAAAATTATATTCCAAACATTTGTAGGGAAAAAAAAAATTGAAGGCCATTCTTGCATGACATTACAATAATTGGGACACCTCACTATTCAAAGAATTTCAATTTTTCTTCCATGCAAAAAAACAAAACAAAACATGAATGAGGCATTTCTCAGGACTAGAAGTTTTGTCTGGTACTGGACCAGGTCTGTATACTTTTTGTTGGCTGTTTTCTCAACAGCTTTTGAGCTATTACAAAAAACAATATCATGTTTGGAGATCAACTAATGTCTCTGTCAGTCACAGTCTTCTAGTTAAAATCATTATTCACCCCACCCTGCAGTTCTTTGCAGAAGAAATGGATGTAATCATTAGCATTAATTAATTTATTCATTTATCTATTTGTGAGTCTGTGCATCAGTTAACTCTTGAACCAATGAACGGCGCAATGTCAAACTTTGCACAGGTATTGGGTATGTGGAACTGAGAAGGTGATTCGAGTTTGGTGAAAATCCACCAGGGGTAAGGGTGGGAGTTGGGAGCCCCCAAATTGGGGCCTAATGATAAAGATATTGAGCAAATTTTTCAAAGTGCCACACTAGGCAAACGGTGGGAGATAGACTCATAATTACTCTTAATCACTAATAGGAAGTCATTTATGGGATATTATTGGCTCCATTAAAATTGACCTTGGATTACGATGAAAAGCCAAAGTCAAGGTCACACATTTTGACAGCTTAAATCAGCCAAACGATGATAGTCACATAGTTACTATTAATCACTAATAGGAAGTCATATATGGAGATTCTATTGGCATCATTACGTGTGACCTTGAATGACCTTGGAAGGACAAACTCAAGGACGATCAAATTTTACAGTTTCCTCAGAAACTGCCATTTCTTTTGGTAATAATGTTTGTGTCAAATAGTAAAACTTCATTTAACACAATTTCCTTTCACTCTATGTGACTCTGACCCCAACTTAGCTGGTGTGGGTGGGGTGTTGTGCCCTTGGATCACTTTGCTCATTATTATTATTATTATTATTATTATTATTATTATTATTATTATTATTACTATTATTATTCTTATTCTTCTTATTATTATTATTATTATTATTATTATTATATATTTGTTTTTGATGTTATTACTATTATTATTACTACTACTACTACTACAACTAATAATAATAATAATAATATTATTATTATTATTAATATTATTATCATTATTATTATTATCATTTTGATCATAGTCATCATTATTATTACTGTTATTATTATTATTATTATTATTATTATTATTATTATTATTCTATCTGTCTATTGCCAGATGCCCCAATCCCGTTTGGGGTGGCCACAAACAAATCGCCTCCAACTCGCCCTGTCCCCTGCCATTTCACTGCCCTCCTCCCAACTCACACACCCCTCTCTCATATACCTCTCCACCCCATCCCTCCATCTCATCTTCGGCCTCCCCCTCCCTCTACCCCCCTCCACCTCACCCACATACACTCTCTTCGTCAGTCTTTCACCCTCCATCCTCTCCATGTGGCCAAACCACCTCAGTGTGTTCCTCATAACGCTTCCTATCACATCCACATCCACACCACAACGCTCCTTTATATCCTCATTCGTCAGCCTGTCTCTCCATGTGACTCCACAGGCTCCTCTTAAATAACTCATTTCCACTGCTCCCACTCTTGACTTGTGTCCTTCCAACAACGTCCAAGCTTCACTTCAGTACGTTAGAGTTGGTATCACAATACTGTCATGTAGTAACTTTTTCACTTCCATGCTCACTTCCCTGTTTCTTATCACTGCTTTCAAAGAACCAGCAACCTTTCTTCCCTGCTGTACCCTTTCAAGCACTTCACCCTCCAAACCTCCATCCTTACTCATCACACTACCCAAGTACTTAAACGTACTCACATTTTCCAATTCCTCACCATCTAACCTCTCCGTACATTCACTGACTTCACCTCTCTCCAAGACCATCACTTTACTCTTTCCTACATTCACCTTTAGAGTCCGTTTCTTACACACTCTCCCAAACTCATCCACGAAGCCTTGCAGCTCCCCTTCGTCTTCACTCAACAACACAGTATCATCTGCAAACAACAGTACAGGGAGTTTCCAAACACTATCCTCTGTCACCGGGGCCACTCCAACATCCACTACCATACCTTGTATCTCTTTTATTACCCCATCCATGTACAGATTGAACAACCATGGAGACATGACACATCCCTGTTTCAACCTAACTTTCAAAGAGAAAAAATATTCACTTAGTTCACCATCCACACGCACTGCAGCCTTCGCACCATCGTACATACTCTTCACAGCATTCAAAAACTTCCCATCTACTCCATATATTCTTAACACTTTCCACAATCCTTGTCTATCCACCCTGTCATATGCTTTCTCCAAATCCATGAAAACCACATACTACTTCTTTCCCTTCTCTAGAAACTTTTCCACTAAAGATCTAAGAATGAATATCTGATCTACACAACCTTTTCCCTTCCTAAAGCCTCCCTGTTCTTCTCCAACTAATTTCTCTGTTCTTTCTCTAACTCTGTCAATAAGTATCCTACCATACACTTTTCTTATTATACTAAGAAGACAAATGCCCCTATGATTACCACACACTTCTTTTTCCCCTTTTCCCTTGTACAAGGGAATAATTATACCTGACTTCCAATCCTCCGGGACTCTACCTTCTTCCCAGGCCAATCTGCACATCTTCCACATCCATTCTACTACTATCTCTCCCACATGCTTCAGCATTTCACCACACACTCCATCAATTCCTGGGGCTTTCCCCAATTTAACTTTCTTCATTGCTTTCACAACTTCTATCCTACTGATTTCTTCCTGTCTTCTCACCTCCCTCCTTCTCCCAGCCATTCCCCAGCCACTTATACTCGCATTGCTTCCATCCTCTATGTTCAACAATTCCTTAAAGTGTTCTCTCCATCTGCTCACTTTTTCTCCCTTCTCCACTAGTAATCTACCATTTTAATCTTTCACTCCCCTGCTAACTTCACTTCCACCCTGTCTTACTCTTTTCACCTCTTTCCAGAACATTTTCTTACAGTCCCTCCACTTTACACTCAAATTCCTTCCAAATTCCTCATCCACTCTCTTCTTACTCTCTCTTACTAATCTTTTCACCTCTCTCTTTCTTTCTACATATAACTCTTTCTTCCGCCTCTCAACTTCTTCCACGCATCTATTTCTCATCCATTCATTGTATGCTTTCTTCTTTTGTGCCACAGCCTGTCTCACCTCTTCAGTCCACCACGCTGTTCCTTGCACCACCCTCCGTCTTCTCTTCCTTCCACACACCACATCACATGCCGCACATATTTCTTCTGTAAATATCCTACACACACCTTCCATGTCTCCCATCTGCTCCAATTCATATTTGCCCAATCGTTCCTCCACTTCTCTCTTATACTCTGCCTTTTTCTCATCCTCTTGTAACCTTTCCACTCTCCTTGCAACTACTCCTTCCTCTCGTCTTTCCCTTCTTCTATTCCTCCATCTTACTTGAATTCTAATTCTGGGCACCACCAAGTAGTGGTCAGAAAGTCCACTCCCCCAACCTCTATAAGCTCTTGCATCCATTACACATCTTCGCATCCTTTCATCCACACACACATAATCAATCATTGCCTTTCTTTCATTCAGTTCACCACCCAGCCTTCTCATCACTCGCCATGTATACCTGTGGATCATTTTATGCCTGAGGAGGGTATTGGCTATCACCAATCCCCTCCCAGCACAAATGTCCACTAACGCTATCCCATTCTCATCTATCTCAGCAGGCACACCCCACTCACCAACTATTCCATCCACCTTCACATTCCCAACTTTACCATTCATATTACCGATCATGCACACTTCTACATTTGTCCAGAACTCTTCTCTCACTCTTCTAGCACGATCTTGCGTTGGCGCATACACACACACAATCGCCCACATTTGTATTCCAACTTTCAACTTTACCCACACAATCCTTGACCCAACTGATCCATACTGTCTTATGCTCTTCTTCCATCTTTTACTCACAACTATACATACTCCTTCCTTTGTCCTCTCATTCTCACCTACTCCTGCACATATACCCCATCCATACTCCCATTCTCTCACACTTTCTCCTCTCCATTTTGTTTCAGTTATTGCACATACATCCACTTTCGCACCCTCAAGCACCTGGACAATCTCTCTCTCTTTCACCTCATCATTCGCTCCCCTTACATTCCACGTTCCGATAACTATGTCCTTTGTCCAGTCCTTGGTCGTCATCGTTTGGTCAGTCCTTGTCCGAGGCTTATTGTTTGTTTTTTTAGTTAGTTGTTTTCTGGGGAGGGGCACTAACCCTCCGCCAACCCTTTTAGTCGCCTTTTACAACAAGCAGGGATATTGGGGGAGTATTCTTGAAAAAAAAAAACCTACCCCCAGGGGGGGTATTGTTATTATTATTATTATTGCTGTTTTTTATATTGCCTGTCATCATTATCATTAGTAGTAGTAGTAGTAGTAGTAGTAGTAGCAGCAGCAGTTTCAATCCTGTGAAGCAGGATGGTATCATTTTTGGCAACCAGCCCTGGACTGTTGCGCAGTACCAAGAATGTGTGTGTGTGTGTGTGTGTGTGTGTGTGTGTGTGTGTGTGTGTGTGTGTGTGTGTGTGTGTGTGTGTGTGTGTGTGTGTGTGTGTGTGTGTGTGTGCCTTAACTCCTTCTAGGCTATCTGATGCATTTGAATGAAACTTCCCATGTGAATTTGTTAGGTTCCTGGAAAGATTTTCCACTAAATACAATTTTCTCACCACGAGTTGGAGGGGTGAGCCCCCTCTAGCCAAATCAGATATTACCATAAATGGTGAATGGAGAGATCATAAAGATTTGATATCTTACAACAGTGGTTTCCAACCTTTTCTAATTCTCGCCCCCCCCCCCTTCACTGAATGACACGTACCCTGCGCACCCCTTCCTCAAATACTATATTTTATTTTACTGGCATAGTTGGCACATGTCAATAAATATAATAGATTCTTAATCTTTGAAATTGTTTATATATATTTAGATAACTAGATTTCTTATTCATATCTGTCTTACAACATGGTGTACAATGTTTGGGGAGCGTGACTCCCCAGTGATTCTTGGGACGTCAGCCCCCCCTCCCAAAAATAAAAACAGTCAGAAATAGGGAAAAGTGAACAAATGGATTCCAATGAAACTTCTCAGGTCAGTTCTCTGGTAGCTAGGTGATGTCCTCCAATATATACAATTTTCCTTTTTTTTTTTGAGGGTCAATCTCTCCTCCAAAACTTTTAAAGGATGCGAAATAGATAAAAGAGAGCAGCTATGACTGCTATCTTAGTACATGTTGTTCAATGGACCATCATTCGTTGGCAATATTTGTGAAGGGTGACCTCACCCCCTATTAGGGGGTGAGTCCCTGCCTTCCTCGCCAAAAGGGGATCAGAAAAATGGGAAATATTTGAATGGAACTTCCCAGGTGAGTTCCTCTGGTTAATCAAAAGTTCTTCCACTACAGTCAATGTTTTATCCCTGATTATTAGTGAGGGGCCAGCCACCTCTTACTGAACTGAAAATTCTTAGAAACAGTGAAAGGTGGGCTGATATGGATTTGATATCTTAATACAAGTACTACAATGGACTTTCATCCGCAATGTGATATTTGAAAAGCCTGAACCCCAAAGATTCTTGGGAGATCAGCCCCCGAAATAGAAAAGGTCAGAAATTGGGGAAAGAGAGCAGGTGGATTTCAATGGATTCTGCATACATATAGCAGGAATAAGTATGCAGTTTCTGTGTTTTGTCTGAATGCAGAAGAAACTGCACATAAATATTTGAGAGAGTGACTTCCACCCCGTCCCTTCCACTTTCCAAGATTCTTGGGGTGTTCGGCCCCTATAAAAAAAAAAAAATGAATGAAACTTCCCTGATGAGTTCGCCAGGTTACTCTGGTGATATTCCACTATATACAATTTCTCAACCATGATTTTGGGGGGTGTCAGCCCCCTAACCAAATTATTAATTCTCAGATAGTGAAAGGAGGGCAAATATGGCTTTGATATCTTAGTACAGTCGTGGTCATAAATAATCACCTATCCATCGGTACCCCGTGCCTCAGGCTGGCTCCTTTATCCGCGGCAAATCGCAGTGGAGTAAGAGGAGCTGAGAGGGAGGGTCCAGGAAGAGAGGGGAAGGTGGGTGGGGGGACGACCGATGGTGCGGGGGTGGAGTGAGGGAGGAAAGGGAGGGCAGGTACGGGAGGGAGAATGAAATGCGAAGTGGTGGTCACATTATTTGTCTGTTTTCTTTCATTCGGAGAGTGATAAAAAGGAGTTAATATTTGGTAGATTATGCTGCATTATACCTTATATAGCGGCGTCAGATAACAGGCATTAGATAGGTGGTGAAATCAGGGGCTGGCTCATGAGAGAAATATACCCACGTGACAGATCAAACATTAGTGCAGAACCAAAAGTTTCCACCACAACACATTATTGCCTTGTCCACCAATTTGTAATTAGCTATTTTTGTCGGAGGAAAATATCATTCCATGGTGATGACAGGGTGTTGAGATTGTTGGACGGCCATTCAGACCCACACCGGCATGCAGTGCAGGCAACAGATTAACCCGTCACGTCCCGAGGTTTTCCGCCCCTCCGACATCCCCCAGTCCCAAGCCTTTTTGGAAAAAAAAATTTTTGGCTCAAACTTCCGCTTAGCTTGAGAAACGAAGGAAAATCACCACTTACATTACACACGTTTGCACCCCTACACTGCACTGTACGTACTTACTGGCATTATTTATTCAAGTGAGCGTGAGAATATCGCATGAAAATATCCTCGCAATGAATGTTCCGACCAACATAATACTCAAACACTTATATACTAATTCTTCACATATATTACACACTTTACCACTTGTTGACTTCTATTTTCACTATTACGTGCCTTTTTCATTCAAATGAGCGTCTGGATATCGCATCTCTATACACACGCTATGAATATTTGACTTAGAATATATTTCAGCACTTACAATAATTTGAACTTATATTATACCCGTAAGCATTTCCAATAATAATAATTATATAATTACGAGCCGTATTTATTGCACTGAGCGACAGAATATCGCATCATAAAACCCTCGCTATGTATGTTTCCACTTACAGCATATTTATACACTTACATACAATTTTTGCACTTATGTTATACCCGTATGCACTTTGTACTAATATTTGGAGATCAACATGACTGATAATTTCACTGAGCGTCTGTCTGTCGCATTCACTTCATAGTTTCAGCGTCCTATCGCATTCACACCATATCAAAATTGCATCAACGTGTGATATTCGCTGAAACATGGGTGAATACAGAGACCCACGTCACACTCCACGCACTCATAGCGGGTGTCCTTCCTCTGTGTCGTGAGTCTCACCCGGGAATTGCTACACACGTGACACCTGCGTTGAGGCCTAGGTCTGTTTGGCTGGGGAGAGATAGGAGTGGGGAAATGGCGGCCGGATATTCTCAGGGGAGTTTGTGCAATAGGGGCAGTGCGGGTGCGATGTTGGGGCCTTTCTACAGCATACCGTGCAAACATCTCTCTTGTGAGCTCCCTCACAAACCCTTCAAAGGTTTCCTGAACTCCTGTTGTCATGGCGTGAAGGTGGTGGCAATTCAGAGCAGTGATGTCTAGCAAGTGAAAGAACAGTTTCTTATACCACTTCATCGTGGTCCTGGCACACTCTACCGTCGATATCATGGAGTCTGACTGGTCCACGAGGCGCATGTGTATGTTATAGTCTATGACACACTCACGTTTCCAAATATGACGCCTGTTCTCGCTACGGTAACTGAATCAGTACGGTGCATCAAGGAGCGGTGAACCGTTGACAATAGGCTTACCTCTCTATTGTGGTTCCACACAGTTGCAAGGATGTTGTTGGCTTTGAAAAAGACAACCTCATTCCTTGCAAGTTTCCGCCCTACCTTGGCCATGTGACACCGGTTCACCTTCACGGTTCCACAGACTCCAGTTTCATGTGTGTGAAGATAACGAGCGAGAAGAGGGCTAGTGTACCAATTGTCCAGGTAGAGGACATGACCACGATGAAGGTAGTCTTCTATCGTCGTCTTTACCACTGCTCCCGACAGTCCAATACTTCGATCTTCTATTATGTCTGTCTGTGCACCGGTGTACAAGACTATATCTTGCACGTATCCAGTCCTACAGTCGCACATAACAAAGATCTTGAACCCAAAACGGTGCCTTTTGCTGGGTATATACTGCCTAAATGAAATATTGCCTCTCCACAACACGAGACTCTCGTCTATGACGAGGTCTCTATAGGGATAGAATGAGGAACGAAAGGTTTGCCTCAGGTGATCAAAGACCAACCTAATTCGCCTCATTTTATCAGTGTCGTTCGCATTTGCATGATCATGAGCATCATAGAAATGGAGGCGACTTAGAATTTGTTGAAACCAATTACGGCTCATCACTTGCCCAAATATTGGGGTAAACATAACAGGGTCCCTTGTCCAGTAAGCAGGAATTCTGTTCTTTCGTATAATACCCATCAAAAGGACCAGGGCAAAAAATAGGAACATTTCTGAAAGGGAGACAGGGTAATCATATATGATAGAATGCCTACTCCTTGTTCCCAATCTTTCACTCTCTAGGCGCTGGGTGCTTGCAAACAGGTTGGTTTGGTAAACAATCTGCTCCACAAATGCCTCACTAAAAAACAGGTGGAAAAAATCCAACCTGGTGGAATTACGGTGAATTCCTGGAGCAATGCAGCCAGAGCGCCCTGCTCAGTGAAGGGGTGAATGAGGGGAGAAAAATCACTCCCATCCTCCCAATTCCACCCCACAAATCCCTCGTCCCCATCTTCTCCATCACCGCCTTCGTCTGGGTGGGGAGGAGATCCTGGTTGGGGAGGTGGGGGAGAAGGAGTGCGGAGGGCTTCCCCACTGTCACTCCTCTTCCCTCTGCCTTTACCCTTTCCCTTTCCCTTACCCTTACGGCCTTGAGGAACATTAGGGGGCTGTGGGGATGAAGTAGGGGAATACTGGGGAGCAGAAGATGTGCTGGGGAGTGGTTCCTCCCCACCTTCCCCCTCCATGACAACATCACGTGCTTTCTCACACACCCTAGCTCGACCACATGTTAGGGGATATTGGGGAGCATAAGACGTGCTTGGGAGTGGTTCCTCCCCATCTTCCCCCTCCCTCACAACCCCATGTGATACTGAATGCACCCGCACTCACCCATGTGATACACTACGCCGCCTCACACTACCTAGGTAGAGCAATGACTCACGTCACTCTCACTTTCCCTAATCCTCCCTGTACTTTCCCTTTCACTCCCCACTCCCTCCACGGCACTTCCTAACTCCCCAAACAAAATGCTAGGCCCATACTTGCTCATACGACGTGGTGTGCGCTCTGGGCCACGATGAGTGATGACCTCACGTCCATACCACGTGGCAGCACATCCCACGGCTCTGTCATCGTCATCGTCCTCGTCCTCGTCATCGAATTCTGGTTCCAAATCACATTTGGGATAGGCATAGGATGTTGCACGTGGCTTCTTGGCCTGCTGCCCCTGTCTAGCAGCACGGAAAGTCACGTACTGCCGCTTCCTGGGAGATGGAACTTCCTCGTCACTGCTGGTGGTTTCTTCCTCCTCTGGCTGCACATAATCTTTATCCACAACCTCGTCGTCCAGTGGGGAATCAATGTCGCCTGTAAAGGCATCCAGCGCGGCTTGAATTTCGCCCTCTGAGAGACCTCTCTTAGCCATGTCTGAGAAGGACCGTTGCTACCAGGTGAGTGGACGAGTGGCGAGTTAACGCGGGTCGTGCGGGGTCGCCGAGTGTCCCTGCCTGGTGGCAGGTAGGGGAAGGTCATGCGAGGATACGTACCGCAAATCAAGCGCGAAATTTGAAAATTGTCGAAATTATGCACTTTGCAATTGCATGATGTACTGGTACGTTGCCAGGACTGGCAAATGCAAATCGTTGCAATGTACCCATACGTCGATGGGACGGGGGGGGTTAATGAGCCATATCGTTAATATATCCACCCATGTGCACAGACATCAGATTTATTTACCTATTATGCTCAATTATTTTAAATAGCTTTTTCATATAGAGATACCATAAAACAGTTGACATGATGGTGACTGTATAGAGGGAGTGCATACCGAGAGGATGAACATATTTACTGTGGACACAGCCATGTCAAAGGCTACATGATATTTACTTCCAAAAATTAATTACATGTAAGGGCAGAGGACGTCTCTTATAAAAAGATTACGGAAGTCTAAGCCATTCAGATTCCATTCTGCGTCCAAAGTCAAAGTACACGGATAAACACAAATATCTGGTTCTGCACTAATGTTTGATCTGTCACGTCAGTATGTTTTTCTCATGAGTCATGCCTTGATATCACCAACTATCTAATGTTGTTAGCTGATGCCGGTGTACAAGGTGTAATGCAGCATCTACCAAATATTAACTCCTTTTTATCATGCACTTAATAAAAAGGAAGTAGATAATGTGACCACCACTTCGCTTTTCATTATCCCTCATCAACCTACCCTCCCTCCCTTCCCTCACTCCCCCTCACCATAGTTCGTCCCCCCACCTACCTTCCCTTCTCTCCCTGGCCCCTCCCTCTCAGTCCCTCTTACTCCATTGTGACTTGCCACGCATAAAGGAGCCAGCCTGAGACACGAGGTACAGGAAGATAGGTGATTATTTATGACAAAGACTGAACATTATGAACAATGAACTCTCATCTCTAATGAGAAATTTGGGGAGCATGAGCCCCCTGATGATTTTAAGGGATTGATCCCCCTCCCAAAAATAAAAATGACCAACAATAAGGGAAAATCTGAATTGCATATGCCAGGTGAGTTATTCCACCATATACAGTTTTCTAACCATGATTTTTAGGGGGGTCAGCCTTCTTCAGCAAAAAAAATATTCTCAGAAATAGCTAAAGGAGAGCTGATATGGCTTTGATATTTTAGTACATGTTATACAATGGACTCATATTTGTAATGAAGTATTTGGAGAGCCTGACCTCCCAGTGATTCTTGGAGGGGTCAGATAACCTTCCAGAAATAAAAACAATCAGAAATGGGGGAAAGTGTGCACATGGATTTCAAAGAAATCGGCATAGTATCGCAGGATTGGGTATTCAGTTTCCAGTTTTTCTCAGACTGCGTAGAAGAAACTGCACATTTACTTAATTATCATAATCTCAATGTAATATTAAAAAAGGCATTTCTGTCTAAACGGTTTTAGCAAACTATATGGTCTCTTTCAAATGGTATTTCCTCTTCTTGTTCGAAGGTTTCTTTCATTCCAGCTGTAAATATCATTACCGTCTTCCTTATCTGTCTTTATTCCTTTATTGTTTTTAAGATATTATATTCTTAATTTCTCTTGAACTTTACTGAAGTGGGTGCTCTTTAAGTACTTTCATTATTATCACCCTTTTGACAGGCAGTACTTCTTCATTCCACTAGTAATTTACTGAAATTCCTGTCAAGTTTCAAGGCATCCTCCTTTCTGGATTTAAGGAAACTTTCTGTATTGTTCCAACTCTTGCCGAACTGCAGATCTCATATGAGGTTCCACGAAGGTCTGCATGGGACAAGCTACAAACCTCATACTCGTATGAGGTACAGTTTTCATTAGTAATAAAACACAGAGGAGGTCAACTAACTAAAAAAGAATCAGCGCGGCAAGGGCTAGATATTCCAAATGCCTTCATCTAAGTCTGACACAAATCCTTAATTTCCAATCAGTTCTCTCTCTAGTCATCGGGTTGTGTATACTCTCTAGTTACTGCTTTTCATACTTATAATGATGATTAATATAGCCCTGTTACGTCACTGATCATATTACTGTTTTACACCCGCACGTGCTAAGAGAGAGAGTATTATGTCGAGATCAGTGTGTGTGTGTGTGTGTGTGTGTGTGTGTGTGTGTGTGTGTGTGTGTGTGTGTGTGTGTGTGTGTGTGTGTGTGTGTGTGTGTGTGTGCGTGTTTTAAAATAACTCATGCAGTTCTCATCCGAAGATAATCAAACTTTATGGAATGTTTAAGGATCAGCAAATGAGTTAACCTATCATTCTCGAGAACAATAGGTCTTAGGTCAAGCTCTTAGTGCTAGAGCAAAGTGTGACCAATGTGTTCGTTCCAAGAACAGTCAAAGGTCAAGGTTACTTGACAAAGTCCAAATTCGACCCAAGCATGTTTTTGTTAACAAAACAACGCTAACAGTTTCGATCCAGTTCCAATTAAACTTGGTGTAAGGCTTGAGGAAGGCGCAAACCTATATCTATTGATTTTTAGAATAGGTCATCTCAAGGTCACTGGGAAAACGTTTTTATCTCATTTAAACCAAACTTGGTGGAAGGTTTGAAGATAAGACATGAATACAGATTCGATTAAGAGAACAATCAAAGGCCAAGGTCACAGGAAAAGGTCAGAGGACAACTTACAAGCTAAGATTTTTTTTATGCGAGAAAGAAGGAAGCAAAGGCTAAGAGCCCACAAACAGAGTCCTAAAAAAAAAAAAAAAAAAAAAAGGAGAGAGCCAAAATCGAGATACATTCATTTCGAGATGCCAAGACACACTGCGTATGAAAGATTGGAGATCACAGGAAGTAGGAAATACAGACAGAGAGAGACGGTTCTAGAGTTGACCTGCTACATAGACTGAAGCACCAGTCGAGCAGGGCAGTACTCCCGAGGTGGATGGAAAGCTGATGACAGGGAGTGCTGGAGCTCCCGTTTCATCAGCCCTCAGGACTAGTTCCTGACCATCCCCCTTTGCTGAACTTTTTCAGTGTCTCAGTTACACAGAGAGTAGGCCAGCATGCTCTCCAGTACAAATTTCTCTAACTATCTTCACCAAACTACATGCACAGTACACACTACACTTCCTTTTCAAAAATCAACAAAAATGGCGTCTATTAATCAAGCCTCGGAGTCCCCAGGGGGGGGACCATAAATGCCCCCGCCATCTGCCCCTCTGGTGACGACTCGAGGTGCCTGGAACCACTGTCTGACTCTCTTCTTCTTCATTTCTGCAACATTCGCGGCCTTTCATCTAACTTTCGCTGTGTTGAGCACCACCTCTCCTCCTCTAAACCTCACCTTCTTTTTCTGACGGAGACTCAGCTGTCTGAGGCAACTGACAGCAAACCCTTTTCTGTATCCTCCTACTTTCTCTATACTCATTTCAAAGCCAAAGGTGGCTGTTGTGTATACATACGCAACGACTTATCTTGCTCTCGTGTTCCTGAACTTGATTCTTCTGAATTCTCCACACTCTGGCTTCGGCTTTCCTGTCATTCTCTGACTAAATATATCTGTGCTGTTTACTTATCCCCTAATTCTACTGACTATCAAAAATTCTTCGACTATCTTACTTCTACGATGGAACACATTCTGTCCATTTCTCCTTTCTCTGAAATCTCCATTCTTGGAGATTTCAATGTTCACCACCACCTTTGGCTCTCCTCTCCTTTCACGGATCCACCTGGTGAACAAGCCTACATCTTTTCTATCCTTAATGACCTAGAGCAGCTTGTACAGCACCCTACCCGTATCCCTGACCGCCTTGGAGAGAGCTCCAACATACTTGACCTCTTCCTCACAACTAATCCTTCTGCTTACTCTGTTAATCTTTTCTCTCCGTTGGGCTCCTCCGATCACAACCTTATTACCTTAACCAGTCCTATCACTCCGGTACGGCCTGTGGACCCTCCAGGAAAACGTCGTCTGTGGCATTTTGGAGCCGCGAACTGGGAGGCCCTCAGGCAGTACTTCTTTGATTTTCCCTGGAATGATTATTGCTTCCATGGCCGGGAGCCATCTGAGTGTGCCTCGCGCATTACGGAGGTTATTCTCTCGGGCATGGAAGCATACATTCCTTTCTCATATCCTTTGACTAACGCAAGAAAGCCTTGGTTTAATCATGCTTGTTCTAATGCTGTCCGCAACAAGGAGAGGGCCTACAAAAGGTACCGGAGCCAACCCACCCCTGAATCACATCATCTTTACGTTTCTGCTCAGAATCGTGCTAAGTCTGTTCTTCGCTCTACTAAAAATAATTTCATCCATACTAAATGCTCTCAACTCTCCAACTCCAATTCTTCCCGCTCCTTCTGGCACCTTGCCAAAAATCTTTCTAACAACTTTACCTCATCATCCTTCCCTCCTCTTTTCTACTCTGATGGTTCTGTAGCTATTTCTTCTACTGATAAAGCAGATCTCTTCGCACAGACTTTCTCCTCCAATTCCACCTTAGACGATTCCGGTGCTGTTCCTCCATCACTTCTCCCCTCTGACTTCCTCATGGCTGACATTAAAATTTCTTCAGTTGATGTATTTTCTGCCATCACTGGCCTCAGTACTAACAAGGCATATGGGCCTGATGGGGTCCCTCCTGTTGTTCTCAAGAACTGTGCTTCTGTGCTTACACCCTGCCTAGGCAAACTCTTTCGCCTTTGTCTGTCAACTTGTACCTTTCCTTCTTGCTGGAAGTTTGCTCTCATTCAGCCAGTCCCAAAGAAGGGTGACCACTCCCAACCCTCCAACTATCGTCCAATTGCTTTAACGTCCTGTATTTCAAAAGTTTTCGAGTCAATTCTTAATAGAAAAATTTTAAGGCATCTTTCCTATTACAACCTTCTTTCCGATCGTCAGTATGGGTTCCGTCAGGGACGCTCCACTGGCGATCTTCTCACCTACCTTTCAGACTCCTGGTCCTCCTCCTTTCGGGACTTTGGCGAAAGCTTTGCCATTGCACTTGACATCTCAAAGGCTTTCGATCGAGTCTGGCATAAATCTTTAATTTCCAAACTGCCCTCCTACGGTTTCTATCCTTCTATCTGTGCCTTCCTCGCTAGCTTCCTTTCTGGTCGTTCTATAGCCGCTGTTGTAGACGGCCATCGTTCTTCTCCTAGATCTATCAACAGTGGTGTTCCTCAGGGCTCTGTCCTATCACCAACTCTCTTCCTTTTATTCATCAATGATCTTCTAAGCTGTACATCTAACCCTATCCACTCATACGCTGATGACTCCACCCTTCACCTTTCCATTCGGTTCCCGCAACGCCCATCTCAACAGTTACTTCAAGAAACAAGGGATGAGGCTATGGCACACCTAATGTCTGACTTGGCTCGTATCGCTGACTGGGGTAAAAATAATATGGTTGTCTTTAATGCATCTAAGACTCAGTTCTTACACCTATCAACCCGACAAAATCTTCCACAGGTATACCCATTAATGTTTAATAATATTCAGCTTAATCCTGCATCATCCTTGAACATGCTTGGGGTTTCATTTACTCAGGACTTATCTTGGAAAGATCATATTACATCTCTTGTAAAATCTGCTTCCAAGAGATTGGGTGTGCTAAGCCGACTTCGCTCTTTCTTTACCCCTGCACAATTGTTGACTCTATACAGAGGTTTTATCTGCCCCTGTGTGGAGTACAACTCTCATGTGTGGGGAGGCTCCCCACATACAGCTCTTCTCAATAGGGTGGAGTCAAAGGCTTTTCGTCTCATTAACTCTCCTCCTCTTACTGACTCCCTTCAACCTCTGTCTCTTCGCCGCACTGTTGCATCTTTATCTCTTTTCTATCGCTACTTTAATGGTCACTGCTCCTCTGAACTGTCTGCTTGCATTCCTCCACCTCTACGACGGGTGCGTAGCACCCGTCTGGCAGCAAACTCTCATCCCTTTTCTGTCCAACTCTCTAATGCAAGAGTTAACCGTTACTCCCAGTCTTTCATTTATGCAACAGGTCAGCTCTGGAACTGTCTCCCTCTGTCTGTATTTCCTGCTGCCTATGATCTCCAGTCTTTCAAACGCAGTGTGTCCAGGCATCTCAAAATGATCGGATCTTGAATTTGGCTCTCTATTGTATTTTGTTTTTCTCTTGGAGGGAACTGTTACTGCGGGCTCATGGCCTTTGGTTCCTTCTTCCTCGCATTAAAAAAAAAAAAAAGGACTTTGAGTAACGGTTAACTCTTGCATTAGAGAGTTGGACAGAATAGGGATGAGAGTTTGTTGCTAGATGGGTGCTATGCGCCCGTTGTAAAGGTGGAGGGATACATGCAGACAGTTCAGAGAAACAGTAACCATTGAAGCAGCATTAGAAAAGAGATAGAGATGCAACAGTGCGGCGATGAGACAGAGGTTTAAGGGAGCCAATAAGAGGAGGAGAGTTAATGAGACGAAAAGCCTTTGACTTTACGCTATTCAGAAGAGCTGTATGTAGGGTTCCCCTTCCACACACATGAGACTTGTACTCTACGCAGGGGCGAATAAAATCCGTGTATAAAGTCAACAACTGTCCAGGGGTAAGTCGGTATGGAGTCGGCTTAGCACACCTAATCCCCTGGAAGCAGATTTTACAAGACATAAAATGATCTTTCCAAGATAAATCCCGAAAGGATGAAACCCCAAACATGTTCAATGATGATGCAGGACTGAGCTGGATGTTATTAAACATCAGTGGATACTCCTGTGGAAGATTTTGTCGGGTTGATAATTGTAAGAACTGAGTCTTTGATGCATTAAAAACAAGATTATTTTTTACTCGAGTCAGAGAAACGAGCCAAGTCAGACATTAGGTGTGCCATAGCCTCATCCCTTGTTTGTTGAAGTAACTACCGAGATGGACGTAGCGAGAACTGAATGGAAAGGTGGAGGGTGGAATCATCAGCGTACACGTGGATAGGGTTAGACGTACAGCATAGAAGGTCATTGGTGAATAAAAGGAGGAGAGTTGGTGATAGGACAAAGCTCTGAGAAATACGACTGTTGATAGATCTACCCGTAGAGGAGGAACGGTGGCCATCTACAACAGTAGCTATAGAACGACCAGAAAGGAAGCTATAGATAAAGGTGCAGATAGAAGGAGAGAAACCGTAAGAGGGCAGTTTGGAAATAAAAGATTTATGCCAGACTCCATCGAAAGCCTTTGAGATATCAGGTGCAATGACAAAGCTTTCTCAAAAGTCCTGAAAGGAGGATGACCAGGAGTCTGAAAGGTAGGTGGGAGGATTGCCAGTGGAGCATCCCTGACGGAACCCATACTGATGATCAGAAAGAAGGTTGTGATAGGAAAGATGCTTTAAAAATTTTCTGTTAAGAATAGACTCGAAAACTTTTGAGACACAGGATGTTAAAGCAATTGGACGATAGTTAGAGGGTTGGGAATGATCACCCTTCGTTTGGACTGGCTGAATAAGAGCAAACTTCCAGCAAGAAGGAAAGGTACAAGTTGACAGACAAAGGCAAAAGAGTTTACCTAAGCATGGCGCAAGCACAGTAGCACAGTTAATGAGGACAACAGGAGGGACCCCATCAGGCCCATATGCTTTGTTACTATTGAGGCCAGTGATGGCAGAAAATACATCAGTTGAAGAAATTTTAATGTCAGCCAAGAGGAAGTCAGAGGGGGGAAGTGATGGAGGAACAGCACCAGAATCATCTAAGATGGAACTGGAGGAGAAAGTCTGAGCAAAGAGATCTGCTTTATCAATAGAAGAAATAGCTACAGAGCCATCAGAGTTGAAAAGAGGAGGGAAGGATGATGAGGTAAAGTTATGAGAAAGGGTTTTGGCAAGGTTCCAGAAGGAGAGGGAAGATTTCGAGTTGGAGAGTTGAGAGCATTTTAGTATGAATGAAATAATTTTTAGCAGAGCGAAGAGCAGACATAGCACGATTCCAGACAGAAATATAAAAAGGATGTGATTCAGGGATGGGTTAGCTCTGGTACCTTTTATAGGTTCTCTCCTTGTTGTGGACAGCATTAGAACAAACGTGATTTAAACAAGGCTTTCTTGCGTTAGTCAAAGGATATGAGAAAGGAATGTATGCTTCCATGCCGGAGAAAATAACCTCCATAATGTGCAAGGCACACTCAGATGGCTGCCGGCAACAGAAACATAATTTATTCCAGAGAAAATCAAAGAAGTACTGTCTGAGGGTCTCGCAATCAGCAGCACCAAAGTGCCACACTCGACGTTTCTTTAGAGGGTCCACAGGCCGTACTGGAACGATAAGACAGGTTAAGGTAATAAGGTTGTGATCGGAGGAGCCCAACGAAGAGAAAAGATTAACAATGTAAGATTAGTTGTAAGGAAGAGGTCAAGTATGTTGGAACTCTCTCCAAGGCGGTAAGGGATACGGGTAGGGTGTTGTACAACCTGATCTAGGTCCCTAACCCGTGAATTGTGCAATTACCTTTTTTTATCCCACCTCGTGGTGTGCAAAAAATGAAGAAAAGTTTTTTCTTTTTTTTTCATTATTAACTTGAAGATAAACATCCAGGACATCAACCGGTGAAAAAAAAAATATTAATCTAAATCTCTCTCTATCTTTGCGTAGGGCCATGTGTAAGTTTACATAGGGGAATAGTGAAAAAATGAATTTAAAAAAACATTTTTTTTTCTTTCTTATAAACTTGGAGATAAACACACAGGGCACATCTGGTGAAAATAATAAATCTCTCTCCCTCCGTCTTTGCATAGCACCACTGCGTACGTTTGTGTTGGGGTGGAGTAGTTATCGGTGATGCACAGCCAGCACAGCCTGAGCTGTGGCTCGCAACGTCATGCTACCCAGCCGGAGCTGTGGCTCGCACTCAGCGTGTTAAGGAAAGAAAAAAATGTAGGCTTGTTCACCAAGGAGATCAATGAAAGGAGAGGAGAGCCAAAGGTGGTGGTGAACATTGAAATCTAGAATGGAGATTTCAGAGAAAGGAGAAACGGATAGGATGTGTTCCATCGTAGAAGTGAGATAGTCGAAATAATTTTCATAGTCAGTAAAAACAGTGGATAAGTAAACAGGACAGATATATTTAGTCAGAGAATGACAGGAAAGCCGAAGCCAGAGAGTAGAGAATTCAGAAGAATCAAGTTCAGGAACACGAGAGCAAGATAAGTCTTTGCGTACATATACACAACAGTCACCTTTGGCTTTGAAATGAGTATAGAGAAAGTAGGAGGATACAGAGAAGTGTTTGCTATCATTTGCCTCAGACTGCTGAGTCTCAGTTCAGATAAGAGGGTGAGATTTAAAGGAGGAGAGGTGGTGCTCAACAGAGGGATAGTTATAGGAAAGGCCATGAATGTTGCAGAAATTAAGAAGTGAGTCAGACAGTGGTTCCAGGCATCTCATTTAGTAGTTACTGGGAGAGGGGTGGATGGTGGAGGCATTTATAGTGCCCCCCTCCCTTCCCCGGGGACTCAAAGGCTACGTTATTAGACGCCATTGTTCTAAAATTTTGAAAAGAAAGTGTAGTGTGCATGTAGTTTGGTGCTGACAGTCAAGGAAACTTGTACTGGAGAGCATGCTGGCCAACTCTCTCAGGTTAACCCAGATTTGATTTGATTAAGACGAAACTTGGTGGAAGAGTCAAGGGTGAGGCAAGAACGAATGAATTCAGTTTTGAGAAGCATCAGTCAAAGCCCAAGTTCCGAAGGCAAGATGAAAGTTCGACCCCGGTGTGGTCAAAGTAAAGAAAATGAATTATATATATTTTTTATGCTTGGAAGAAGGAAGCAAAGGCCATGAGCCCACAATAACTGCTCCTTCCAAGAGAAAAGCAAAGTACAAGAGAGAGCCAAATTCAAGATCCGATCATTTTGAGATGCCTGGACACATTGCGTTTGAAAGACTGGAGATCATAAGCAGCAGGAAATACAGACAGAGGGAGACAGTTCCAGAGTTGACCTGTTGCATAAATGAAGGACTGGAAATAACGGGAACTCTTGCATTAGAAAGCCGGACAGAAAAGGGATGAGAGTTTGCTGCTAGGCGGGTACTACATGCCCGTTGTAGAGGTGGAGGAATGCAAGCAGGCAGTTCAGAGGAGCAGTGACCATTGAAGTAGCGATAAAAAAGAGATAAAGATGCAACAGTGAGGCGAAGATACAGAGGTTGAAGGAAGCCAATAAGAGGAGGAGAGTTAATGAGACGAAAAGCCTTTGACTCCACCCTATTGAGAACAGCTGTATGTGGGGAACCTCCCCACACATGCGAGCTGTACTCCACACAGGGTGGACAAAACCCATGTATAGAGTCAACAATTGTGCAGGGGTAAAGAAGGAATGGAGTCGGCTTAGCACACCTAATCTCTTGGAAGCAGATTTTACAGGAGATGTAAAATGATCTTTCCAAGATAAGTCCCGAGTGAATGAAACCCCAAGTATGTTCAAGGATGATGCAGGATTAAGCTAAATATTATTAAACATTAGTGGGTACACTTGTGGAAGATTTTGTCGGGTTTATAGGTGTAAGAACTGAGTCTTTGATGCATTAAAAACTGAGGATGATCCAAGACGTTGCCTTCTTTTAAGTAATAGATATCAACATCACATAAGAAAGTCAACTTGAATAGTTTTTAACTGATGCAGATAAACATTGTGGAAGGGATGAAGTTAAAACAAGAATAAACAGATTCATTTTTATGAGAACAATCCATCAAAAGTCAAGATCACACGCAAATGGTCAAAGGTCAAGGCCTCTGGCGGAATCAGAAGAAACAGTTTGGATTTTATTTGAACCAAAGTGGGTGGAAGAGTTGAGTGTTAAACAACAATCAAGTTTTTTTTTTTCTTTTTTTCAGATTCGTAACAGAGGAAGGTAAGACAAGTGAATAAAAAAAATAATCCATACACCAGATTTTAGGTGCCCTACATTCATAAAAAATCCGTAACAGTTGGACTTGAACAGACATATGTTGAAGTCTGGGGGTTCCAAAGAGATGCAGTTCAAGATATAAAAGAATTCTGATAGGCATAAGTTTTGCAATATGGCAGTGTGACAGTCCAGTCATGAGCGTTACCAGATGCCCATGTAGCGCAAGGGTAGGCATGAAGATGAGGTGCAATAGATGCAACTTCGTCTGAGCATTTGCCACAAAAAAGTCTTTAAAATAATGCAAAGGAGGCAACGTTCCTTCTTACTTGTGGAAGAGTTGGTTTATTTGTAATAATAAGGTTATTAATAATTCAAACAGCTTTGTTCTGAACATTTTCCAGTTGTTTTAGTGCAACCCATCCACATCCATTCCACAAGGGTGAGCAATATTCCAAGTGAAGAAGTTATAGACTCTACAATAATCCAAGTTTTTTTTAAAGCTGTTTTAGTAAGTGATCTAACATGAGAGGTACAGTTGAAAGCATTATTAAGTGAAACGCCAAGAATTTCAATACTTTTGCAGATAGGAATATTAGTAGCACTGAATGAAACATAGGAATCAGACAGTATCATTCTGTATCAAAAGCCGAGCAGGACGGTACTCCCAAAGAGGATGTAAATGTGATGACAGGGAGAGCTGGAGCTCCTGTTTCATCAGCCCTGGGGCTAGCTCCTGACCATCCCTCTTTGCTGAAGTTTTTCAGTGTTTCAGTAACACAGTGAGTAGGCCAGCATGCTCTTCAATACAAGTTCCTCTAACTGTAAACACCAAACTACATGCACATTACACACTTCACTTCCTTTTCAAAATTTTCTATAAAGAATGGTATCTACTAACCAAGCCTCAGAGTCCTCAGTGGTGAGGGACCATGAAAGCCCCCACCAACTGTCCCTCTTCCGGTGACTACCCCTGCGAGATCCCTGGAACCAAGATCGAGTGAGATACAAGGTCTGATCATTTCTGTTTAAAAATCGTACCACTCTACGCATGACGTCACGTGGCACCTGTGCCCACCACTCCAGTAGGGTTAAGGCGATCAGTTGGACTAAGACTCCCCTTAGGTGAAGATCCACAGCTCCTCCTGACTTTTCACTCCAAGCTAGGCTAATGGTGTGCTGCGCAGAGTACGGGTGCAGATCCTCGCAGCGTAAAAATAAGGAAAATGGAGATATACATTTATATCGTTTCCCAAAGGTTGAGGAATTGAAAAAAAGGTGGAATTATCTTTGTGGCAGAGATAATATTAATGCCAGCAATGCACGCGTCTGCAGTCTACATTTTGAGCCCGCTGCTTACAAGAGACACCTTCAGTATGAACTCTTGAATCTACCAGTTCCTACCAATCTGAAGAAACTTGAGGACACTGCAGTCCCAACAATCAACTTACCGAGGCTAAAAGGTAACCTTGCAGCTGACTGGTTGTCCGAGTGCAGTCATTATTAGCAAAAAAAGTTACGATAACTGACTGAAGAAATTATTGCCAAAATAAAATACGAGTATATAGAGTTATTTGTGTGGATTAATTTAAAAACGGGGCCATTCAAAGTTTGTAAGATAGTCTAGACACATTTGAAATTTTGAATTCTCGGATCAAATCAAAACACAACTAAGTAAAATTTTAAAAGTTCCCTGATTCTCTTCCTTCCCATGTTCGGGGAAAATAAGGTAAATGCCACTATGATGATACACTGTAAAGCATAACCTATATATATATATATATATATATATATATATATATATATATATATATATATATATATATATATATATATATATATATATATAAAGACCTTTATCATCCTTGGAAAGGTGTGGTGTGATAGTGTGTACAATGTGGTATATCTGATGTGGTGTGGTGGCCTGAGAAGTATGGTATATCCGAAGTGGTGTGGTGGTGTGTGTGATGTGGTGTATCTGATGTGGTGTATGAAGGTATTTTGTGTTTCTAGTGTCCTATGCAGCCTTATTTGTCGGAATATGTGTGTGTGATGATGTAATTTATAGAAATTGGGAGAGCTATGGTAGTGACAGTGATGATGACGATGAATAAAGGTATGTTAATAGTTATGATGAAGAAGATGATGAAAAGCCTTAACACTGAGGAATGAACAGCAATAATGTTTCATCATCACCATAATGAAACCGATAAGACTGGTACAAATGATGAATTCAGATATTCGAAGTTCATACACTCTGCTTAAGAAGTTTAAAGTATGGAAGCTATAAATTAGGAAGTATTCAGTAACAATAGTAAGATTAACACCAATGTAGTTATATTAAACACTGGCAAGGGCGACAACATAATTTAGCAAATTGTGGTAATTTGTCGCAATTACCCATCCCCTTTACTTGTTTTCTCAGAACCCCAGAGAAATGTACCGCATGACGTCACCAAGGTGCGCGGGGGAGGCAAAACGTTCAGACCTGTTCTCTCACTCCATCTTGCCTGGAACCGCTGTCTGACTTCCTCATTTCTGCAACATTCGCGGTCTTTCCTTTAACTTTCTCTCTCTTGAGCACCACCTCTCCTCTAAACCTCACCTCTTTTTTATCTGAGACTCAGCTGTCTCAGGCGACTGATAGCAAAACCTTCTCTGTATCCTTCAACTTTCACTATACTCATTTAAAAGCCAAAGGTGACTGTTGTGTGTATATATGCAACGTGTTATGGAACAGAGAAAGATAACGTACACTTTAAGCGAGAATACTAAGAGTCACTACTGTCCCGTAAAGTTCCAGGTTCAAAACAAAAGAGTTAGGTAAAATTACAAGTTAAAGTTTAATGCTCAAACTAACAACAAAACATTCAGGACTCATAAGGATAATGTAATGGCAAATAAACAGGTTAAATATATGGTTAACTGCAATAGCCTCTATTAACACGAAATTAGCAAGAGTAAATTTATCTAAGTCAGCCCTGATAAAATGAGATACCAGATAATACTCAGTGAATGCCAGATAAATTATTACAGATACAAACTATTATCAAAAATGACTGACATAAAACCCAACATTAATCAAAAACCTCACTAGGCCTAAGAATTAACCTTATGCTACACAGTACAAGAAAAAATGCAATAACACTTATACTCAAATTACACACAGCTGCTAGATGTTCGGAGATTTCGTGAGCACTCACAATAATAATATCTGTACAGGGGAGGACAGAGATGTGAACAAAATGAGGAGCAGATCTAAGTGGCAATGATGCAGAGACTGAGCTCATTATATAGGGGCCGGCAGAGCTTGATACAACTTGTAAGAAGGACGCGCAAATGAAGCGATGGGGACAAACAGTTGACAATCCCGCACTGAATAACAGAAAGGACGACTTACTCTACTATAACGGTAGAAGAGGGGGACTGAGGCAGAACACGCTCGTGATCAAACATGCAGCATACTGTGCGTTATAATTACACAAAGGATGATGAAATCATAGGCTATGTAACACCTCCCCACAAAGAAAAAGAAATTTACAAAGGAAATTTCTTATTACTCTAAAACAATCTGTCTAAAATCTAGATAAACAATCTGCAATAACATTTTCTTTCCCCTTGACATGTTGTATGTCTAATGAATACTCCTGAAGAAGTAGACTCCATGTTGTCAATCTCTGATTTTTATCTTTAAACTTACTAAGGAATTTCAGTGGGTTATGATCGATATAAATGACTATGGGGTCAAAACCAGAACACAAATAAAATGAAAAATGCTGTAAACCCAAAATCAAGGCCAAAAGCTCTTTCTCAATGGTTGAGTAGTTCTTTTGAGGTGGAGTGAACTTCTTACTGTAATAAGATACAGGGTGTTCAATACCCTGATCATCCTCTTGCAGCAAAACAGCCCCAGCTCCTGTTTCACTTGCATCAACAGCCATCTTAAAAGGCTTAGCAAAATTTGGAGTAGCGAGCACTGGCTGACTTAATAGAATGGCTTTAACTTTGTTGAAAGAGGATTCACAGTTATCGGTCCAGACAAATTTAACTCCCTTTTTCAGTAGGTCTGTAAGTGGTGATACAAGAATTGAAAAGTTAAGAACAAATCTCCTGTAATAACCTACCATTCCCAAAAATCTTTGTAGCTCTTTCCTACTTTTAGGTCTGGGAAGATCACTTATAACCTGAACCTTAGCTCCTGCTGGTGCAACATGTCCATCACCAATTACGTACCCAAGGTACTGAACTTTAGCTTGACCAAACTCACACTTTGATAAATTAGCTACAAGATTAGCCTGAACCAAATGCTCAAGAAATTTACTGACATGGCATAGGTGATCTTTCCAGTTGTCACTGAAGATTAATACATCATCAATATAAACAACACACCCTGCCAAACCCTCTGTTACAACATTCATGAGCTTCTGAAATGTGGCTGGCGCATTCTTCATACCATACGGCATTACAGAACATGCAAAAGCCTTTCCTAGTGTTACAAAACATGAGATCTCCCTAGCACGTTCAGTCATAGGTACTTGCCAGTATCCCTTTAACAAATCAAACTTACTTATGTACCTAGCCTTTCCGATCTTGTCTATGCAATCTTCCACACGAGGGAGAGGGTAAGTGTCTGTTTTAGTTATCTGATTAACACGTCTGTAGTCGATGCAAAGCCTCTGTGACCCACCTGGCTTAGGGACTTGAGTGACAGGAGAACTCCACTCACTCTGACAGGGCTCAATCATCTTGTGGTCCAACAGGTAGCCAAGCTCCTTCTGGATGAGAGGAACTTTCACTGGGTTCACACGGTAAGGAGGCAATCTAATTGGCTTTGCGTCTCCAACATCGACATCATGCATCAACACAGCGGTCCTTCCCGGAGTAGCACGGAACACCTGTGGGCACTACCGCAGCAATGCCGAAAACTCCTGCCTTTCCTTGGGAGGTAGATGAGAAAGCTTAGTCTGGAGATCATTCATGATATCAGGATTCTTCCCCAAACTATCACTCAGGCTCATGCTGCATGGGAGAACTTCACTTCTAGACTCGGGTGGAAGAGCTACAGTGCAGACTGGATTATTTTCGTCCCGCCTGTGATATAACTTTAGCATGTTGATGTGACATAGTTGCTTGCTCTTTCTACGATCTGGTGTGGCGATGACATAGTTGACATCACTGAGCTTCTTCTCCACGAAATAAGGGCCACTAAACTTGGCTTGAAGAGGTTGCCCATGAACTGGTAGCAGAATCAAAACCTGATCTCCTGGCTGAAAGTGGCGTAACCTGGACTTCTTATCATACCAAGTCTTCATCTTCTACTGAGCAGCTCCTAAATTCTCTCACGCCAGCTGTAAAGCAGTGGACAGCCGTTCTTTGAACTTCATCACATACTCCAGCAGATTGAAGTCATCTTCCTCCGACAGCCAGCATTCCTTGAGTAGCTTAAGGGGTCCTCTTACTTCATGGCCAAACAGTAGTTCAAAAGGTGAGAAGCCCAGTGATTCATTTGGAGATTCTCTTGCGGCAAACACAACGAATGGAAGACCTTTATCCCAGTCTTTCTGATGTTCCAAATAGTATTTCTTGAGCATCGATTTGAGTGTTTGATGATATCTCTCCAACGCTCCTTGGGTCTGGGGATGGTAAGCTGAAGACGTGATCTGGGTGATGCCCAACTCTTTCAGAGACTGCTTGAAAACATTCGACATGAAATTACTTCCCCGGTCTGACTGTACCTCCTTCGGCAGACCAAACTTTGTGAAGAACCCTAGCATTTCCTTAACCACGTTCTTTGCTGAGATATTTCTAAGTGGAATGGCTTCAGCATAACGAGTAGCCATATCAATCAGGGTCAACACATAAGAAAATCCTGAAGAAGTCTTAGGAAGAGGGCCCACAATATCCACCAACACACGGGTGAAAGGCGCCTCAAAAGGAGGAATGGGAACTAGAGGTGCAACCTTTTCAGTCTGATTACACTTCCTCACAACTTGACAGGTGTGACAAGACTTACAATACCAGGAAACATCCCTGAAGATACCTGGCCAGTAGAAGTGTTTCAAAATGCGTGCCACAGTCTTCCTCACTCCAAGGTGTCCTGCCAAACTGGAATCATGAGCCACTCTAATGATATCCTGCCTACAAACACGAGGGATGACAACTTGATGTACAACTTCCCACTCACAGTCGGCTGATGCTGTTGGGGGTCTGCACTTCCTCATAAGTACTCCTGACTTTACATAATAACAAGTAGAAGCACCGGCTGACTCTTCTTCACTGCAAGCAGAGTTAGCTAGACCTTTCAACTCAGGGTCAGCAACCTGCAACTCAACCAACTCTTGACGAGACAAATCATCAACACTACGGGGTACTGCCTCATCTGGTGAGTGGTCCAAATTAGCAAGAGAAGTGTCAGCTAGGATAACATCATCATCATCATTATCCTCTAAATCACCAGTAACTTTAGACTTAGCCCTAGTGACAGCACATGCAGGGAACACATCAGGGACATCACAATCCTGGGACGCAGCCACTGGCTCACTAGACAACTGAGGAGCTGGACACACTTGACTTCCACCAATATCATTTCCAAGTAAGAAAGTTACACCTGACATTGGGAGTGTCTCAACCAACCGAACCATAACGGAACCATTAACAAAACCAGACTCTAAATTCACTCTGCACAGAGGGACATAGAAGTAATTATTCCCTACACCTTGTAAGATTACAGTTTCATCAGAGGAATTAACATTAGAGCCTAGAACACTGGTCAGCATAAGGGATTGGCAAGCACCTGTATCACGATATATTTTAACTGATTTCCTGTCATTACTGTCCAGAGGACTGACAAAACCATCAGACAGGAAATTAGCACATGAACTCTTGAGAGTGTCACCCACGTTACTGCTCAAAAGAGGAGCTCCATCATGAGAATTTAAGTAACCCTTCAAAGCAGGTTCAGTTAACTCAGTTAAAGAATTCTGGGAACTCTCAAGAGTGGACACTAGACCTATTGACTGAATATTTAAAGACTCCTTTTTGTTCACATCATGCTGTCTCCTGAAACATCTCTCAGTAGTATGACCAAGCTTACTACAATAAGTACATTTACTTTTCTGAAATCTAGAGGTGAAGCTGGTATTTACTTCCTGAGAAACATCATCCTTATTCTCTTTCCTGTTACCTGTACTCTGAGTAGAGGCAACGTACTTACTCTCAGCTTTCCCTTTCTCTCAAGAATATCTCTTGTGAGTGAGAACATACTCATCAGCTAAAACTGCAGCATCAGACAAATTATCTATCCTTCTCTCATCAAGATATAGGCTTACATCTTTATAAATACACCTTTTGAAGTCCTCCAGCAAAATCATCTGCTTAAATTTACTAAAATCAGAATCCACATTCTTAGAATTTAACCACTGCTCTAACAGATCTTCTTTGATTTTTGCATACTCAACATGGGATAGCTAATCTTGCTTGTAAGTTGTCCTAAATTTTACTCTATAGGCTTCAGGAACAAGCTGATAGGCCTTGAGAATCAAGCTCTTAACTACATCATAATTATCACATTGATCCTGAGGCAAAGATGCATAAGTTACTTGAGCTTTACCGGGGAGAACAGTTTGAAGGAGTACTGGCCAATACTCCTTGGGCCAATTAAAACCTGTAGCTACCCTCTCAAACAACTGAAAATACTTTGTTAAATCAGATTCATTAAAAGGAGGGACAAGTTTAACATTTTTAGCCACATCAAAATCATCGGAGCTAGATGATCCAGTTCCACCTTGTTCCATGCGATACTCATGGTCTGCCTGAATCCTGGCAAGTTCAATTTGTGCCTGTATCTGTGCCTCCTGAATACGAGCATTTGCCTGAAATTCATCCTCCTTAGCTTTTGCCTCCTGCAGGGCTAGCTGTAACTTAGCTAATTCAATCTGCGTTTGCTCATTTGGAGGAGTTACATTAAACAAGCTTTCATTAATCATGTCAACAATTTGATCTTTAGAATGATGAGAGCGAACAGCAATTCCCAATTGTTGAGCAACAAGCTTAAGTTCATTCTTTGTTCTGTTTTCTATATCACACACTGTTTGCACATTTGACAAAAAATCTTTGGCTTCATCAAGTGTAGTAATAGTAGACATAATTAATAAGTAACAGTCACAAAATATCAAGCAATATCCTTATGATAATATCCTGAATATCCTGATAAGAGGTCGCCAAATTTATGTTACGGAACAGAGAAAGATAACGTACACTTTAAGTGAGAATACTAAGAGTCACTACTGTCCCGTAAAGTTCCAGGTTCAAAACAAAAGAGTTAGGTAAAATTACAAGTTAAAGTTTAATGCTCAAACTAACAACAAAACATTCAGGACTCATAAGGATAATGTAATTGCAAATAAACAGGTTAAATATATGGTTAACTGCAATAGCCTCTATTAACACGAAATTAGCAAGAGTAAATTTATCTAAGTCAGCCCTGATAAAATGAGATACCAGATAATACTCAGTGAATGCCAGATAAATTATTACAGATACAAACTATTATAAAAAATGACTGACATAAAACCCAACATTAATCAAAAACCTCACTAGGCCTAAGAATTAACCTTATGCTACACAGTACAAGAAAAAATGCAATAACACTTATACTCAAATTACACACAGCTGCTAGATGTTTGGAGATTTCTTGAGCACTCACAATAATAATATCTGTACAGGGGAGGACAGAGATGTGAACAAAATGAGGAGCAGATCTAAGTGGCAATGATGCAGAGACTGAGCTCATTATATAGGGGCCGGCAGAGCTTGATACAACTTGTAAGAAGGACGCGCAAATGAAGCGATGGGGACAAACAGTTGACAATCCCGCACTGAATAACAGAAAGGACGACTTACTCTACTATAACGGTAGAAGGGGGGGACTGAGGCAGAACACGCTCGTGATCAAACATGCAGCATACTGTGCGTTAAAATTACACAAAGGATGATGAAATCATAGGCTATGTAACAAACAACATATCTTGCTTTCGTGTTCCTGAACTTCAATCTTCTGAATTCTCCATAGTCTGACTTCAGCTTTCCTGTCATATATCTGTGCTGTTTACATATCCCCTAATTCTAATAACTATGAAAAATTCCTCGACTCGCCTATCTTTCTTCTACGACGGAACTCATCCTATCAATTTCTCCTTTCTCTGAAATCATCATTCTAGGAAAATTCAATGTTCACCACCACCTTTGGCTTTCCTCTCCTTTCACTGATCCACCTAGTGAGCAAACCTAAATCTTTTTAATCCTTAATGACCTAGAGCAGCTTGTACTACACCCTACCCATATCTCTGACCACCTTGGAGAGAGTTCAAACATACTTGGCCTCCTCCTTACAATTGTTCCTTCTGTTTACACAGTTGATCTTTCCTATCAGTTGGGCTCCTCTGATCACAACCTTATCACCTTAACCTGTCCTATCGCTCCAGTAGGCTACGGCCTGGGATCCTCCCAAGAAGCGTCGGTTGTGGTATTTTGGAGCTGCTGATTGGGAGGCCCTCAGGCAATACTTGTTAGATTTTCCGGAATGATTATTGTTTCCTTAGCCGAGGGCCATGTGAGTGTCCCTTGCGCATCACGGAGGTTATTCTCTTGGGCATGGAAACATACATTCTGTTCTCATATCGCTTGACTAATGAAGAAAAAACTCGGTTTATTGCTGTCCACAGCAAGAAGAAGGCCTACAAAAAGTATCGGAGCCAACCCACTCCTGAATCTCATCTCTTTTATGTTTCTGCCCCGAATCTTGCTATGTCTGTTCTTCACTGTGCTGGAAATAATTTCATTTGTACTAAATACTCTGATTTCTCCACTTCGAATTCTTTCCGTTCCTTCTGACATCTTCCCAAGAACCTTTCTAACCATCATCCTTCCCTCCTGTTTTCCACTTTGATAGCTGTGTAGCTATTTATTCTACTGATAATGCAGAACCGTTCACTCAGACATTCTCTTCCAGTTCCACCTGAGATGACACCGGTGTTGTTCCTCCATCACTTCTCCCCTCTGAATCCCTCATGGCTGGCCTAAAATTTCCTCAATTGATGTATTTTCTGCCATCATTGGCCTTAATACTAACAGTGTATTTGGACCTTATGCGGTTCCCTCCTGTTGTCCTCAAGAACTGTGCTTCTGTGCCTACACCCTGCCTAGATAAACTCTTTCGCCTTTGTCTGTCAACTTGCACCTTTCTTTCTTGCTGGAAGTTTGTTCTCATTCTACCTGTCCCAATGAAGGGTGACCATTCCCATCCTTTTAACTATCGCCCACTTGCTTTAACATCCTGTGTTTCAAAAGTTTTCGAGACTATTCTTAACAAAAAAATATCATAGCATAGCTTTCATTGGAGTCTGACATAAATCTTAAATTTCCAAACTGCCCTCTCACGGTTCCTATCCTTTTATCTGTGCTTTCATCTCTAAATTCCTTTCTTGTCGTTCTACAGTTGCTGTTGTAGACGGAAACCATTCTTCTTCTAGATCTACCTGTTGTGGTGTTCGTCAGGGCTCTGTCCTAACACCAACTCTCTTCCCTTCATTCATCAATGACCTTCTAAGCTTTACATCTAACCCTGTCCACTCATACGCTGATTACTCCACCTTTCGCCTTTCCATTCGCGTCCCTAAGTGTCCATCTCTGCAGTTACTTCAACAAACAAGGGATGAGGTTATGGCATACCTAATGTCTGGTTAGGCTCATATCTCTGATTGGGTTGAAAATAATCTTGTTGTTTTTAATGCATCAAAAACTTAGTTATACAACTATCAACCCAACAAACTCTTCCACAGGAGTACCCTCTAATTTTTAACAATATCCAGCTCAGTCTTGCATCATCTTTAAACATATTTGGAAAGAACATACTACCTCTCTTGTAAATTCTTCTTCCAAGAGATTGGGTGTCCTAAGCTGGCTCCGTACTTTCTTTACCCCAGAACAGTTGTTGGCTTTGTACACGGGTTTTATTCACCCCTGTGTAAAGTACAATTCTCATGTGTAGGGAGACTCTACACATACAGCTCTTCTCAACAAGGTGGAGTCAAAGTTTTTTTATCTCATTAATTTTCCTTCTCTTACTTGTTCCCTTCAACACCTGTCTTTTCACCACAATGTTGCATCTTCATCCCCTTTCTATCACTACTTCAATGGTCCCTGCTCCTCTGGACTGTCTGCTTTCACCCCTCCACCACACCGGCGGGAGCTTAGCACTCGCCTAGCAACAAGCTCTCATCCGTTTTCTGTCCAGCTATCTAATGTGAAAATTAACCATTACTCCCATTCCTTCACGTATGCAACAGGACAATTCCGGAATGGTCTCTCATTGTCTCTGTACCCCTCTGCCTATGATCTCCAGTCTTTCAAGCGCAGCATGTCCAGGCATCTCGAAATGAATGGATCTTGGATTTGGCTAGCTGTTATCTTTTTTTTTTTCCTTTGGAGGGAACAATTTGCAGGCTCGTGGCCTCTGGTGTCTTCTTTCTTCCATTAAAAGAAAATACTAGTAAACTGTACATATATGGTTATAATAGTAGTAAATGAGACAATGATATTTTGTCCCCACTCAGTAATTTTAGATAAGTCTTGATTTATGGAGACTGCTGTACTGAATTTTGAGTTACATGTATTGAACTTTGCGAATGGATGTTTAAGTGTGAATGAACTGTAAAGTGTTGAGTCATCTGCATATGGATGGATAGGATTATGAGTGACGGATAAGAGATCTCTGATTATGAAAGTAATCGGTTGGTCAATGTAAATTCTAATACTCAGCCTCTAGACCTGTAAGAGGACACTTGTGCTGCGCCCTCTGAGTGCTCCTTCTTGTTTGTCATTGATATTTTGCCTTTTTTATCTAGTGTCATCGACTCATACGTTCTCCCACTTCATCATAACAATGGCAAAAAAAAAAAAAAAAAATCACGTAAGGATACTTTTAACTATTCTACAGCTTCTGACGAAATCATCTTGTGGTATAATGTAATCCCTTCACTACTGATGGCACTGATCGGTGCAATGTACTCAAACTGCCGTAGGCATCAATCGATTCATCTCCCCCCAAACCTACAGGATGAATCCGGAGAAATTTGTCTTACATAGCACTTCTAATGGGGTCCGATGTATTCATCCACTTAGCATGTCGGTACACCACAACCCATGACAATGTCATAACGTTTCTCTCGATATTATCTGTATTTATAAGTTTTCTTCCAAGTATATCTGTTCGATAGACATATCAGTATTTCCTCTTTAGAATGTTAGTGCCTATATTCTGGATCAGTTTTGCACTGAAATGAATAATTTTAGCCAAGTATTTCTTTAACTTTGGAAACAGAAGACAATATACGTGGTAAAGGAACTTCCCACCAAAATACGTTCAGTGATTTTATATATATATATATATATATATATATATATATATATATATATATATATATATATATATATATATATATATTGTTACGGAACAGAGAAAGATAATGTACACTTTAAGCGAGAATACTAAAAATCACTACTGTCCCATAAAGTTCCAGGTTCAAAACAAAGAGTTAGGTAAAATTACAAGTTAAAGTTTAATGCTCAAACTAACAAAAAAACATTCAGGACTCATAAGGATAATGTAATGGCAAAAAACAGGTTAAATATATGGTTAACTGCAATAGCTTCTATTAACACGAAATTAGCAAGAGTAAATTTATCTAAGTCAGCCCTGATAAAATGAAAATACACTGGGTAATGCTCAGTTAATGCAAGATAAATTATTACAGATACAAACTATTATTAATGATAGCTGACAATAAGAACTTTACATGAATTACAAAACCTTACTAGGCCTAAGAATCAACCTTATGCTACACAGTACAAGAAAAAATGCAACAACAGTTATACTCAAATTACACACAGCTGCTAGATGGTTGGAGACTTTCTGAACACCCACAATAATAATAACTGTACAGGGGAGGACAGAGATGTGAACAAAATGAGGAGTAGATCTAAGTGGCAATGATGCAGAGACTGAGCTCATTATATAGGGGCCAGCAGAGCTTGATACAACTTGTAAGAAGGACGTGCAAATGAAGCCATGGGGACAAAGAGCTGAAAATCCTGCTCTGAACAAAAGAAAGGACGACTTACTCTACTATAACGGTAGAAGGGGGGGACTGAGGCAGAACACGCTCATGATCAAACATGCACCATACGGTGCGTTAAAATTACACAAAGGATGATGAAATCATAGGCTATGTAACACCTCCCCACAAAGAAAAAGAAATTTACAAAGGAAATTTCTTATTACTCTAAAACAATCTGTCTAAAGTCTAGATAGTGTTACAAAACATGAGATCTCCCTAGCACGTTCAGTCATAGGTACTTGCCAGTATCCCTTTAACAAATCAAACTTACTTATGTACCTAGCCTTTCCGATCTTATCTATGCAATCTTCCACACGAGGGAGAGGGTAAGTGTCTGTTTTGGTTATCTGATTAACACGTCTGTAGTCGATGCAAAGCCGCTGTGACCCACCTGGCTTAGGGACTACAGTGACGGGAGAACTCCACTCGCTCTAACAGGGCTCAATCATCTTGTGGTCCAACAGGTAGCCAAGCTCCTTCTGGATGAGAGGAACTTTCACTGGGTTCACACGGTAAGGAGGCAATTTAATTGGCTTTGCGTCTCCAACATCGACATCATGCATCAACACAGTGGTTCTTCCTGGAGTAGCACGGAACACTTGCGGGTACTCCTGCAGTAATACCGAAAACTCCTGCCTTTCCTTGGGAGGTAGATGAGAAAGCTTAGTCTGGAGATCATTCATGATATAAGGATTCTTCCCCAAACTATCACTCAGGCACATACTGCATGGGAGAGCTTCACTTGCAGACTCGGGTGGAACAGCTACAGTGCAGACTGGATTATTTTCATCCCGCCTGTGATATAACTTTAGCATGTTGATGTGATATAGTTGCTTGTTCTTTCTATGATCTGGTGTGGCGATGACATAGTTGACATCACTGAGTTTCTTCTCCACGAAATAAGGACCACTAAACTTGCCTTGAAGAGGTTGCCCATGCACCGGTAGCAGAATCAAAACCTGATCTCCTGGCTGAAAGTGGTGTAACCTGGACTTCTTATCATACCAAGTCTTCATCTTCTCCTGAGCAGCTCCTAAATTCTCTCTCACCAACTGTAAAGCAGTGGACAGCGGTTCTTTGAACTTCATCACATACTCCATCAGGTTGACGTCATCTTCCTCCGACAGCCAGCATTCCTTGAGTAGCTTAAGGGGTCCTCTTACTTCATGGCCAAACAAAAGTTCAAAAGGTGAGAAGCCCAGTGATTCATTTGGAGATTCTCTTGCAGCAAATACAACGAATGGAAGACCTTTATCCCAGTCTTTCTGATGTTCCAAACAGTATTTCTTGAGCATCGATTTGAGTGTTTGATGATATCTCTCCAACGCTCCTTGGGTCTGGGGATGGTAAGCTGAAGACGTGATTTGGGTGATGCCCAACTCTTTCAGAGACTGCTTGAAAACATTTGACATGAAATTACTTCCCCGGTCTGACTGTACCTCCTTCGGCAGACCAAACTTTGTGAAGAACCCTAGCATTTCCTTAACCACGTTCTTTGCTGAGATTTTTCTAAGTGGAATGGCTTCAGGATAACGAGTAGCCATATCAATCATGGTCAACACATAAGAAACTCCTGAAGAAGTCTTAGAAAGAGGGCCCACAATATCCACCAACACACGGGTGAAAGTTGCCTCAAAAGGAGGAATGGGAACTAGAGGTGCAACCTTTTTGGTTTGATTACACTTCCCCACAACTTGACAGGTGTGACAAGACTTACAATACCAGGAAACATCCCTGAAGATACCTGGCCAGTAGAAGTGTTTCAAAATGCGTGCCACAGTCTTCCTCACTCCAAGGTGTCCTGCCAAACTGGAATCATGAGCCACTCTAATGATATCCTGCCTACAAACACGAGGGATGACAACTTGATGTACAACCTCCCATTCACAGTCGGCTGATGCTGTTCGGGGTCTCCACTTCCTCATAAGTACTCCTGACTTTATATAATAACAAGTAGAAGCACCAGCTGACTCTTCCTATTATAAGCAGAGTTAGCTAGACCTTTCAACTCAGGGTCAGCAACCTGCAACTCAACCAACTCTTGACGAGACAAATTATCAACACTACGCGGTACTGCCTCATCTGGTGAGTGGTCCAAATTAGCAAGAAAAGTGTCAGCTAGGATAACATCATCATCATCATTATCCTCTAAATCACCAGTAACTTTAGACTTAGCCCTAGTGACAGCACATGCAGGGAACACATCAGGGACATCACAATCCTGGGTCGCAGCCACTGGCTCACTAGACAACTGAGGAGCTGGACACACTTGACTTCCACCAATATCATTTCCAAGTAAGAAAGTTACACCTAACATTGGGAGTGTCTCAACCAACCCAACCATAACGGAACCATTAACAAAACCAGACTCTAAATTCACTCTGCACAGAGGGACAGAGAAGTAATTATTCCCTACACCTTGTAAGATTACAGTTTCATTAGAAGAATTAACATTAGAGCCTAGAACACTGGTCAGCATAAGGGATTGGCAAGCACCTGTATCACGATATATTTGAACCGATTTCCTGTCATTCCTGTCCAGAGGACTGACAAAACCATCAGACAGGAAATTAGCACATGAACTCTTGAGAGTGTCACCCACGTCACTGCTCAAAAGAGGAGCTCCATCATGAGAATTTAAGTTACCCCTCAAATCAGGTTCAGTTAACTCAGTTAAAGAATTCTGTGAACTCTCAAGAGTGGACACTAGACCAATTGACTGAATATTTAAAGACTCCTTTTTGTTCACATCACGCTGTCTCCTGAAACATTTCTCCGTAGTATGACCAAGCTTACTACAATAAGTACATTTACTTTTCTGAAATCTAGAGGTGAAGCTGGTATTTACTTCCTGAGAAACATCATCTTTATTCTCTTTCCTGTTACCTGTACTCTGAGTAGAGGCAACGTACTTACTCTCAGCTTTCCCTTTTTCTCTAGAATATCTCTTGTGAGTGAGAAGATATTTATCAGCTAAAACTGCAGCATCAGACAAATTATTTATTTTTTTCTCATCAAGATATAGGCTTACATCTTTACTAATACACCTTTTGAAGTCCTCCAGCAAAATCATCTGCTTAAATTTACCAAAATCAGAATCCACATTCTTAGAATTTAACCACTGCTCTAACAGATCTTCCTGATTTTTGCATACTCAACATGGGATTGCTTATCTTGCTTATAGGTTGTCCTAAATTTTACTCTATAGGCTTCAGGAACAAGCTCATAGGCCTTAAGAATCAAGCTCTTAACTACATCATAATTATCACATTGATCCTGAGGCAAAGATGCATAAGTTACTTGAGCTTTACCGGTGAGAACAGTTTGAAGGAGTACTGGCCAATTCTCCTTGGGCCAATTAAAACCTGTAGCTACCCTCTCAAACAACTGAAAATACTTTGTTAAATCAGTTTCATTAAAAGGAGGGACAAGTTTAACATTTTTAGCCACATCAAAATCATCGGAGCTAGATGATCCAGTTCCACCTTGTTCCATGCGATACTCATGGTCTGCCTGAATTCTAGCAAGTTCAATTTGTGCCTGAGCCTGTACCTGTGCCTCTTGAATACGAGCATTTGCCTGAAATTCAGCCTCCTTAACACAAGCCTCCTTAGCCTGAGACTCAGCCTCCTTAGCACGTGCTTGAAATTCAGCTTCCTTCACACGAGCCTCCTGCAGGGCTAGATGTAACTTAGCTATTTCAATCTGTGTTTGCTCATTTGGAGGAGTTACATTAAACAAGCTTTCATTAATCATGTCAACAATTTGATCTTTAGAATGATGAGAGAGAACAGCAATTCCCAATTGTTGAGCAACAAGCTTAAGTTCATTCTTTGTTCTGTTTTCTACATCACATACTGTTTGCACATTTGACAAAAAATCTTAAGCTTCATCAAGTGTAGTAATAGTAGACATCATGAATAAGTAACAGTCACAAAATATCAAGCAATATCCTTATGATAATATCCCGAATATCCTGGTAAGGTCGCCAAATTTATGTTACGGAACAGAGAAAGATAATGTACACTTTAAGTGAGAATACTAAAAATCACTACTGTCCCGTAAAGTTCCAGGTTCAAAACAGTTAGGTAAAATTACAAGTTAAAGTTTAATGCTCAAACTAACAAAAAAACATTCAGGACTCATAAGGATAATGTAATGGCAAAAAACAGGTTAAATATATGGTTAACTGCAATAGCCTCTATTAACACGAAATTAGCAAGAGTAAATTTATCTAAGTCAGCCCTGATAAAATGAAAATACACTGGGTAATGCTCAGTTAATGCAAGATAAATTATTACAGATACAAACTATTATTAATGATAGCTGACAATAAGAACTTTACATGAATTACAAAACCTTACTAGGCCTAAGAATCAACCTTATGCTACACAGTACAAGAAAAAATGCAACAACAGTTATACTCAAATTACACACAGCTGCTAGATGGTTGGAGACTTTCTGAGCACTCACAATAATAATAACTGTACAGGGGAGGACAGAGATGTGAACAAAATGAGGAGTAGATCTAAGTGGCAATGATGCAGAGACTGAGCTCATTATATAGGGGCCAGCAGAGCTTGATACAACTTGTAAGAAGGACGCGCAAATGAAGCCATGGGGACAAAGAGCTGAAAATCCTGCTCTGAACAACAGAAAGGACGACTTACTCTACTATAACGGTAGAAGGGGGGGACTGAGGCAGAACACGCTCGTGATCAAACATGCAGCATACGGTGCGTTAAAATTACACAAAGGATGATGAAATCATAGGCTATGTAACAATATATTATATATATATATATATATATATATATATATATATATATATATATATATATATATATATATATCATCAGCCATTACAAGTTCACTGCTGAACAAAGGCCTCCCCCAACCTTCTTCACGAATTCCTTGACTGAGCCAATCTTTGACACGGTTTCCCAGCAACATTCTCTATCTCATCTCTCCACCTCCTGTCTGGCCTTTTTCTGCTACCCTTACAATCTCTTGGTGTCCAGTCAATTAGCATCTTGCTCCATCTGTTATCACTTATTCTTGCCACAAGGCCTGCCCGCCTCCATTTCTGTTCTTTTATAACTTCTATAATACCTTTGACTTAAGTCTGCTCTCTCACCCAAGTTGATCTTTTCCTGTCTCTTAAAGATATTCCCAACACTTACCTTTCCTTTGCTCTCTGAAAACGGATTAATTTATTTTGCATCGATTTTGTCACTTTCCAGGTGTCACAACCATACATCATATCTGGAATTATACATTCGTTATGTACGTTTCGTTTGTTACAAACTGGCAAGCTGCTTTTCATGATGTCTCCACGTTTACCGAAATCTTTCCATCCAACTGTAATGCGTCTTTTTAATTCGCTCTCATGATCTTTCGTTAATTTTAGTACTTGCCCCGAGTAATTGCACTCCTCGACTTCCTCAGGAATTTCTTCACTTATTCTGATGGCGCTCTTTGGTGTTTGTGGATTAAACATTAGTTTTACTCCGGTTCATTTCTAGCCCCACTTTGAGAATTTCTCTGTTCAGGTCATTTAACATTTCTTGCAATGTGCCTGCTGTTTCTGAGATTAGGACAATGTCATCTGCAAATCTTAAATGGTTTAGCTTTTCTCCATCTATGTTAACTCTTTTGTTTTCCCAGTCTAGCTTTCTGAAAATACTTTCTAGGCATGCTGTAAATAATTTTAGTGAAATTGTATCTCCCTGACGTACGACCTTCTCACTCTTAATTTTTTTAAGGGTCCTTATGTAATTTAACTGTAGCAGTTCCCTGTTTATATATGTTTTCAAACAGTTTTACGATATTCTCATTCACTCCTTGTTCTCGCAATGAATTTATAATTGGTATGTGCTCCACCGAATCGAAAGTCTTTTCGTACTCAACATAACCTAAACACAGTGGTATGTTACATTCTGTAGTTTTCTCAATTAGCTGATTCACTGTATGTAGATGATCAGTAGTCAAATACCTGCATCGGAATTCTGCCTATTCAGGAGGTTGGTTTTCCTCCAGGTTTCTTGTAATTCTGTTCGTGAGGACTATAGTGAAGAGTTTGTACATGGCTGATAATAAGCGAATAGGTCGATAGTTACTAAGATCTTTTGAGTCGGCTTTTTTGTAAAGAAAGATAACTATTGCATTACACCATGTTTTGGGAATTTTCTTCTTTTTTATACATTGAGTAGATAAGTGAGCAAGCCTGTTTTGTACTTCTACTCCTGCATCCAATAGTAAATCTCCTAGTTCCATCTTCTTCCGGAGCCTTCTCTCTTTTCATATTTTTTAGAAAAATATTTACTTCGTCTGGTGTTACCTCAGGCACTTCACTTGTGTCAACTGAAAAATTAGCTATTAGTACTACTGTTACTTTATATATATATATATATATATATATATATATATATATATATATATATATATATATATATATATATATATATATATCAAGCAGTGTACGAGTATGTGTCTGTCTATACATTTGTTTGTTCGTTTCTTTCACGAAAGCGGTAATAGATATCGACCTTTTTTTTTTTTTTTTTTTTTTAACTGGGATGGGGTAATGCTTGGGAGTATCATAATAATATGAAACAAAAATTTTGGCAATAGCGCCCAACACGACAGTGCGAATTTTCGGAAATCACGACGAGCGGAGATATTCGCATGGAAAAGTCATTATCTCACCTTTCTGGTCAAAATCGGACCTTGTGGTCACAAAACTTTGGGGTATGGTTGATAGTTGGGTTACAGACGACAGCACTCATGATCAGAATAAAATATTCCAATCTTAACTTTTCCACAGGCACCAAGGTGAGACATCCACAAGTTTTTGCTGGGCATTCACTAGTGTGTGTGTATATATATATATATATATATATATATATATATATATACATGTTACGGAACAGAGAAAGATAAAAATCACTACTGTCCCGCAAAGTTCCAGGTTCAAAACAAAAGAGTTAGGTAAAATTACAAGTTAAAGTTTAATGCTCAAACTAACAACTAAACATTCAGGACTCATAAGGATAATGTAATGGCAAAAATATGTTAAATATATGGTTAACTGCAATAGCCTCTATTAACACGAAATTAGCAAGAGTGCCCCTCCCCGGAAAACAACTAACTAAAAAAACAAACAAGAAGCCTCGGACAAGGACTGACCAAACGATGACGACCCAGGACCGGACAAAGGACTTGGTAATGAGTACATGGAATGTAAGAGGAGCAAATGATGAGGTGAAAGAGAGAGAGATTGTCCAGGTGCTTGAGGATGCGAAAGTGGATGTATGTGGAATAACTGAAACAAAATGGAGAGGAGAAAGTGTGAGAGAATGGGAGTATGGATGGGGTATATGTGCAGGAGTAGATGAGAATGAGAGGGCAAAGGAAGGAGTGTGTATAGTTGTGAGTAAAAGATGGAAGAAGAGCATAAGACAGTATGGATCAGTTGGGTCAAGGATTGTGTGGGTAAAGTTGAAAGTTGGAATACAAATGTGGGCGATTGTGTGTGTGTATGCACCAACGCAAGATCGTGCTAGAAGAGTGAGAGAAGAGTTCTGGACAAATGTGGAAGTGTGCATGGAAAAGTTTGGAAGGAATGAGAGAGTGTTTTTGATTGGTGATATGAATGGTAAAGTTGGTAATGTGAAGGTGGATGGAATAGTTGGTGAGTGGGGTGTGCCTGCTGAGAGAGATGAGAATGGGAGTGCGTTAGTGGACATTTGTGCTGGGAGGGGGTTGGTGATAGCCAATACCCTCTTCAGGCATAAAATGATCCACAGGTATACATGGCGAGTGATGAGAAGGGTGGGTGGTGAACTGAATGAAAGGAAGGCAATGATTGATTATGTGTGTGTGGATGAAAGGATGCGAAGATGTGTAAAGCATGCAAGAGTGTATAGAGGTTGGGGGAGTGGACTTTCTGACCACTACTTGGTGGTGGCCAGAATTAGGATGCAAGTAACATGGAGGAATAGAAGAAGGGAAAGACGAGAGGAAGGAGTAGTTGCAAGGAGAGTGGAAAGGTTACAAGAGGATGAGAAAAAGGCAGACTATAAGAGAGAAGTGGAGGAACGATTGGGCAAATATGAATTGGAGCAGATGGGAGACGTGGAAGGTATGTGTAAGATATTTACAGAAGAAATATGTGCAGCATGTGATGTGGTGTGTGGAAGGAAGAGAAGACGGAGGGGGGTGCAAGGAACAGCATGGTGGACTGAAGAGGTGAAACAGGCTGTGGCACAAAAGAAGAAAGCATACAATGAATGGATGAGAAATAGGGGCGTGGAAGAAGTTGAAAGGCAGAAGAGAGAGTTATATGTGGAAAGGAAGAGAGAGGTGAAAAGAATAGTAAGAGAGAGTAAGAAGAGAGTGGATGAGGAATTTGGAAGGAATTTGAGTGTAAAATGGAGGGACTGTAAGAAAATGTTCTGGAGAGAAGTGAAAAGAGTAAGACAGGGTGGAAGTGAAGTTAGCAGGGGAGTGAAAGATAAAAATGGTAGATTACTAGTGGAGAAGGGAGAAAAAGTGAGCAGATGGAGAGAACACTTTAAGGAATTGTTGAATGTAGAGGATGGAAGTAATGCGAGTATAAGTGGCTGGGGAATGGCTGGGAGAAGGAGGGAGGTGAGAAGACAGGAAGAAATCAGTAGGATAGAAGTTGTGGAAGCAATGAAGAAAGTTAAATCGGGGAAAGCCCCAGGAATTGATGGAGTGTGTGGTGAAATGCTGAAGCATGGGGGAGAGATAATAGTAGAATGGATGTGGAAGATGTGCAGATTGGCCTGGGAGGAAGGTAGAGTCCCGGAGGATTGGAAGTCAGGTATAATTATTCCCTTGTACAAAGGAAAAGGGTAAAAAGAAGTGTGTGGTAATCATAGGGGCATTTGTCTTCTTAGTATAATAGGAAAAGTGTATGGTAGGATACTTATAGACAGAGTTAGAGAAAGAACAGAGAAATTAGTTGGAGAAGAACAGGGAGGCTTTAGGAAGGGAAAAGGTTGTGTAGATCAGATATTCATTCTTAGATCTTTAGTGGAAAAGTTTCTAGAGAAGGTTAAGAAGTTGTATGCGGCTTTCATGGATTTGGAGAAAGCATATGACAGGGTGGATAGACAAGGATTGTGGAAAGTGTTAAGAATATATGGAGTAGATGGGAAGTTGTTGAATGCTGTGAAGAGTATGTACGATGGTGCGAAGGCTGCAGTGCGTGTGGATGGTGAACTAAGTGAATTTTTCTCTTTGAAAGTTGGTTTGAAACAGGGATGTGTCATGTCTCCATGGTTGTTCAATCTGTACATGGATGGGGTAATAAAAGAGGTACAAGGTAGGGTAGTGGATGTTGGAGTGGCCCTGGTGAGAGAGGATAGTGTTTGGAAACTCCCTGTACTGTTGTTTGCAGATGATACTGTGTTGTTGAGTGAAGACGAAGGGGAGCTGCAAGGCTTGCTGGATGAGTTTGAGAGACTGTGTAAGAAACGGAACCTAAAGGTGAATGTAGGGAAGAGTAAAGTGATGGTCTTTGAGAGAGGTGAAGTTAGTGAATGTACAGTGAGGTTGGATGGTGAGGAATTGGAAAATGTGAGTACGTTTAAGTATTTGGGTAGTGTGATGAGTAAGGATGGAGGTTTGGAGGGTGAAGTGCTTGAAAGGGTACAGCAGGGAAGAAAGGTTGCTGGTTCCTTGAAAGCAGTGATAAGAAACAGGGAAGTGAGCATGGAAGTGAAAAAGTTACTACATGACAGTATTGTGATACCAACTCTAACGTACGGTAGTGAAGCTTGGACATTGTTGGAAGGACACAAGTCAAGAGTGAGAGCAGTGGAAATGAGTTATTTAAGAGGAGCCTGTGGAGTCACGAGGAGAGACAAGCTGACGAATGAGGATATAAAGGAACGTTGTGGTGTGGATGTGGATGTGATAGGAAGCGTTATGAGGAACACACTGAGGTGGTTTGGCCATGTGGAGAGGATGGAGGGTGAAAGACTGACGAAGAGAGTGTATGTGAGTGAGGTGGAGGGGGAAGAGGGAGGGGGAGGCCGAGGATGAGATGGAGGGATGGGGTGGAGAGGTATATGAGAGAGGGGGGTGTGAGTTGGGAGCAGGGCAGTGAAATGGCGGGGGACAGGGCGACTTGGAGGCGATTTGTTTGTGGCCACCCCAAACGGGATTGAGGCGTCTGGCAATAGATAGATAGATAGATAGAAATTTATCTAAGTCAGCCCTGATAAAACGAGAAAACCGGATAATGCTCAGTTAATGCAAGATATATTATTACAGATACATAATATTATTAATAATGGCTGACATCAAAAACTCGACATGAATCACAAAAACCTCACCAGGCCTACGAATTAACACCTTATGCTATACAGTACAAGAAAAAATACAACAACACTTATACTCAAATTATAGAGCAGCCAGATGGTTGGAGACTTCCTGAGCACTCACAAAAATAATAACAACTGTACAGGGGAGGACAGAGATGTGAACAAAATGAGGAGTAGATCTAAGTGGCAATTAATGCAGAGACTGAGCTCATTATATAGGGGCCGGCAGAGCTTGATACAACTTGTAAGAAGGACGTGCAAATGAAGCCATAGGGGACAAAGAGTTGACACTCCTGCTCTGAACAACAGAAAGAACGACTTACTCTACTATAAGGGAGGACAAGGGGGTAGTGAGGTAGAACACGGAAGCTTGGTCACTATGGAAGCCACGAGGCGAATCGTGATCAAACATGCAGCATACTGTACGTTAGAATTATACAAAGGATGATGAAATCATGGGATGTGTAACACCTCCCCACAAAACAAAACAAAACAAAAATTAACAAAGGAAATTTCTTATTACTCTAAATCAATCTGTCTAAAGTCTAGATAAGCAATCTGCAATAACATTTTCTTTCCCCTTGACATGTTGTATGTCTAATGAATACTCCTGAAGAAGCAGACTCCATCTTGTCAATCTCTGATTTTTATCTTTAAATTTACTAAGGAATTTCAGTGGGTTATGATCTGTATAAATGACTATGGGGTCAAAACCAAAACACAAATAAAATGAAAACTGCTGTAAACACAAAATCAAGGCCAAAAGCTCTTTCTCAATAGTTGAGTAGTTCTTTTGAGGTGGAGTGAACCTCTTACTGTAATAAGATACAGGGTGTTCAATACCCTGATCATCCTCTTGCAGCAAAACAGCCCCAGCTCCTGTATCACTTGCTTCAACAGCCATCTTAAAAGGCTTAGCAAAATTTGGAGTAGCGAGCACTGGCTGACTTAATAGGATAGCTTTAAGTTTGCTGAAAGAGGATTCACAGTTATCGGTCCAGACAAATTTAACTCCCTTTTTCAGTAGGTCTGTAAGTGGTGATACAAGAACTGAAAAGTTAAGAACAAATCTCCTGTAATAACCTACCATTCCCAAAAATCTTTGTAGCTCTTTCCTACTATTAGGTCGGGGAAGATCACTTATAACCTGAACCTTAGCTTCTGGTGGTGCAACAGGTCCATCACCAATTACGTACCCAAGGTACTGAACTTTAGCTTGACCAAACTCACACTTTGATAAATTACCTACAAGATTAGCCTGAACCAAATCCTCAAGAAATTTACTGACATGGCATAGGTGATCTTTCCAGTTGTCACTGAAGATTAATACATCATCAATATAAACAACACACCCTGCCAAACCCTCTGTTACAACATTCATGAGCTTCTGAAAAGTGGCTGGTGCATTCTTCATACCATATGGCATTACAGAACATGCAAAAGTCTTTCTTAGTTTTACAAAACATGAGATCTCCCTAGCACGTTCAGTCATAGGTACTTGCCAGTATCCCTTTAACAGATCAAACTTACTTATGTACCTAGCCTTTCCGATATTGTCTATGCAATCTTCCACACGAGGGAGAGGGTAAGTGTCTGTTTTGGTTATCTGATTAACACGTCTGTAGTCAATGCAAAGCCGCTGTGACCCACCTGCCTGAGGGACTAGAGTGACAGGAGAACTCCACTCGCTCTGACAGGGCTCAATCATCTTGTGGTCCAACAGGTAGCCAAGCTCCTTCTGGATGAGAGGAACTTTCACTGGGTTCACACGGTAAGGAGGCAATTTAATTGGTTTTGCGTCTCCAACATCGACATCATGCATCAACACAGTGGTTCTTCCTGGAGTGGCACGGAACACTTGCGGGTACTCCTGCAGTAATGACGAAAACTCCTGCCTTTCCTCGGGAGCTAGATGAGAAAGCTTAGTCTGGAGATTATTCATGATATCAGGATTCTTCCCCAAACTATCACTCAGGCTCATGCTGCATGGGAGAACTTCACTTGCAGACTCGGGTGGAACAGCTAGAGTGCAGACTGGGTTATTTTCGTCCCGCCTGTGATATAATTTAGCATGTTGATGTGACAAAGTTGCTTGTTCTTTCTACAATCTGGTGTGGCGATGACATAGTTGACATCACTGAGTTTCTTCTCCACGAAATAAGGACCACTAAACTTGGCTTGAAGAGGTTGCCCATGCACTGGTAGCAGAATCAAAACCTGATCTCCTGGCTGAAAGTGGCGTAACCTGGACTTCTTATCATACCAAGTCTTCATCTTCTCCTGAGCAGCTCCTAAATTCACTCTCGCCAGCTGTAAAGCAGTGAACAGCCAATCTTTGAACTTCATCACATACTCCAGCAAGTTGACGTCATCTTCCTCCGACAGCCAGCATTCCTTGAGTAACTTAAGGGGTCCTCTTACTTAATGGCCAAACAGTAGTTCAAAGGGTGAGAAGCCCAGTGATTCATTTGGAGATTCTCTTGCAGCAAATACAACGAATGGAAGACCTTTATCCCAGTCTTTCTGATGTTCCAAACAGTATTTCTTGAGAATCAATTTGAGTGTTTGATGGTATCTCTCCAACGCTCCTTGGGTCTGGGGATGGTAAGCTGAAGACGTGATCTGCGTGATGCCCAACTCTTTCAGAGACTGCTTGAAAACATTTGACATGAAATTACTTCCCCTGTCTGACTGTACCTCCTTCGGCAGACCAAACTTGGTGAAGAACCCTAGCATTTCCTTAACCACATTCTTTGCTGAGATATTTCTAAGTGGAATGGCTTCAGGATAAAGAGTAGCCATATCAATCAGGGTCACCACATAAGAAACTCCTGAAGAAGTCTTAGGAAGATGGCCCACAATATCCACCAACACACGGGTGAATTGCGCCTCAAAAGGAGGAATGGGAACTAGAGGTGCAACCTTTCCGGTCTGATTACACTTCCCCACAACTTGACAGGTGTGACAAGACTTACAATACCAGGAAACATCCCTGAAGATACCTGGCCAGTAGAAGTGTTTCAAAATGCGTGCCACAGTCTTCCTCACTCCAAGGTGTCCTGCCAAACTATAATCATGAGCCACTCTAATGATATCCTGCCTACAAACACGAGGGATGACAACTTGATGTACAACCTCCCAATCACAGTCGGCTGATGCTGTTGGGGGTCTCCACTTCCTCATAAGTACTCCTGACTTTATATAATAACAAGTAGAAGCACCAGCTGACTCTTCCTCACTGCAAGCAGAGTTAGCTAGACCTTTCAACTCAGGGTCATCAACCTGCAACTCAACCAACTCTTGACGAGACAAATTATCAACACTGCGGGGTACTGCCTCATCTGGTGAATGGTCCAAATTAGCAAGAAAAGTGTCAGCTAGGATAACATCATCATCATCATTATCCTCTAAGTCACCAGTAACTTTAGACTTAGCCCTAGTGACAGCACATGCAGGGAACACATCAGGGACATCACAATCCTGGGCCGCAGCCACTGGCTCACTAGACAACTGAGGAGCTGGACACACTTGATTTCCACCAATATCATTTCCAAGTAAGAAAGTTACACCTGACATTGGGAATGTCTCAACCAACCCAACCATAACGGAACCATTAACAAAACCAGACTCTAAATTCACTCTCCACAGAGGGACAGAGAAGTAATTATTCCCTACACCTTGTAAGATTACAGTTTGATCAGAAGAATTAATATTAGAGTCTAGAACAGTGGTCAGCATAAGGGATTGGCAAGCACCTGTATCACGATATATTTTAACTGATTTCCTGTCATTACTGTCCAGAGGACTGACAAAACCATCAGACAGGAAATTAGCACATGAACTCTTGAGAGTGTCACCCACGTTACTGCTCAAAAGAGGAGCTTCATCATGAGAATTTAATTTACCCCTCAAATCAGGTTCAGTTAACTCAGTTAAAGAATTCTGGGAACTCTCAAGGGTGGACACTAGACCAATTGACTGAATATTTAAAGACTCCTTTTTGTTCACATCACGCTGTCTCCTGAAACATTTCTCCGTATTATGACCAAGCTTACTACAATAAGTACATTTGCTTTTCTGAAATCTAGAGGTGAAGCTGGTATTTACTTCCTGAGAAACATCATCTTTATTCTCTTTCCTGTTACCTGTACTCTGAGTAGAGGCAACGTACTTACTCTCAGCTTTCCTTTTTTCTCTAGAATATCTCTTGTGAGTGAGAACATATTCATCAGCTAAAACTGCAGCATCAGACAAATTATCTAATCTCTTTTCATCAAGATATAGGCTTACATCATTATTAATACACCTTTTGACGTCCTCCAGCAAAATCATCTGCTTAAATTTATCAAAATCAGAATTTACATTCTTAGAATTTAACCACTGCTCTAACAGATCTTCTTTGATTTTTGCATACTCAACATGGGATTGCTTATCTTGCTTATAAATTGTCCTAAATTTTACTCTATAGGCTTCAGGAACAAGCTCATAGGCCTTAAGAATCAAGCTCTTATTTACATCATAATTATCAGATTGATCCTGAGGCAAAGATGCATAAGTTACTTGAGCTTTACCGGTGAGAACAGTTTGAAGGAGTCCTGGCCAATACTTTTTGGGTCAATTAAAACTTGTTGCTACCCTCTCAAACAACTGCAAATACTTTGTTGAATCAGATTCATTAAAAGGAGGGACAAGTTTAACATTTTTAGCCACATCAAAATCATCAGAGATAGATGATCCAGTTCCACATTGTTTCATGCGATACTCATGGTCTGCCTGAATCCTAGCAAGTTCAATTTGTGCCTGAGCCTGTACCTGTGCCTCCTGAATACGAGCATTTGCCTGAAATTCAGCCTCCTTAGTACGAGCCTCCTGCAGGGCTAGCTGTAACTTAGCTATTTCAATCTGCGTTTGCTCATTTGGAGGAGTTACATTAAACAAGCTTTCATTAATCATGTCAACAATTTGATCTTTAGAATGATGAGAGCGAACAGCAATTCCCAATTGTTGAGCAACAAGCTTAAGTTCATTCTTTGTTCTGTTTTCTACATCACACACTGTTTGCACATTTGACAAAAAATCTTTGGTTTCATCAAGCGTAGTAATAGTAGACATCATGAATAAATCACAGTCACAAAATATCAAGCAATATCCTTATGATAATATCCTAAATATCCTGATAAGAGGTCGCCAAATTTATGTTACGGAACAGAGAAAGATAATGTACACTTTAAGTGAGAATACTAAAAATCACTACTGTCCCGCAACGTTCCAGGTTCAAAACAAAACAGTTAGGTGAAATTACAAGTTAAAGTTTAATGCTCAAACTAACAACAAAACATTCAGGACTCATAAGGATAATGTAATGGCAAAAACAGGTTAAATATACGGTTAACTGCAATAGCCACTATTAACACGAAATTAGCAAGAGTAAATTTATCTAAGTCAGCCCTGATAAAATGAGAAAACCGGATAATACTCAGTGAATGCAAGATATATTATTACAGATACAAAATATTATCAAAAATGATACATAAAAACACATGAATCACAAAAACCTCACTAGGCCTACGAATCAACACCTCACGCTATACAGTCCAAGGAAAAAATTTAATAACACTTATACTCAAATTACACAGCTGCTAGATGGCTGGAGACTTCCTGAGCACTCACAATAATAATAACTGTACAGGGGAGGACAGAGATGTGAGCAAAATGAGGAGTAGATCTAAGTGGCAATTAATGTAGAGACTGAGCTCATTATATAGGGGCCAGCAGAGCTTGATACAACTTGTAAGAAGGACGCGCAAATGAAGCCAGAGGGGACAAAGAGTTGACACTCCTGCTCTGAACAACAGAAAGAACGACTTACTCTACTATAAGAGAGGAGGGGGGGAGTGAGGTAGAACACGCTCGTGATCAAACATGCAGCATTCTGTAAGTTAGAATTACACAAAGGATGATGAAATTATAGGTTATGTAACAATATATATATATATATATATATATATATATATATATATATATATTGACAGACGCCTCAATCCCATTTGGGGTGGTCACAAACAAATCGCCTCCAAGTCGCCCTGTCCCCCGCCATTTCACTGCCCTGCTCCCAACTCACCCCCTCCTCTCTCATATACCTCTCCACCCCATCCCTCCATCTCATCCTCGGTCTCCCCCTCCCTCTTCCACCCTCCACCTCACTCACATAGACTCTCTTCGTCAGTCTTTCACCCTCCATCCTCTCCACATGGCCAAACCACCTCAGTGTGTTCCTCACAACGCTTCCTATCACATCCACACACACACACACACACACATATATATATATATATATATATATATATATATATATATATATATATATATATATATATATATATATATTCATTCATTCATCATCCAATCCTGCATTGCCCCATGAGAAGCGTAGGAACCCGGGGCTAGGCAAGTTGGTCCTGACATTTAAGATAAGAGTGACCAGCGTCACTCATCCCTGAGTTGCATTACGTGAGCAATAAACCCCAACCATCCCTTGGTTATAAACCTTCACTAGCTCAATCCGATTGGAGCGCCGTAATTACTCACTAAACCACCAGGCCCCAAAATCTGGTTATGTGGTTATCACCCAGCTTAGTAAATGGTTTCCTGGTGTACAGGAAACCATTTGGCTTGTCACTCAGTATAGGGTCACCCACAGGCAGAAAGAAGAGGAAAGAATGAAGGAAAGAAAGACAGGAAAGGGAGTGTAAAGTCACCCGTAGGCAGAAGGACGAGGAAAAACTGAAGGAAAGAGAGACAAAAGAGGATGGAAGGAAAGCAGGATGGAGGAGAGGAAAGGGAAGACACCCGAGAGCAGCACTACATCGAGTGAGTGGAGTGAGTGAATGTTGCGCTCCCCCACCTACCACACACACACACACACACACACACACACACACACACACATATATATATATATATATATATATATATATATATATATATATATAGATAGATAGATAGATAGATAGATAGATAGAGAGAGAGAGAGAGAGATAGAGATAGATAGATAGATAGATATAGATACATACATACATACATACATACATATCCAACGAAATGTCAGTGAATTTATCCTGTAAGTCTTACAATGACCAGTACTATAGTGCCAATGAAGTTACTTGCTCAAAGGGTACAGGTGCCATTCTGAACTGCTAAATATGAACAAAATGGCCAGTTATGTAGGAATTAACTCCAAGAACTAGGTGTAAAAGAATTCATATGGCTGATATATAATAATAAACAGCAAAGGCTACTTAATGTACATGTTTTAGCAGAAGGAAAGTTCAGTCCCAAAGAAAATACAACAATTTATTTACACACCTTTTGCTTGGCATTAGTTTGGGAAAGACATCTTATGTGGAGTCGCTGGTCACAAGCTACTTGCAAGCTACAGCTATCCATCTCCGTGTACCTTTTGTCCGGGAACCCAACACCAACACCAGCCGGGTGGCGGTGGCCTTCCTGTGGCTGTACGCGATGGTGCTGGGAGTATCTTACAGCTCCAACCTTACTGCCTTCCTCACCGTCACACGTCAACCTCGCACCATTGAGACGTTCAGGGACCTGCATGCCTCTGGCCTAAGTATTGTGGCACTGGGTCCTTACTTTGGCAACCTCATGAAGAGTTCCACGAACATATATCTGAAGGTATGACTCGTGTATTGGTTTTCCCTTGAGGGTCGCAAGTAGAATGAGTTTATCTATGAAATTTCATTACGAATTTTCTTTCCAACTGAGTGTTTTAGTCATATTTCACAGAGTGTAATGTCTTCTTTCATATTCGGGGCCGGATTCAGCAACCTGAAAAAGGGGGGAAGGGGGAACCATTTCCAGAAGTTTGAATTTATGATGACCCATCACGAAATTATTTTTAAAAATGTATTACTAAGCCCCTCTTTTCATTAATATGATTCTATATTACTCAAATAAAATATATATTGCATATATTTTGATAAAAACACTATTTTATTATGAGTTACCACTGTCCTGCTGAAAATGGAGGGTCGTACACCCCTCTTCCCCTCCCCCCCAAAAAAAAAACGAGCCAGATATTCAACTCCTCATATTATATCTAGAAATTATGAAGTGTTATATGGGAGCGTGTAGCTTTAACACAGCCTGAAAATTCAAGAAAAATCTTTATGGCAGAGTAGATTCCTGAAGACTGCAAATCACTAACTTTCAAACTTTGGTCATTATCTGCATTCTCTGTTGTAAACACATAAGAGAGTTATTTGATTTTTATGGGATCGGCTTCATTTTCATTCATTTCATTCATTGCCAGACGCCATGTATCCCAGTCGGGGTGGCCAAGGGCTTAGAGTTAATTGTTTTACAGGGAGGGGCACTAATCCTCCACCAACCCCACTTGACACGTAGGGATGCCAACAGCATCTGGTGTTCCCAGGCGGTCACCCATCCAAGTACTAACCAGACCCAACGTTGCTTTTTCATATTCTGAAAAATAATACACATGCGTTATAAACCCCTTAATACTTGTAATTCGAAAAAAAATCTTTATACCCTAATGTCATCAACAACTTCCACCCATTTTTATATCAATTATGAGGAGTTTATAATGCTATATGTGAAACTGAGAGACAACTGTATAAATGACAAATTTCTTGGTAATTTGAAGTTCTTTGGGCAAGAAACTAAGAGTTGAATTTATAATGCTATATGTGAAACTGAGAGACAACTGTATAAATGACAAATTTTTTGTTAATTTGAAGTTCTTTGGGCAAGAAACTAAGAGTTGAGTTTATAATGCTGTATGTGAAACTGAGAGAGAACTGTATAAATGAAAATTTTCTTGGTAATTTGAAGTTCTTTGGGCAAGGAACTAAGAGAGAAAAATCGGCATTCTGTAACAAACTTTTCTTTTACTGTCTGCAACATTGAATATTACAATGATTTTTATATAGGATGACAAAATGCCCCCCCCCCCTCCAAAAAAAATGAATAAAGAAGTTATATAATTGAGTAAAAACAGAATGTTAACGACAAATGGAATCATTTAATAAAATGTTCATTCTTAAAATCTCAGAATAAAGAAATAATTGTTGTATTTACACTATCTGATGCTAGCAATCTCTCTCTTTTTCTTTATCATTAGCCAACTGATATCCATGTAAAAAATGTGTAAATATGTTGAGATAAACTGAACTAATTGTGACATTGCATGAATAGTTAGTGCAGTGCAAAAAGCATGAAAATCTAGTGGTCCATTATTTGATAAGGTGAAAATAACAAAAATAAATAAATGAAATAATATAATAATAATAATAATAATGATAATAATAATAATAATAATAATAATAACAACAACAACAACAACAACAACAACAACAACAACGACAACAACAAAATCACTGTAAAATTGTCCAAGGACAATTCTGATAAAGACTTTCCACAGCCATTACCTACTATAGTCGCGGCACACGACTCTGAGGCTGATATTAACGTACCTTGGCAACCTACCTTTCAACAATGCGTCCGATTTCGTATCATATTATACACGAATATATTGTACACGAATATATTATACACGAATATTATTATACACGAACATATTATAAACGAATCACATGCGTACCATATTATACACGAAATCGGAAGCAATGTTGATGGGTAGGTTGCCAGGGTACGATAATGACAATCTCAGAGTCGTGTGCCGTGACTACAGAAGCCAAGCTATGAAGGGACCTTGAGGTCAAGGTCACAGATCTTGAGTATGTCACCTTAAGTCATCACTGACTACAAATCCACCAAGTTTGGTGACTCTAGCTTTAATCCCTCATGGAAAATTAGATGACATCCGGAATATCCGGAAAAGTCACAATTATTTACCTTAGGCAATCTCAGAGAATAATCAGTTGACTGGAACCATACTCCTTTCTGCATGGCGTCCGCCTAAGGCTATGTTGTAGTAAAATTTCAGCTTCCTAGCTTGAGTGTTCTTCAGATGGTGTGGCTGACTCATTTTTCTGTGTTCTGGATAGTATCCAGGATCCGGTTGACGGATTGCCACCGCATTTCTCCAAAAGAATCAGACAGCTGTCCAACAAGTTAAGCAAGTTTGACGGATCCAGGCCAATTAGCCTTTGAAATATAGCAACTTTAAAATAGGTAATAATAATTCAAAAATTACAGTAACAATAATAATAACTAATAATAACAACAGTAACAACAAAAACAACAACAACAGCAACAGCAACAGCAATAATAATAATAATAATAATAATAATAATAATAATAATAATGACAACGTAAGAAACCTTCCAACAGGGAAGTCGGAAATTTTAATATTAAAAATCATCATCATCATCATCATCGTCATCATTATCATAATAATAATAATAATAATAATAATAATAATAATAACAACAATAACTAGAACAGTAAAATTGTCTACGGCAATTTTGATGAAAAACTTCCCACGGTCACTGCCTACTAGAAGCCGAACTATAAAGGGACCTTGAAGCCAAGGTCACTTGTACGTGTCACCTTAGGTCATCACAGTGTATATGTCCAACAATTTTGGTGACTTTAGCTTTAATCCATCACTGAAAATTGGGTGATGCTGGGGACATTTGGTAAGTCCCAAATTTTACCCCAGACGATCTTAGATGATCAGTTGACCATCCTCCTTAACGTAATGTGGCCACCTTAGGGCTATACTGCAGGAAAAATTCCAGTTTGCTAGCTTGTGCCATTCTGAGATAGGTCGCCGAAATCCGTTTTTTTTTTTTTTTTTTTACATTCTCAATAATATCCTGTGATCAGGTTGATGGATTCCCATCAT
>NC_136993.1:25238234-25533234 GCF_032717465.1 Coenobita brevimanus
TTCAAAAGGTGAGAAGCCCAGTGATTCATTTGGAGATTCTCTTGCGGCAAATACAACAAATGGAAGACCTTTGTCCCAGTCTTTCTGATGTTCCAAACAGTATTTCTTGAGCATCGATTTGAGTGTTTGATGATATCTCTCCAACGCTCCTTGGGTCTGGGGATGGTAAGCTGAAGACGTGATCTGGGTGATGCCCAACTCTTTCAGAGACTGCTTGAAAACATTTGACATGAAATTACTTCCCCGGTCTGACTGTACCTCCTTGGGCAGACCAAACTTTGTGAAGAACCCTAGCATTTCCTTAACCACGTTCTTTGCTGAGATGTTTCTAAGTGGAATGGCTTCAGGATAACGAGTAGCCATATCAATCATGGTCAACACATAAGAAAATCCTGAAGAAGTCTTAGGAAGAGGGCCCACAATATCCACCAACACACGGGTGAAAGGCGCCTCAAAAGGAGGAATGGGAACTAGAGGTGCAACCTTTTCGGTCTGATTACACTTCCCCACAACTTGACAGGTGTGACAAGACTTACAATACCAGGAAACATCCCTGAAGATACCTGGCCAGTAGAAGTGTTTCAAAATGCGTGCCACAGTCTTCCTCACTCCAAGGTGTCCTGCCAAACTGGAATCATGAGCCACTCTAATGATATCCTGCCTACAAACACGAGGGATGACAACTTGATGTACAACCTCCCATTCACAGTCGGCTGATGCTGTTGAGGGTCTCCACTTCCTCATAAGTACTCCTGACTTTACATAATAACAAGTAGAAGCACCGGCTGACTCTTCTTCACTGTAAGCTGAGTTAGCTAGACCTTTCAACTCAGGGTCAGCAACCTGCAACTCAACCAACTCTTGACGAGACAAATTATCAACACTACGGGGTACTGCCTCATCTGGTGAATGGTCCAAATTAGCAAGAAAAGTGTCAGCTAGGATAACATCATCATCATCATTATCCTTTAAATCACCAGTAACTTTAGACTTAGCCCTAGTGACAGCACATGCAGGGAACACATCAGGGACATCACAATCCTGGGCCGCAGCCACTGGCTCACTAGACAACTGAGGAGCTGGACACACTTGACTTCCACCAATATCATTTCCAAGTAAGAAAGTTACACCTGACATTGGGAGTGTCTCAACCAACCCAACCATAACGGAACCATTAACAAAACCAGACTCTAAATTCACTCTGCACCGATGGACAGAGAAGTAATTATTCCCTACACCTTGTAAGATTACAGTTTCATCAGAGGAATTAACATTAGAGCCTAGAACACTGGTCAGCATAAGGGATTGGCAAGCACCTGTATCACGATATACTTTAACTGATTTCCTGTCATTACTGTCCAGAGGACTGACAAAACCATCAGACAGGAAATTAGCACATGAACTCTTGAGAGTGTCACCCACGTTACTGCTCAAAAGAGGAGCTCCATCATGAGAATTTAAGTTACCCCTCAAAGCAGGTTCAGTTAACTCAGTTAAAGAATTCTGGGAACTCTCAAGAGTGGACACTAGACCAATTGACTGAATATTTAAAGACTCCTTTTTGTTCACATCACGCTGTCTCCTGAAACATCTCTCCGTAGTATGACCAAGCTTACTACAATAAGTACATTTACTTTTCTGAAATCTAGAGGTGAAGCTGGTATTTACTTCCTGAGAAACATCATCCTTATTCTCTTTCCTGTTACCTGTACTCTGAGTAGAGGCAACGTACTTACTCTCAGCTTTCCCTTTTTCTTTAGAATATCTCTTGTGAGTGAGAACATATTCATCAGCTAAAACTGCAGCATCAGACAAATTATCTATTCTTTTCTCATCAAGATATAGGCTTACATCTTTATAAATACACCTCTTGAGTCCTCCAGCAAAATCATCTGCTTAAATTTACCAAAATCAGAATCCACATTCTTAGAATTTAACCACTGCTCTAACAGATCTTCTTTGATTTTTGCATACTCAACATGGGATTGCTTATCTTGCTTGTAAGTTGTCCTAAATTTTACTCTATAGGCTTCAGGAACAAGCCCATAGGCCTTAAGAATCAAGCTCTTAACTACATCATAATTATCAGACTGATCCTGAGGCAAAGATACATCAGTTACTTGAGCTTTACCGGTGAGAACAGTTTGAAGGAGTACTGTCCAATACTCCTTAGGCCAATTAAAACCTGTAGCTACCCTCTCAAACAACTGAAAATACTTTGTTAAATCAGATTCATTAAAAGGAGGGACAAGTTTAACATTTATAGCCACATCAAAATCATCAGAGCTAGATGATCCAGTTCCACCTTGTTTCATGCGATACTCATGGTCTGCCTGAATCCTGGCAAGTTCAACTTGTGCCTGAGCCTGTATCTGTGCCTCCTGAATCCGAACCTGAGATTCCGCCTCCTTAGCCTGAGACTCAGCCTCCTTAGCACGTACTTGAAATTCAGCCTCCTTAACACGAGACTCTGCCTCCTTAGCACGAGCCTCCTGCAGGGCTAGCTGTAACTTAGCTAATTCAATCTGCGTTTGCTCATTTGGAGGAGTTACATTAAACAAGCTCTTATTAATCATGCCAACAATTTGATCTTTAGAATGATGAGAGTGAACTGCAATTCCCAATTGTTGAGCAACAAGCTTAAGTTCATTCTTTGTTCTGTTTTCTATATCACACACTGTTTGTACATTTGACAAAAAATCTTTGGCTTCATCAAGTGTAGAAATAGTAGCCATCATGAATATATCACAGTCACAAATATCAAAGAATATCCTTATGATAATATCCTGAATATCCTGATGAGAGGTCGCCAAATTTATGTTACGGAACAGAGAAAGATAACGTACACTTTAAGTGAGAATGCTAAAAATCACTACTGTCCCGTAAAGTTCCAGGTTCAAAACAAAAGAGTTAGGTAAAATTACAAGTTAAAGTTTAATGCTTAAACTAACAACAAAACATTCAGGACTCATAAGGATAATGTAATGGCAAATAAACAGGTTAAATATATGGTTAACTGCAATAGCCTCTATTAACACGAAATTAGCAAGAGTAAATTTATCTAAGTCAGCCCTGATAAAATGAGATACCAGATAATACTCAGTGAATGCTAGATAAATTATTACAGATACAAACTATTATCAAAAATGACTGACAAAGAACCCTACATAAATTACAAACTTCACTAGGCCTACAAATTAAACTTATGCTATACAGTACAAGAACAAAATGCAACAACGGTTATACTCAAATTACACACAGCTGCTAGATGTTTGGAGATTTCTTGAGCACTCACAATAATAATATCTGTACAGGGGAGGACAGAGATGTGAACAAAATGAGGAGCAGATCTAAGTGGCAATGATGCAGAGACTGAGCTCATTATATAGGGGCCAGCAGAGCTTCATACATCTTGTAATAAGGACGCGCAAATGAAGCGATGGAGACAAACAGTTGACAATCCCGCACTGAATAACATAAAGAACGACTTACTCTACTATAACGGTAGAAGGGGGGGACTGAGGCAGAACACGCTCGTGATCAAACATGCAGCAACTGTGCGTTAAAATTACACAAAGGATGATGAAATCATAGGCTATGTAACAATCTATATATATATATATATATATATATATATATATATATATATATATATAATGTATATATATATATATATATATATATATATATATATATATATATATATATATATATATATATATATATATATATATATATATATATATAATGTCCCCCAAAGTTCAAAACTTGTGGAGGACGTGTCCCTCTGACCCCCAGATGAGTTACGCCTCTGCTCCGAGTAATGGCCATTTTCTTTTTAAGAGGAACAGCTAATAAGGATATTGACAAAAACAAAAACAAATTCCAACAACGATGTGGGGCGTTTTAATAATAATAATAATAATAATGATAATAATAATTTATTATTATTATTATATTATTATTATTATTATTATTATTATTATTATTATTATTTGAACATTGTAACTGTCTTGTGGACTGTCACTTGGCTCCACTTACAGGTTCTTACAATGACCTTGACGCCACTTGGGAGATTTGAGTTTTTTTTTTAAATAAAACTAAATAAACTCTTAGGAATGGGTCAGATTTTTAGCTCAGGTCCCATTGAAATCTCTCGTAGACACGACCACCTTATCTCATTCACTCATAATACTGATATGACTATTTCTGCCAATGCACGTCAAGGATTTGGATTTTTTTTATATCAGCAATGGCCCATGCCAAGACATGTAACCTTGGCCCACTTATCAGATTCCTACTGCAGCGTCCGGTTCTCATGGAATCGTCACAAGACTCTGAGCCCAGAATATTAATAATACCAGCAAAAACAATGGTCTCCACACATGTAATAGGTAATAACTCTGTAATTGTCCTGTGGACAGTCACTAGTCTCCAGCTACTCTCCAGCTACTGTTTTTTTACAATGACCCAGACCCCACTTGGGAGATTTGGAATTATATTTCTATCAGCAGTGACCTATGCCAAGACACATAAACTGGGTCATTCAGATTCCGTGTGCAGTCTCCAGTTCTCCTGGAATCGCTGCAAAACTCTGAGGCCGGAATAATAATCATTATACCAGGAAAAACAATAGTCTCCGCTCATGTAGTAGGTGGAAACTAATATTAAAATGAAACTAGAACTCAGTAACTGTCCTGTGGACAGTCACTATAGTCGCGGCGCACGACTCTGAGATTTTCATAATCGTACCCTGGCAACTTACCTGTCAATAGCGCGTCCGATTTCGTTTCATATTACACACGAATCATATTATTATACACGAATGCATTATACACGAGTATTATCATCATACATGAACATATAATAAACAAACCACAGGTGTATCATATTATGCACGAAATCGGAAGCACCGTTGACGGGTAGGTTGCCAGGACACGATAATGCCAACCTCAGAGTCGTGCGCCACGGCTATAGTTTCCACCTACTGTTTCTTACAATGACCTTGACCCCATTGGGGAGATTTGAAATTTTCTTAATAAAACGAAATAAACTCTTGCAAATTGGTCCACCGTTTCATTTTCAGATTACTTGTTAAGGTCCCACTGAAATCTCCAGTAGACACGACCACCTTATTTCGTTCATTCATAATACTACTATGACTTTCTGCCATTGCACACAGAGGATTTGGATTTATTTTTTTTTTCCTATCAGTAATGGCCCATGCCTGGAAGAAGTTGTAATGGTGGTGGTGGTACTAAATTCATCATTATTAATTCAGTTAATGTAAAGACATGTATATAAATCCCTAACAACATTGTATTCTTTACCTGTAAATTATTCAGATGCTAAGCTGTGCATTTACAGTATCATATTAAACAGACAAGTGTATCTTTGAAGCGAGGAGGAAAATTACAGAATTATATATAGAAAGCACATCTGCCATAGAAAATAATGGTATCTTAAAATGATACAGTAGCAGGATTGTATAATTTTCGCAATGTACCCCATACCAATACACGAGATTCAGCCTGTCATTGTCTGTATCGTTCTTTGTGTCTGTGTTTTCCCTCCTCCTAGACAATTTCATGGATCTGAATGAAATTTCCTAAGTGATTTCATCTATTGCTCCAGAAAGCTTCCACTATATGCAGTTTATCGACCACGATTTTTAGGGATGTCAGCCCCCTCAACAAATTACTTTTTTTTTTTTCTCAGAAAGAGTGAAAAGATGACAAATATGACTTTGATACCTTAGTACATATTGTACAACAGACTCTCATCCACCAGGAGGTATCTGGAGAGCTTGCCCCTCCCTACGAGTCTTTGGGGGGTCAGCCCCCTCCCAAAAATTAACACGATCAGAAATTGGGAAAAGTGAGGACATCGATTTTAGATCTGTTCGTTTTGTTCATTTATAATGTCTTCCACAATACAAAAATATCCACCAGCATTTTTAGGAGATCATCCCCTTCCAAAACTAATAAAGGATACAAAGTAGGGGAAGGAGGGCAGATATTGCTTTAATTTATTGGTACATTTTTTTTTTATAGGCAAGGAAGAACGAACCAAATCCTAGAAGCTCGTAAATTGTTCCCTTATAAAAAGCAAAACAAAAAAAGACTAATTCAAGATCCGTTCATTTCGAGATGCCCTTACACACTGCACCTACAAGACTGGAGAAGGGGAAGTACAGACAGAGGATGACACTTCTAGAGTTGACCTGTTGCATACATGAAGGACTGGTAGTAATGGTTATCTCTTGCATTAAAGAATTGGACAGAAAGGGGATGAGAGTTTTGCTGCTAGATAGATGCAACCAGCCACTGCAGTGGTGGAGGGTTGCAAGCAGACAGTTCAGAGGAGCAGTGACCATTGAAGTACCGTTAGGAAAGGGATAAATGTGCAACAGTGTAGTGAAGAGATAGAGGTTGATGGGAGAAAGTAAAGAGTAGGAGAGCTGATGAGACAAAAAAAAAAAAAAAAAAAAAAGACTCCTTGTTGAGAAGAGCTGTATGTGGGAAGCCTCACCAGACTTGAGAGTTGTTCCCTACATAACGGTGAATAAAACCCATATATAGAGTCAACAACTCTGCTGGGGTAAAGAAGGCACACAATCGGCTTAGCACACGTAATCTCTTAAAAGCAGATTTTTATAAGAAAGGTAATGTGATCTTTCTAAAATAAATCCCGAGAGAATGAAATCCCAAATACACTGAATGATGACGTAGGATTGAGTTGGGAATGGTTAAAAATTATAAGATATTTCTGGGGTAGAACTTAACTGGTTGTAAGATGTAAGAACTGTGTTTTTCACTTATTAAAAACAGCAAGATTACCTTTACCCCAATCAGAGAATTAAGCCAAGTAAGAGCCTTGTTTGTTTAACTGCTGAGGTGGATGCTGCAGGAAGCACATGGAAAGGTGAAGAGTGGAGTCATCATAGTATTAGCGAAGAAAGTTAGATGTACAGCTAAGAAGGTCATTGATGAACAGAAGGAAGAGAGTTGGTGATAGGACAGAGCCTTGAGGAATACCACCATTGATGGCCCTAGAAAAAAGGACTGTGATCATCTACAACAGCAGCTGTGGAACAATCAGAGGGGAAGCTAGAGGTGAGGCCACAGGTAGTTGGGTAGAACCCGTAAGAGGGCAATTTAGAAATTAAAGATTTTATGCTACACTCGATCGACAGCCTTTGAGATGTAAAGTGCAATGGCAAAGCCTTCATAAAAGTTTCGAAAGGAGGAAAACCAGGAGTTCGAAAGCGAGGTGAGAAGATTGCCAGTGGAGCATTTCTGGCGGAACTCATACTGACGATTGGAAAGAAGGTTGTGAAAGGAAAGGTGCTTCATTTTCTTTTTTTTTTAAGAACAGATTTTAAAATTTTAGTCATACACGATGTTAAAGCAACTGTGCGATAGTGTGAGGGCTGGGAATGGTCACCATTCTTTGAGACAGGCTGAATAAGAGCAAACTACCAGCAGGAAGGGAAGGTACAAATTGACAGACAAAGGTGAAAGAATTTACCTAGGCAGGGTGTAAGCACAGAAACACAGCTCATGAAAACAACAGGAAGAACCCCATCAGACCCATATGCCTTGTTAGTACTGAGGCCAGTGATGGAGAAGCATGAGCAGAATCATCTAAGGTGGAATTAGAAGAATATGTCTGAGCGAATAGTTCTGCATTATTAAGAGAAAAAACAGCTACAAAGCCATCGAATCAGAAAAGACGAGGGAACGATAATGAAGCAAAATTGTTAGAAAGATTTTTGGCAAGGTGCCAGATGGAGCAGGAAGAATTTAAGTCAGAGAGTTGAGAGCATTAAGTACAGATGAAATTATTTTTTGCAGAGTGAAAGACAGACTTAGCACGATTCCAGGGAGAAATATAAAAGAGATGAGATTTACGGGTAGGTTGGTTCTGGTACCTTTTGAAGGCACTCTTCTTGTTGTGGATAACATTTGAACATGCGTAATTAAACCATTTTTTTTTCATTAGTCACAGGATAAGAGAGAGGAGTGTATGCTGCCATGCCTGAGAGAATAATCTCCGAAGTAGGTGAGGAACGCTCAGATGGCCCTCGGGCATGGAAGCAATAATCATTCCAGGGAAAATGGAAGAAGCATTGCCTGAGGGCCTTCCAATCAGTAGCTCCAAAGTGTCAAAACAGCCGCTTCTTGGGAGGGTCCACAGACCTTACTGGAGTGATAGGACAGGTTAAGGTGAAAAGGCCATGGTCGGAGAAGCTCCCATCCTCTAACTTTGACTGCTATTACTGCTACTTCTCTGTATGCACAGGATGAAGTTGTGCACATCTTTATCTAGAATATAATCGAAAATCCAGTATCATTCTATGGAAAGTAAAAGTGAAAATATACATAAGGTACAAAGCAGGGTAGTGGATGTTCGACTGACCCTAATGAGAGAGGGGAGTCTTTGGACACTCCCTGTACTATTGTTTGCAGATAATACTGTATTGTTAACCCTCTCGTGCAAGATGATGCAGTGCAAGTCATAATCCTTGTAATACAAAGAGTAACCAGTGACGCAACATGACACAACTTCTCTATAAATGGTCGTAGAAACTATTCTTGTGGATGAATTTGCATCAAATTTGGTTGAGTCAAAGCTAAGGGTTGCCAGGTCTAGGGTAAATGTATGGCAACAGCTGGGAACTTATCGGAAGGCTAAGCAGCCCATATTTAACTCAGTATTGTCCCGTCAGGCAGGCTGGGAGAGTGTGTAAGCGTGTGGCCAGGCATTTAAACCCATCTTTGGCTACTACTGCACTGCCCATACCTTACATGTGTATAGTGATATTGTGTTGTATATAGTGCAGTGTGGTTGTGAAGAATGTTTATAAGTGTTTCTCATATATTTTCAGAGAAAGCCAGATTTGAAAATTTCAAACCAACTTTACTGTTCCCTTGCTGTCCAAACCAGAAAAATATCTCGCAAGGGCCTGTTCAGAGGTAGAATATATGAAAAATATATGAAATACTTATTCAGTGGAAGTGAGAGTGAAGAAGCCAGTGAGAGTGAAAGTGAAAAGAAAAGTGAACATGCTGAGAAGAAAGTGAGGAGCAGGAAAGTGAGGGTGAAAGCGAGGGTGATATCTGACCCTACGGGTGATAAGGGCAAACTCACGGTCAAGGCTACTGTGATAACCACTGTAGAGAGTGGTAGTAGCACCATCACTACCACAATTCCTTTCACCACTGCCACCGCCGTTCCTTTCACCACTGCCACAACTGGTACTACTACCACTCCTACTGCCATCACTCAGATGACATCTATCACCTTCCCAGAGACCACCACCATCCCTGCCATCATTCCTATCCCCCCCGACCCCACTGCCTTCACAGCCATCAGTCTTGCCACCACTGGTGTCAGGCCTGCCACCACTGAAAGCATCCCGACCGTGGAGACTGAGCCACAGTATCGCCACTTATCATCCACCCCTCCACCGCAAACACTGATCTCTTTCCCCCCACAGTCACCCTACACTCTCACCACACTTCAACCTGCCCGCATCTCACCACCCATCCAAGATATTTCCATATCATCTTCCCCAGCTAAATCTGGAAAGTCACTGTCCCCTTCAGACTTCATTCCCCCTGAATATAAGCAAGCATCATCAGCAGCAGCACCTCCACCACCACAACCATCTTCACCACAACCATCACCATCAAAACCATCTTCGTCACAACCATCTTCATCATAACCATCACCACAGCCATCTCCATCACCAGGATCACCTGAACCTTCATCCACCCAGCTATCATCAACACAATGATCACCATCTCCCTCCCCACCACCAAGATGAGGGTGGCATGGGCCTAGGCTAGGTAGTGGTGGGCGGCTGAGAGGTAGTCGTTTGTCTCGGGGTCGTGTGCACCACGCACTTACAAAGCCAAGCATTTCCCCAGGTGATGACCATCAGGAGGAAGCTTGGAGTTCTGGGTCATTTACACCCAGTGCTGGCCCCTTCACTGAAATCCCAGGTTTGAGAGTGACAACACCAACCACACCACTCCAATACTTCCAACTTTTTTTTACAAGGGAGTTACTCACCTACCTGGCGGTCGAGGCAAACAAATATGCCAGGTTTCTGGGGACTGCACTAGATGTTTGGTACCTCTGCAATGAAGAGGAAGTGGCTCGGTTCCTCGAATTGTACTTTCTTATGGGGATTTGTGAACAGCCAACCATAAGACATTATTGGCGTTCATCAGAGGTTCCCGATTACCCCATATTTCAGAGAGCTGAGTGGAAAATGCTTCAGGGCCATCCTGAAGCACTTTCATGGCCAACGGCCATGCCACGTCGAGTACACCGCTTCCCGTCCGATCAGCGAAGTTAAGCAACGTTGGGTCTGGTTAGTACTTGGATGGGTGACCGCCTGGGAACACCAGATGCTGTTGGCATCCCTACGTGTCAAGTGGGGTTGGTGGAGGATTAGTGCCCCTCCCTGTAAAACAATTAACTCTAAGCCCTTGACCACCCCGTTTGGGATACATGGCGTCTGGCGTCTGGCAATAGTCTCGCCATACCCGAGGGCAATCAGGACAGGCTGATGAGGATTCGCACTGTGATGGAGTATCTCCTTCAGAGATTCAAGGAGGTTTACATCCAGGGTGAACATTACCCTGGATGTGGGATCCCTGGGTTGGAAGGGGGGGCTTTCCTTCCATGTATATAACCCTATGAAGCCCCAAAAGTATGCCATAAAACTATACATCTTGGCTGAGGCAAGGAGTGGTTACATTTGGAATTTTGAAATATACACGAGGGAGAAGAAGTCTCTAGAGAACACAGTGTGGGGCCTCACTGAATCTTTGAAGGGCAAAGGATAGAAGCTGTATATGGACAATTATTACAACTCTATCACTGAGCGAAGACCTCTTTGCAGAGGGCGTGTATGTGTGTGGCACAATATTACTGGCAAGGGGAGCACCATGGTTGCTGCAGGACATCAGCAGTGCTAAATGCCCTCCTGATGATGGAGTGGAAATTAGACACAAGGGCAATGTAATGGTGTTGTTGTGGAAGGAAAAACATATCGCAGTATGGTGTCTACCTTCCACAGTGACACCACTGTCACTAAGCAGGTGCATGGGAAGGTCAAGGGTCCAGACGGGAGATTCCACCACATTCAGAAAACAGTGAACAAGCCCGTCATGGGAGGACTATCATAGGCACGTGGGCAGGCTGGATGATTTCGATCAAATGATCCAATACTACCCTGCCCAAAGGAGGATGGTCAAGTGGATAAAGAAAATGACCTTTTATTTCAATCACATGGCCCTATTCAATGCCTAAACCCTCTACAAGACGAACACCCAGAGACCTATGACTCTCCTGGAATTCCAGGGGCACATATGTTACAAACTCCTGACATTCCGGGAGGAGGAGTGGCCGGCATCGGGTCATGCCCTTCACCATGCCCCAAACCTTCCCTTGCACCAACGACCACCTACAGTATACCTGCAGCAACCACAACATCAACTGCAGCCTCCGCTCCACCTCCTGCAACAATCGCTCCACCTCCGGCAGTAGCTGGCCCATCAGGAGTAACTCCGCCAGTTACTGCCACGACCACTCCACCCCCGCAGTAAGTGGCCCATCAGGAGTTAATTGGCCAGCTGCTGCCATTGCACCTCCAGCAGAAGTACGGAGGTGAGGAGATGGAGGAGCATTGCCATCCAAGCGCCGTTGATATATCTACAATAGAGCAGGCTTGGACTCCACCGTGCACCACACCCTGGAGAGAATCCCCGACAGGAAAAGGCTGTGGTGTGTGTTTTGCTACTTCAACAAGAAGAGGAGGGACACCAGCTATATATGTCCTGTTTGCAATGTGCCGCTCTGCGCAGGAGTGTGCTTTCATCGGTATCATACTGATGAAAGCATACAGCAGTAAATCACATCGCAAACACACACACACACACACACACACACACACACACACACGCACACACATGCACAGACACACAGACAGAAAGACAGATAGACATTCACACTCACACACACAGACACTCATACATCACAAATACTCACACTCACACTCAAGCTGTGATCGTACCTGTCCTCCTCTCTGCAACTCCATCTCCTCTCAAGAAACAGTACAACACTGCTAGAGGACGTGGGTAACCAGTTTATTTGTCTAGTTTTTATACTACTGTATTGTAAGGTATGAATTGTGTGTTTCTATATATTTCTCATATGGAAAATGTGGTGGATTTCATTGCTATTCTCTCAGTCATTATACTCGTAAAGTATAGGTCACATCAAAAATCTGAAAAAGACTTGATCAAGCTGATGATTTCCTTTGAATACTTTTGAAAAGCAAAGTAACCTGTGTGTGAAAAAAAAAAAATGGGGAAAAGTTACGAAGGACGAACATAATCAGCCTACGGGCCTGAGCGTACGAGCTGTCACAGTGCGCAAACCATGCGCAACCCATCGCAACTTTTCAAAATTCATTTTCTCCGTAACAAGAAGGCTTATAACCATCCATCCATCCATTGCCAGACGCCATGTATCCCAAAAGGGGTGGCCAAGGGCTTAGAGTTAATTGTTTTACAGAGAGGGGCACTAATCCTCCACCAACCCCACTTGACACGTAGGGATGCCAACAGCATCTGGTGTTCCCAGGCGGTCACCCATCCAAGTACTAACCAGACCCAACGGCTTATAACACTGTGAGTTATATCGTGGGCTTCCCTAACCTTTGGGCTACAAAACTGGATAGAATTTACATTTATGTTTGTTACAGTGTCACTAACAACATACGAAATAAACAAATCAGACGTTTTTAGGTGATTTTCGTAGTTTTTTTTCGATTTACTCGAAAACTATTGGACGTATCAACTTCAAATTTTCACAAATGAAAGATAGTGAAATTCTGCATATAGGCATGTCCTTTGCAGTTGCTCATCACCAGAAAAAAAATTAATGGTGATGTTGGGAAGTTATCAGAAGCTGGTTTTCATGTAAATAAGGTTTATTCAGGCTTCATTTATGTACATTTAATCATCTGTTTTATGTTTTTTTTTCTTATCTGATAGCATAAAAACCAACGAAGATGATGGGAAGCGATTTATAACAATATAAGCACTTTCCGAGGGTAAAATGGGCCATAAAACTTTTTTCCTTGCCACGCGAGTATCGCCGGCCTGAGCGAGATTTTGGTTCTGTGTGTGGAATGGTAACTTATTGGAAACTTATGGTGCATGAGAGGGTTAAGTGAAAACGACAGGGAACTGCAAGGCTTGGTGAATGAGTTTGGGAGGGTGTATAAGAAAGGGAATCTAACGGTGAATGTAGAGAAGAGTAAAGTTATGGTCTTTGAGAGAAATGAAGCCACTGAATGTACAATGAGGCTGGATGAGGAGGTAATGGAAAATGTGAGTGCATTTAAGTACTTGGGTAGCGTGATGAACAAGGATGGAAGTTTAAAGGGTGAAGTGTTTGAATGGGTACAGCGAGGATGAAAGGTTGTTGTTTTTTTTTTGTTTTTTTTAAGCAGTGATTAGGAACAGGGAAATGAGCATTGAATTTAAAAAGTTGGTGCATGACAATATTGTGACACAAAACCCTAACGTATGGAAGTGAAGCTTGATCCTTGTTGGAAGGACATGTCAAGAGAAGGGATGGCCGGAGGAGTTTGCGACTGGGGGGGGGGGGGCGACCTTAGTTGTGACAGACTCACTGCATGTTTGACCAACTTGCCCATTATTTGACCAGCTCGAACATATTTGACCAACAAATTAGATATAGCACAAGTTAGATATAGCACTTTTACTATTATAAGAATAATAAATAACCCTAGGATTATATATATATATATATATACAGTATATACAGGGTGGTGCAAATGTAGGTTGACATTATTATGTTTTATTATATTTGTAAAAGTCTGTTATGTAAAACTCTTATGCGTCGAAGTGTGACTGACAGACTCTAGGAATGTGTCAAAGGTGAGGGCGGACACTTTGAACACATACGAGACTAAAAGTGTGTCTTTTGTGTTGGAATAAATGGTAAATGACAACCTACTGTTGCACCACCCTGTAATATATATATATATATATATATATATATATATATATATATATATATATTCTCTCTCTCTCTCTCTCTCTCTCTCTCTCTCTCTATATATATATATATATATATATATATATATATATATATATATATAGTACTATAAATGCACCCTGATGTTTTAACTGTAAATATTCATTGGACTTCACAATATACTTTACTCTATTTGTTGGAAATGCAGCCTGTCTTTTTTTAACCAACTGTGTGAACCTTTGACCAACTCTGAGCTAATCTTTTTTTTTTAACCAACTGTGTAAACGTTTGACCAACTCTAAGTACTGGGGGGTGACTCTCCCTTCCCCCCCCCCCCCCGGTCGGGCCATCGCCGCTTGTACTTGTACTTAAAGCCACCTGAACTTGGCCCTAAGCCTGCACATTGTTAAGAAAAGAGACACCATGAAAATTATTTAGTAGTCTGATTGAACTCATTCACCCAGTCATGACATTTGGAGTTATTTATGACCAGAGCAGTAGCAAGAGTGCATACAAATTTTCCCCGACCCCGACCCCTTGCCACCGTTTCGTGGGTGAAGGGGGTCCAGGTCAAGGCACCTTGATTAATATGGTACTTGAATTTTGCTTACTTCTCTTTCGCAAGAGGGAAACTAGGGTATTTTGTATTTTGTCCTCTAAATATATACAATATAAAAAAAAATAAGTTAGGTAAAAAATATTTTGTCCTCTCGGAGACCTCTCCTTTTATGTGAAAAAAAAAAAAAAAAAGTCTGTACTCTCTATTTTTTGTCCAACTCATTAATATTTTGACCAGCTCAGAAACAAACACTGGGGGGATGATCCCCCCCACCCCCACCATGGTTGGGCCATCCCTGGTCAAGAGTGAGCGCAGTGGAAATGAGTTATTTGAAAGAAGCCTGTGGAGCTACATGGAGAGACAGACTGACAAATGAGGAAGCGAAGGAGAGCTGTGGTGTGGATGTGGATGTGATAGAAAGCGTTAGGAGATATACAGTGAGGTGGTTTGGCCATGTGGAGAGGATGGAGAGCGAGACTAACAAGGAGAGTGCATGTGAGTTAGGTGGAAGGGGGAGAGGGAGGGGGAGGCCGATGATGAGATGGAGGGATGGAGTGGAGAGGTATATGAGGGAGGGAGATGTGAGCTGGGAGCAGGGCAATGAAATGGCATTGGACTGGGCAACATGGAGGCGATATGTTTGTGGCCATCCCTTACAGGATTGAGCCGTCTGACTATAGATAGATAGACATAAATCTTATCCCTAATATTATATCCCACCTCCCAAATTCCCCGCCCCCCTCCTCTCCCCCAAAAAGGAAACAAAACTCTCGGATCTGAGTCTGCCTGGGACCTGTTAACTAAGCAGGCTCGTATGGCTGTGTGGAGTGTTGGAGATGTAACTGAAGAAGAGATCAAGTTAGAAGTAGTAAAAGCGTATATGGAAGATATTATGGATGAATGGGAAGGAATAACGTCTGTAAGGTTAGGCATGAACACCCACAGAAAGAGCACAGGTGGAGTGTTTACTCATGATTGATGGAATGCAGAGAATCATGGGACATTAACTCAAGGTGCATGTATGTCGATTTTTTTTTTTTGGGGGGGGGAGGAATTGAAAGTGGCTGCAATTTTTGCTTGTGCAACGTGTGATGACAAATATCTGGAAAACAAAGACAGGTTTTGAAATTTAATGAGAAGAGTAACTGAACAAATGCCAAGGAGTTTGCGGTGGGTACTGTGAACGGACGAGTTGGTACACGTCATGCAAATAATGCAATGGGTCTTTATAGTATCCCAGGAGAACATGACAGTGGACCAGCGGCTAAGGAACATGTGTCAAGAATGGAGGTTGACCAGTAGTAATTCGTATATAAACACAAAGAAGTGCATAAATATCCATGATCAAGAGACATTGTACAGTAGTGAAGGCTGACAGACGCCTAGAAGAAAGATGCTTGGATATGTCGTTTACATGAGCCATGAGAGAAGATGATGCAGGGGAATCTATGATCATATACTTGTGGTATGCATGGTGAAAATGCAAGAAGAAATGTGAAAGAGGTACTCAGAGCGGATGAATACAAGAATAATATAAAGCAATGCCAGAGGAATTTGAATGGAAGACAGAGGATGAGCTAGGTCAGTGTATTGAGCATGGACGAAGTTATTTTCTCAAAAACGAATAGGAAATGTACGGTTACAGTCGCTAAAAGCTTGTGTCATAATGGAAGTCTGTCATCTAGCAAAAAAGGGACGAGATTGTGGGATGTGAAAGTAGAACGAGCAGCTAAAAAGAAACGAAAGAAGTGAATGTAGTGGATCAGTTCTGCTGAACGAGGACATTTTGTAGTAAGCAAGAAGTATTGAAAAAGCTTAGTTAAGACAGAAAAGAAGATGCTAAATGAAGAATATTAAAGAAAAATATATAATTCAAATTTTTCTGGGGGAAAAAAATTCGAAATAGGTAATAAAATTTTTAAATTAATGTAAAAAATTGTAAAAAAAAAACAAAACAAAAAAAAAAGGTAAAGGATGAAAATGGAATAATGTTAACAAATGGATGTGCATTAAGAACCAGACTGAAAAAAGTGGCCGACCTGTGTGCTAAATACATCGTGAAATGAGGCTGTTGAGCATTGTGGGCAAAGAATTTGGAAGCGCAGTAAAAGAAATGTCAGAATTTATATTTAAAGATAATCACTGAACTGTCAATGGAATGGAGGAAGTTCCGAGACGGAAAAAAGAGTTATATGTAGAAAGGAAGAGAGTGGATGATGAATTTGGAAGGAACTTGAGTGTAAATCGGAGAGAATGTAAGATCATGTTCTGGAAGGAGGTAGAGTTGGGCAGGGTGATAAAGGTAAGTGTAAAGATTTGAAAGATAAAAATGGTAGATTGATAGTGGAGAATGGAGAAAAAGTGAGCAGATGGAATGAACACTTTAAGGAACTGTTAACCCGCCGCATGCCAGTGCTTTTTTAAAACGGTCTGACATAATTCTGCAGCCAGTGTCAGTGCCGTTTAAAAAAAAAATTTAAATAAAAAACTTCACTGTGACCGCTTTTTTGAAGATTCACGGGTAAAAATTGGCAGGCATGTAAGGTAACTGTTCCTCTACCATCCCCCAGGCTGTCAAGGCCATACACTCACTGGCTCCCCCCCCCTCACGCTCGCTCTGGCTCACTCTGCCTGTGTGCCTCACCCAGTGCTGTACATACTGTAGTGAAGGCATTTTGTAAGTATTTTCATGTAAGTGTAAGTTGTAAATATTTTCTTGTAAATGTAAGGACTATATAGTGAAGTCAAGTTGTAAATACCTTCTTGTGAGTGCTAGGACTGTACATAATGAAGTCAGATTGTACCTATCTTCAAGTAAGTGTAAGATAATGCATTCACAGTGAGAAAGACACACAAATTGTGATAGATGCTGAAGTAGTAATTAATCAGAAAAGTGTACTGAACATTGCTATACCTTCCCAGCATAAATATCTGAGTATACCATACATAAAAAACGGTTTTCTCTCACGTACGTGGTGAGCGTGAGAAAGCGGCTATATCCGTACACGAGTATGCAGGACTCAATAAAACTGATTTCCGAGCCTCACTGAGCATTTTAATTGCGAAATTTGTTGTTTCCACATCAAAACCTATCATTTTAGCCAAAAAAAAAAAAAGTCAAAAAATGGCTGGCACAAGGGTAACCCATAGGGCTAAAAATAGCCGGCACATGACGGGTTAAACACACAGAATAAAAGTAAAGGCAGCGTCACACTGGACCAAAAGTGGCTAACATGTGAGCAGCTTTTGTGAGGTAAAACGGCTAGCAAAGTAGAGTTGCTGTCACACTCGTGTGTTTTTGCAAGCAGAAACGGCTAGCAGTGTCATCTGCCTTGGCACCTTGTGGTCATTTGTAAACAAACCACCACGGCTTACCCACTCCCTTTTCCTCAGTTTCTGCAACCACCTCATGTACTTCAGCAACTCCAGAGCCATAAGGCAGTCTACCAGAGTTTTCCCTGCCACAGGATCCATATCGAATAATGGTCACAATCTGATTTCCACTTGTTGTCTGGAAACAAAGCAGACAGCCTCCACGACTGGTCACCATAGTCCCCAAATACTAATTTAACCCCCCCCATCCCGACGTTTTCTGGGCAGTGGTACGCCCCAGTCCCGACATTTTTGGACCTTTTTTTTTTTGGCTCAAACATCCGCTTTTGGTGAGAAACATCGAAAATTCATAGAGAAATTGCTCAACTGAGGTTTAAAATACTCGATCCAGGTAGCAGTACCTCCTTACCTTACAGGGTTTTCTATCAGGCTGGCTGCAAAGAAAACGAGTTCTATGGGAGGATAACTATTCCAAACCACTCATAAACGGTATTTATTTATTTATTTGGTACGAATTTATATGTAGTACGAGAGTATATTGGTTTTCAAATGGTAATATAGGCATTATAAGCATTGTTTCACTCACTAACTCATCACCATTCCTGACCTTTTTTTGCCACATTACCTGATCATCATTTCTGACTGTTTCTTCCTCTAATGCTATGTAAACTTTGTTCTCCACATTGTCATCGATTGGGGAATCACTCTGGCCCTGAATGTCTTTATTGGCCAGGTCACTGGTAACAGGTGAATTGCTGAGACAATGGCGTGCAGGGGGGAGAGAGGTTATGCGGTGTAAGGCATTGTCCCTGCTTGGCATCTTGTAGAGGAATAGAGGGAGGTGTCCCGTGTATATGTGCCAAAAATCACTTGCGAAAATTGAAAATTGTGCAAATTAGGGACCTTGCAATGTTGCCGCATTAATTTACGTCTCCGGGATTTGAGTGCACATCATGTGAGGACGTGAATTCACATCTCCGGAACGGGGCGAGTTAATGTCACAAGAAAAAAAAAATAGAAATGAATAAAAACCACAAGAATTAAATTGTGTTTACCTAACAATTTTACTTAAAGATTCCTTCTGTAATAACAGAATATTTTCTCATCAGTTACAAAATTAATATAGATTCATTTGCATTCTAATCCCACCAACAAGCTGTGAGCAAAAATCGTTTTGTATTTTCCCTCACGGGCAAAATCTCACTCACCGTGGGTCAGTTCAGCTAGTGGCTCCCGAACCTGGCTCGCATGTTAGCCACTTTTTGCCTTGTGTGATGCCACCTTAACCCACCGACTCCCGTTCACGTGTATATATGTCCAAACGTTTTGTCACCGAGACTCCCGTTGACGTATATATACGTGCCGCAATTGCAAGGTCTGTCATTTGCACATTTTTCAAATTTTGTGCGTGATTTTCGGTACGTATACACGGGATACCTTCCTCTACCAGATGCCAGGCAGGGACAATGCCTTACCAAGCATGGCCTCCTCCCCCCAGCACGGCATTGACTCGGCAATTCACTTGTTACCAGTGACCTGACCAGTAAAGACATGTCACACCACAGTACGAATTTCAAGGCCAGAATGATTCCCCAATCGATGACAATGTGGAGGACAGTGTTTAAGCAGCATTAGAGGAAGAAACAGTCAGAAATAATGATCAGGTAATGTCGCCAAAAAAGGTGAGGTATGTTGTTGTGTTTGGTGGGTGAAACAATGCTTATTTCACCTATATTACTCTGTGAAAACCAATATACTCTTGTACCACATATAAATTTGTACCAAATATATAATTAAATACCGTTTATGAATGGTGTGGAATAGTTACCCCTCCTATAGAACTCATTTTCTTTGGAGCCTGCCTCATAGAAAACACAGTAATGTAAGGAGTATGGCTACCTGTATCTGGTATTTTAAACCTCAGGTGAGCAATTTCTCTAAGAATTTTCAATGTTTTTCACCAAAAGTGGAGGTTTGAGCCCAAAAATTTTTTTTCCAAAATCTGTCGGGATTGGGGGGTGTCAGTGGTGGAAAATCGGTCAAGACAGGGTGGGTTAATGCAAATATAAGTGGCGGAGGAATGGCTGGGAGATGGGGGGTGGTGAAAAAGGAGGAAGTGATCAGTAGCATGGGAGTAGTGGGAGCAATGAAGAAAGTCAAAATGAGGAAAGCCCCAGGAATTGATGGACTGAGTGGTGTGATAGGGGACAGATAGCAGTAAAATGGATTGGAAGATGAGAAGATTTATTATTATGTGAGGTAGAAGGAACCAAAGGCCAGGAGCCTGCAATTTATTCCCTCTAAGAAAAAACATAAACAAGATAACAGAGAGCCAAAATCAAGATGCGTTCATTTTGAGATGCCCAGATACACTGCATTTGAGACAGGAGATCATAGGCAGTAAGAAATACAGGCACAGGAAGACAGTTCCAGAGCTGACTTGTTGCATATAACCTTACCCTGATATCTGACGTACCGATACCCAACAATTCCCTAGACTGAACGAAAAAAATTATGAAACATTCCCACAATCCAAACGGTCATAGTTTCGCAAGTCTGAACAGTCCACTGCTCCCTAGATTTCAAACTAGCACGTCCGAACGTGGGTGTAATGGTGTGCAGCTCTCCTGGTAGCCTACTCCGTCCATTCCCTCTGTTCTCCCCCCATACCTCCTCAATCCCCCACCATGCTCAGCACTGCCAGGTGTGTCTCCCTCCCCTTCCCCCTGCCCTTTACCACCCCTTGCTGTTTCCCTCCTTGTCCCCCCATCCTCCCTCACCCCTGCTTGTCTCCTGTGTGTGTGTGTGTGTGTGTGTGTGTGAAAGTAAGAGAGAGAGAGAGAGAGAGAGAAGGGGGCTGCAATAGTAGCGCAGTTCGGCTATCTTGTCTCCCTCCCAGTCTTCCCATCCTACTCCATGACTCCGCTCCCCATTTCCCCACCCTCTCCACCTCCACCCCCTTTCTCTCCCTAGTGTGTACTTGTGTGTGTGTGTGTGTGTGTGTGTGTGTGTGTGTGTGTGTGTGTGTGTGTGTGTGTGTGTGTGAGAGAGAGAGAGAGAGAGAGAGAGAGAGAGAGAGATGAGGGAGGGTGGGGTAGTAGGGCAATTTGGCTGTCTTGTCTCCTTCCCAGTCCCCCTACCCTCCCCCACCCCAACTTGTCTCCATCTCTATCCCCTCGCCCTCCCCCATTCCCGTTTGTATCCCTACCCATCCCTTGGTTAATGCATTGCCTGCCTGGCCTGTTCATCCACTCTCCCACTCTCACTCTCTGTTGGCCTGAATTCAAGTTAGGAATAGGACTGTTGATGAGGATAACAACACAACATATAGTGTTTCTGTCAGTCTCTACTGAGTAAGTTAGGTGTATGAAAGCTTGGGTTTGGGCCTGGAATGCATCTCTGGCTTTTCTTCAGTATCTTATATGGAAAATTGCTTTGATATCCGACATAATCACTGACTGAACACCCACTGGTACGCAACACTGCCGGATATTGGGGTATGGGTGTAAATGAAGGACTGGGAGTAACAGTTAACTCTTGCATTAGAGAGTTGGACAGAAGAAGGATGAGAGTTTCTTGCTAGACAGGTGATGCGCTCCAGCTGTAGTGGTGAAGGATGCAAGCAGACAGTTCAGAGGAGCAGTAACCATTGAAATAGCGATAGAAAAAAGATAAAGATGCAACAGTGTGACAAAGAAACGGAGGTTGAAGGGAGCCATTAAGAGGAGGAGAGTTAATGAGACAAAAAGCCTTTGATTCCACCTTGTTGAGAAAAGCAGTATGTAAGGAGCCTCCCCACACATGAGGGTTGTACTCTGCACAAAGGCAAATGAAACCCGTGCAAAAAAAACAACAACTGTGCAAGGGTAAAAAGGCACGTAGTCGGCTTAGCACACCTAATCACTTGGAAGCAGATTTTACAAGAGAGGTAATATGTTCTTTCCAAGATAAATCCCGAGAGAAAGAAGCTCCAAGTATGTTTAAAGATGATGCCAGATGGAGCTGGATATTGTTAAAAGTTAGATGGTTCTCCTGTAGAAGACTATCAGGTTGATAGATGTAAGAACTGATTTTTTTAAACATTATAAACAAGAATATTTTTACTTCAATTGGAGATATGAACCAAGTCACACACTGTTTGCTGAAGTAACTGCTGAAATGAATGTTGTGGGAAGCGAATGGAAAGGTGAAGGGTGGCGTCATCAGTGTAAGAGTGGATAGAATGAAATGTACAGCATAGAAGGTCAAAGGTGAATAAAAGGGAAGAGAGTTGGTGATAGGACAGACCCCTGAGGAACACCACTATTGTTAGCTCTAGGAAAAGACCAGTGGCCATCTACAACAGCAGCTATAAAAAGACCAGAAAGGAAGCTAGAGATGAAGGCACAGACAGAAGGACAGAAACCATAAGAGGACAGTTTGGGAATTAAATATTTATGCCAGCCTTTGAGACGTCAAGTGCAATGGCAAAGCTTTCACCAATGTCCTGGAAGGAAGGTGACTAAGAGTCTGAAAGGTGGGTGAGAAGATTACCAATGGAGCGTCCCTGGCAGAACCCATGATGACAATCAGAGACCAGGTTGTGATAGGAAAGATGCTTTAAAATTTTTCTATTAGGAATAGACTAGAAAATTTTTGAAACACAGGATGTTAAAACAATTGGGCGATAGTTAAAGGCATGGGAATGGTCACCCTCCTTTGGGACAGGCTGAATGACAGCAAACTTCCAGCAAGAAGGAAAGATGCATGTTGGTAGACAAAGGCAAAAGAGTTTACCTGGGGAGGGTGTAAGCACAGTTCTTGAGGACAAAAGGAGGGACCCCATCAGATTCATATGCCTTGTTAGTACTCAGGCCAGTGATGGCATAAAATACATCAATTGATGAAATTTTAATGTCAGCCATGAGGATGTCAGAGGGGGGAAGTGATGGAGGAACAGCACCGGAATTGTCTAGGGTGGAACTGGAGGAGAAAGTCTGAGCAAAGAGTTCATCTTTATCAGTAGAAAAAACAGCTACAGAGCAACCAGAGTGGAGAACAGGATGAAAGGATGATAAGGTCAAGTTGTTAGAAATGTTTTTGGCAAGGTGCCAGAAGGAGAGGGAGGAGTTCGAGTTGGAGAATTTGGAGCTTTTAATATGAATGAAATTATTTTAGGAGAGCTAAAAATAGACTTTGCATGATTCAGGGCAGAAACATAAACGAGATGTGATTCATGGGTGGGTTGGATCCAGTACCTTTCGTAGGCCTTCTCCTTGTTGTAGACAGCATTAGCATAAACGTGATTAAACCACGGCTTTCACTGGATTAGTCAAAGGATATGAGAAAGGAATGTAAGTTTCATTGCCCAAGAGAATTACCTCTATAATGCACAAGGCACACCTAGGTGGCTCTCGGCCATGGAAGCATTAATCATTCCAGATAATATCAAAGAAGTACTGCCTGAGGGTTTCCCAATTAGAAGCTCCAAAGTGCCACAAGTGACGCTTCCTGGGAGGGTCTACAGACCATACTGGGGCAACAGGACAGGTTAACCCGAGATGTCCCAATAACACATGGATACACTACAACGTTTTGTCACGGTGAATCTCGAAATGTATCCATACATTTTGCAGTTGCAAGTCCATCATTTCCACAATTTTCAAATTTTGCGTGTGAATTTCAGTACGTAGATGCGAGACACCTTCCTCCACCTGCTGCCAGGTGGGAACACTGCCTTATCCTGTGTGACCTTCCCCCCCCCTACACGTCATTTTCTTGGCAATTCACCTGTTACCAGTGACCTGGCCAGTAAAGACATGTCATGCCACGGTACAAAATTCATGGCGAGAGTGGATCCCCAATCGATGACGATGTGGAAGACAAAGATTACGTGGCGCCAGAGGTAGAAACAAGCAGAAGTGATGAGGAAGTAATGTCGCCAAGGAAGGTGCGGTATGTTGATGTGTTCATTGAGTGAAACAATATCACCTATAATTATTGTGTGAAAACCAATATATTCTTGTACTGCATATAAATTCGTACCAAATGAACAAAAATCTACCTATTCTGAGTAGTTTGCAATAGTTACCCTACCATAGAAAACACAACACTTGCAGTACGGCTCCAGAGAACATGGAACCAGGTGTTTAAAGAGTCCTGTTTAGGCCACTTCTAAGCTCAGGCGAGCACTTTTCAGGGCATTTTCCAATGTTTCTCACAAAAAGTAGAGGTTTGAGCCAAAAATAAAAATCTGCCAGGACTCGGGGGGGGGGGGGTCAGTGGTGAAAAGCAGTCAGGACGTGGCAGGTTAAGGTGATAAGGTTGCGCTCAGAGGAGTCCAGCAGAGGAGGAAAGATTAACAGCACCAGCAAAAATATTAGTTGTAAGGAAGAGGTCACGTATATCGGAACTCTCTCCAAAGTGGTCAGGGAAATGAGTATTGTGCTGTACAAACTGTTCTAGGTCATTAAGGATACAAAAGATGTAGGGTTTTTGGCAGGCGGGTCAGTGAAAGAAAAGGGGTGCCAAAGGTGGTGGTGAACATTAAAATCTCCTAGAATGGAGATTTCAGAAAAAGGACAAATTGATAGGATGTGTTCAATCTTTGAAGTAAGATAGTCAAAGAATTTTTCATAGTCAGTAGAATTAGGGGATAAGTAAATAACACAGATATATTTAGTCACAGAATGACAGGAAAGCCGAAGCCAGACAGTAGTGAATTAAGAAAATTCAAGTTCAGGAACACAAGAGCAAGATACAGCTTTACATACATATACACAGCAGCCGCCTTTGGCATTGAAATGAATGTAGAGAAAGTATGAGGATACAGAAAAGGGTTTGCTATCAGTCACCTCAGAGAGCTGAGTCTCAGGAAAAGAAGGTGAGGTTTAGAGGAGAAGAGGTGGTGCTCAACAGACAGAAGGTTAGAGGGAATGCTGCGAATGTTGCAGAAATTAAGAAGTGAATCAGACAGTTGTTCCAGGCATCTTGTTGGGTCGTCACCAGAAGAGAGGCAGATGATACGGCTTTGATGGTCCTCCACCCCTGGGGACTCGAAGGCTTGGTTATGAGATGCCATTTTTTATTGTAAATTTTTGAATAGGAAGTTAAGTGTGTGTAGTGCATGTAGTTTGGTGTTGACAATTACTGTAGAGGAACTTGCATAGGAGAGCATGCTGGCCTACTCTCTATGTTGCTGAAACACTGAAAAACTTCATCAATGGGGGATGGTCAGGCACTAGTCCCAAGGGCTGATGAAACGGAAGCTCAAGCTCTCCCTGTCATCAGCTTTCCACCCACCATGGGCATACCGCGCTGTTCAGCTGGTCCTACAATCTACTCCCCATTGGCCTGGGAGGAAGATAGAGTTCCGGAGGATTGGAAATCAGATATAATTATTCCCCAGTACAAAGGAAGAGGAAAAAGAAGTGGGTGGTAATCATAGGGACATTTGTCTTTTTAATGTAATAAGCAAAATATATGGTAGGATACTTATTTACAGAGTTAGGGAAATACTACGAGTATAATAGAGGAATTATTTGGAGAAGAACCGGAAGGTTTTAGGAAGGGAAGAGGTTGTGTAGATCAGATTTTCATCCATAGGTCTTTAGTGGAAAAATATCTAGAGAAGGGAAAGAAGTTGTATGTGGCCTTCATGGATTTGGAGAAAGCATATGACAGAGTTGATAGACAAGGAATGTGGAAAATGCTAAGAATAGAATATATGAGAAGTTGTTGAATGCCGTGAAGGGTATGTATGAGGGTGCTAAGGCTGCAGTGCATGTGGATAGTGAACTGAGTGATTTTTTCTGTATGAATGCGGACTGAAACAGGAATGTGTTGCCTCCTTGGTTGTTCAATCTCTATATGGATGTGGTTATGAAAGAGATACGAGGTAAGGCAGTAGATGTTGGAGCGACCGTAATGAGAAAGGGCAGCGTTTGGAAACTTCCTGTATTGTTGTTTGCAAATGATACTGTATTGTTAAGTGACGACGAAGGAGAACTGCAATTTTGGTAATGCGTATGGGAGTGTGTAAGAAACGGAATCCAAAGGTCAATGTGGGGAAGTGTAAAATTATGGTCTTCGAGAGAAATGAGGTCACTGAATATAAAGTGAGGTTGGATGGTGAGAAAATGGAAAATGTGAGTGCATTTAAGTACTTGGGTAGTGTGATGAGTATGGATGGAAGTTAGGAGGATGATATGCTTGAAAGGGTATAACAATGAAGAAAGGTGGCTAGTTCTTTGAAACAGTGATAAGAAATAGGGAAATTACCATGGAAGTAAAATAGTCGCTGCATGATAGTATTGTGATACAAGCTCTAACGTATGGAAGTGAAGCTTGGACCTTGGTGGAAGGATACAAATCAGGAGTGAGAGCAATGGAAATGAGTTATTTGAGAGGTGCATGTGAAGTTACATTTAGCAACAGACTGACCAATGAGGAAGTGAAAGAGTGTTGTAGATATATATATATATATACATATATATATATATATATATATATATATATATATATATATATATATATATATATATATATATAATGATGGCCAGCAAAACCAGAGTGATGATGTACATGATTTATTATTGGTGACGTTTCGGTTTTATAACACAAACCATCTTCAGACCTAAAACAAAAATAAAAACACACAAAATAGAAAATAAGCCAATATATAATTTTCTCATCTTCCACAGAATAAAATAACAGGGAACAGAGCAGGTCATATGAAATAAAATTACAATACAACAATTTACCAGCTAAAAACAGAGCAACTGTGTAGAGGAGTCGTGTGAGCCAAGGGATGGTCGTAGCTCTGCCGTTAGTAGAGACTCCGCTATAAGTCTAGTCAAGTCATCTCGTGCAGTGAACAATTTTTTTTTTTTTTTTTTTTTTTCCCGGCCTATCAACCATTGGGGCCGAAGCCCCTGGTTATTAAGGCCATTTATATATATATTTATATATATATATATATATATATATATATATATATATATATATATATATATATATATATATATGTATATACATTTAAACATATATACATATATATACAAACATATATATATACACACACACACACACACACACACACACACACACACACACACGCTTCTATGCATACATACAGACACACTTTCATGCAAACGTACATATATATATAATAATTTTAATCTTATTTAATTTTTTTTTTATTTTTATTTTTTTGATTTTTTCTTGGTTTTATATTTTTTATACCTTATATTATAAAGTAAAACTAATCTAAAGACCCTAAAATTAATCACCTAACAGACAAATCGCTAACCTATACTAAATCCTACAGAGACAAATAGCTAGACCTACACTAATGGTAAAAATACCTCGACTAACAGAACACCATCGACTGCAGATATGTAGTGCCTTTCTACATTACATACCTGCACTCATCACCTGGTAACTGTCAGTCGAGGCACAACCTAATATAGGGGACATCAATATATGAAAGGGAACCAGACGAGTCAGGAACATTTCCATATACGTCAGCTGTCGTCCCTAATTAGAATAACTTAAGCAAGATAATACAATGTATTTACATAATTTGTACAGAAAGTGAAGAACCTCGCCCAGCAGACCACCATCGACTGCAAGTGCCCAATACCTTCCTATATTGCACACTTGCACTCATCAGCTGGTGACTGTCAGGCGAGGAACTTGGCTTAATGTAGGGGACATCAATATTAGGAATAGATCGGTGGGAGGAGGAACTATTTAAAATATGTCAACTGTCAACCCTAATTAATATTACAATATATACATATTTACTCTTCATAAAAAAGTCACATCACTCTGATCAGTCCGGTCTCTCTCAAGAAAGCCATCAATTTATCAGTCATAACAATGTCCCCATCACCCAGGATGGTGGAAAGGGTGAAGGGGACGTCTACTGCGCCGCAGTAATTTATAAGTGAAGCACGTTCACGAATAAATCGCCGACAGCGCAGGATGATATGACTGATAGATAACACCGCAATACAGATGTCACAGTGCGGTGGGAAGCGTCTTTCCATATATGGTTTCATGTGGGTTAAAATGGTGGCATTAAGCCGTAACCGTGCCAACACTTTTTCTTCTAGGCGACTGGGACGGTTGGCAGTGTCCCAGTCGCCCAGGTATGGCTTACAAGTTGGAATATTTAGTCTGGTCCACTGACCTTGCCACAGAAGATTTATTGATTTCTTTCCGAGAGAGAGACTCGACCGTAGATCACGAGGAACGTCCCAAGTCTCCTCGAGCTCTACAGCCGACTTTGCAAGTAAGTCAGCCTGCTCATTGCTGTAGATACGACAATGACCAGGCACCCAGATCAGCGTGAATGACTTGTTGCATGAATGCAACTTATTAACGATGCGGCCCTGGATCTCGTGAGAGTCCGTAGTACAAGATGCAATTGCCTGAAGGGCTGATTTTGAATCTGAAAATATGACAAATGAGTCATGCCTAGAATTGAGAGCATAGTCTATGGCTTTGTCAATAGCAAAAAGTTCTGAAGTAAACACAGATGTATGAGTCGGCAACCGATACCTGAGGGCACATTCAGTCGACCACACACTTGCACCAACACATTCACTCGACTTGGAGCCGTCGGTGTACAATTGATGGGACCCCAAGTGACGAACAATGATGTTACGAAACAAGTGGTGGACCTCCGCCTCCGGCGCCTTGGCCTTTGGTGCTGGGAGCCATGATACATCCACTGTAAAGCTGGGTGGCTCCCAAGGCGCTATATTTTTAAGCACCAACTTGTCACAGTCACTGGGGTCCACACCAAGCTCCTGAGTCAGTAAGTGGAGGCGAGCGGCAAGTGGCCGACGCACCCCCCGCAGTAGGTGGTGGTATTGACGCAGGGGGGTACAGGCCACATTGCCGATATTACTTTTCCTTAATGTTCGTAGTCCATACGAAAATGCCAGGTGGTCACGGCGAATACGGAGGGGAGGCACATTCGCCTCCACTTCCATACGAGCTACAAGGGTACACCGGACAGCTCCAAGACACATTCGCAAACATTTATTCTGCAACACATCCAATCCTTTCAGAGTGGCATCGGATGCCGAGCCATACACCTGTGCGCCATAGTCTAGCTTCGATCGAATAAGGGACTTATACACCATTAATAAAGATTTTCTGTCGGCACCCCAGGTAGTACCCGCTAGGTACTTGAGGACATTTAACGGTTTATCACAACGAGCAAGCAAAGTATTAACGTGAAGTTTAAAATTCATTCTACGATCAAAATGTATTCCTAAAAATTTTACAGAATTTTGAAAAGGTACCGCCTGATTATCTAAAGTTAAGCACAAATTAGGTACGTTACGATTAGTGAAAACTATAGCGGCATACTTACGTACGGAAAACTTAAATCCCCACTGCAAGGCCCATTGGTGGATGGAGTCAAGGGTTGCTTGAATCCGCCCAGCCGAAAATTGTGCATTACGGGAAGAGTGCCATATTGCACAATCGTCAGCGTAGAGCGAGTATTTAAGATTCCTTGGGATGGGAGCTGATGACAGAATATCATTGATCATAATACTAAATAAAGTAGGACTAAGCACACTTCCCTGTGGCACCCCGTTTTCCTGGATAAATATATCCGATGTTACGCTACGGGGTAATTTGACAGAGAAAGTTCTGTCCCTTAAGAAATTTGAAATAAAAACAGGTAAATTTCCTCTTAAACCATAAGCATAGAGCTTCATTAGTATACCGTATCGCCAGGTCATGTCATAGGCTTTATGGATGTCCAAGAACACCCCTATCATGAATTCTCTATTGCCAAATGCCTCTGCAATACAATGCTCCAAATTCATTAAATGATCTAGTGAACTTCTGCATTTACGGAAGCCACATTGTTGATCATTTAACAAATTCTTCGACTCTAAAACAAAAAGAAGCCTATTCTTAACCATACATTCCATGACCTTACATAGACAAGAAGTCAACACAATAGGACGAAATGAAGTGGGATTCATAAGACGACCAGCCTCTTTGGGTATCGGTATGACGTGCGCAAAGTGCCATGAGTTTGGGAACGTTCGAGACGCCCAAATCTCATTGTACAATGCTAACATCTTAATCAGGTTGTCCTGATTAAGATGCTGGATCATACCGTACGTGATGGTGTCTGGTCCAGGGCTGGTGTCTTTACAGGATTTAAGGGCAAGGAGCAGTTCATCTAGCGTAAACTCTTGGTTGTACGGGGAGTTTACGTCTTCTGTGGCAAAGTCTAATATCTGTAGCTCAGCCGTGCGTTTATGATGTTGGAAACGCGGGTCATAATTGGCTGAGCTACTTACATGAGAAAAACTCCTGGCGAGGATGTTAGCAACGTCCACGGGCTCGTCATAGATGTTATTATTTACTTGCAAGGTGGTAATGGGGAAATATGGGCCTTTATTATTTAATATTCTTATGGTGGACCAGACTTTATGTAATGGTGTTGTACGAGTCACTGTGGACACAAAGGACCGCCAGGAGTCACGTTTGGCCCTTCTTATTATTCTCCTTGCCTCAGCCCGTGCCTGTTTGTATGCACTAAAATTTTTCTCAGTGGGCTGACTATCAAAAATCCTGTATCTCCTATTGCGTTTTCTTAATGCTTGTCGGCAACCCGGCGTCCACCAATGTGCTCTATGCTTCGCATGAACTGTAGAAGTCTTGGGAATAGCAGCCTCAGCTGCGTGTAATATGGATTGGGTTATATTTTCGACCTTAACATCTATGGTCTCCCCGGATATATCTAAATTGGCGATCCTTGAGAAGGATCCCCAATCTGCTTTCTTATAGTTAAATTTTGGAGGTGGAGGGTCCGAAATGATGTCGCGTGTATAAGAAAGACAGATGGGTAAATGATCACTTCCCAAGGAGTCGTCGTAAGGGTCCCATGAGAGATCTTGATGTATACCAGGGGAGGCCAAAGATAAGTCAATGGCCGAAAAGTTACCAGTACGATCATCTACACGAGTCGCTCTACCATCGTTCAGAAGACAGAGGTTGGACTGTAGTATTAGGTCGGCTACTTGCTCCCCACGACCATCAATCCTCAAGCTACCCCATTGATAGTGATGGGCGTTAAAATCGCCCAACACTAACTTATTTCCAGGCAGATGTTCCACTAGTGAATTTAAAGCATCACTATCAATGGGGCCATGTGGAGGACAGTACAGAGAGCAAATAGACAGATACGTGTTATTAAATTTTACTCTGCACGCGACCGCTTCCAGAGTAGAATTTAGAATCACTTCCGTTTGTGGGTGTGATTTGTGTGTGTATATGGCTACTCCGTGACCTTCATATCTTCTGTACGAGTGGTAGTGTTTGAACTGTGGAGGATCAGGGTGATCCTCCAGGCGCGTCTCCTGTAAACAAATAACGTCTGGCCTGTGTATAGAAAGCAAGATTGCTATATCTTGTAACTTATTCCCAATACCTCTACAATTCCACTGTAATAGAGTGAATGCGGCGGTTTAAGATTTTCGTTGGGGGCCAGTGTGCTTTGTCTTTTTCTGTCGCCCGCCGGCAGGCGAGCGACTACCGGGGGACCTATCCCGGTGCTTGTTAATGGAAACCTCCATATTGTCATCAATAACTAGGTTCCCAGCCTCCCCTGAGGAAGAGCTAACCTTTCTCTCCCTCGCTGGAGTAGGAACCGGAAGGACATGAGGACGTGACTGTTTCGTGAGGGTGGTCATGTTACTTTTACTAGACTTGTCAGGCTTCGTTTTAGGCCGTACTGATGGAGAGGCAGCAGCAGCCTGAGAGTAAGTTGATGCCTTAGGGATGTCAGTGAGAGAGTTGGAACGGACAGGAGGTCGAGATGGAGATGTACTGTGAGTGGCAGGAGGGAGAAAGACAGGGTCAGTCTGGGTCTCTACAGAGCACATCACAGGACGGGACATTACCGCCGAAGCATAGGACCTATTCGGCGTGGGAGTTGCATGCAACTCCTTCACCTTTTTCCTAGCATCGTAATAGGAAATGCCCTCAGTTGCCTTCACTGTGCAGACTTCCTTCTCCTCCTTCCACTTGGGACAATCCCTAGAGGAAGTGGAGTGAGCGCCCTTGCAGTGAAAGCAACAGACCGTCTCAGATGTACAATGTTCCGCATCATGACCCTGGCTTGCACACTTGCCACACACTGGCTGGGAAGCCCGACAAGTCTTCGAACCATGCCCATACAACTGGCATTTCAAGCAACGGAAAGGGTTAGGGATGTATGGTCGAAAGTGAATGATTTCATAACCAACTTTGACTTGACTAGGAAGAGAAATTTTGGCAAATGTCAAGATAATAGTTGCTGTCTTCGTCCTTATGCCTTCCGAATAACGAGTTATGAATTTAGCTTCAATTACATCTTGCTGCGCCAATTCTTGAACGATTTCGTTCTCGCTCATCACCATGAGATCCCTGCAAGTGACAACACCCTTGCGAGAATTCATGGAGACTGGGATTTTGGCTTCGACATCGTAACAGTGGAATTTACGCAGTTTCAGCAAATCTCTCACTTGTGACGAGTTAACAGTTTTTACCAGGAGATCTCCGTTAGCAAGTTTTTTCACTTGTTCGACTTCTCCTGCACAGTGGTCAATCACCTTCTTGATAAGGAAGGGATTGAGACTGGACAGGGGAGTCGAACCTAGAGCATGGATAATGACGAACGTGGCATTGTCAACAGGAACGTCAAGTGGGGCACGAGTTTGGCGTCCGTCAGTCTGGGGGTGGTCAGTCCGGTCGGTCCTACATTCGTCAGGACCACCTCCCCCCCTGAAGGGGGGGGAGGCAGCAGGGGCGTCCGTCATAGCAACCACTTCCCCCGTGAGGGGGAAGTGGGAAGAAGGAGAAAAACAAGCAAGGGACAAGGTACCTGGGAAAGACACACCTAGCCTGAGATTACCCTCTCAAACCACTCTCGGGAGGACGCGCCCGTGTATAACTCACACCCCAGAGCGATCAGTGGGGGGTACACTGCAGAGGTGTGAAAGCAAAGGCAATCTCAGTAAACAGATACAGACACCTACTATATCTCTAATAAGGGTAGGGAGGAATGTGAACGCTAGCTAACCTAACTTTAATCAGGGAAAGTGTAAAACTATTGCCGGTGAGGCAGCCCTAGAATCTGGAGGAGAATTCAGCACACGTCCGTTCTCTCCGCAACCATTCATCCAAGTCTCGAACAATTTTTTTTTTTTTTTTTTTTTTTTTTTTTTTTTTCGGCCTATCAACCATTGGGGCGAAGCCCCTGGTTATTAAGGCCATTTATATATATATATAAGTATATACATTTAAACATATATACATATATATACAAACATATATATATACATACACACACACACACACACACACACACACACACACACACTTCCATGCATACATACAGACACATTTTCATGCAAACGTACATATATATATAATAATTTTAATCTTATTTAATTTTTTTTTTTGTATTTTTATTTTTTTATTTTTTTCTTGGTTTTATATTTTTTATACCTTATATTATAAAGTAAAACTAATCTAAAGACCCTAAAATTAATCACCTAACAGACAAATCGCTAACCTATACTAAATCCTACAGAGACAAATAACTAGACCTACACTAATGGTAAAAATACCTCGACTAACAGAACACCATCGACTGCAGATATGTAATGCCTTTCTACATTACATACCTGCACTCATCACCTGGTAACTGTCAGTCGAGGCACAACCTAATATAGGGGACATCAATATATGAAAGGGAACCAGACGAGTCAGGAACATTTCCATATACGTCAGCTGTCGTCCCTAATTAGAATAACTTAAGCAAGATAATATAATGTATTTACATAATTTGTACAGAAAGTGAAGAACCTCGCCCAGCAGACCACCATCGACTGCAAGTGCCCAATACCTTCCTATATTGCACACTTGCACTCATCAGCTGGTGACTGTCAGGCGAGGAACTTGGCTTAATGTAGGGGACATCAATATTAGAAATAGATCGGTGGGAGGAGGAACTATTTAAAATATGTCAACTGTCAACCCTAATTAATATTACAATATATACATATTTACTCTTCATAAAAACCATAACCACACAGTAAAAAAGTCACATCACTCTGATCAGTCCGGTCTCTCTCAAGAAAGCCATCAATTTATCAGTCATAACAATGTCCCCATCACCCAGGATGGTGGAAAGGGTGAAGGGGACGTCTACTGCGCCGCAGTAATTTATAAGTGAAGCACGTTCACGAATAAATCGCCGACAGCGCAGGATGATATGACTGATAGATAACACCGCATTACAGATGTTACAGTGCGGTGGGAAGCGTCTTTCCATATATGGTTTTATGTGGGTTAAAATGGTGGCATTAAGCCGCAACCGTGCCAACACTTTTTCTTCTAGGCGACTGGGACGGTTGGCAGTGTCCCAGTCGCCCAGGTACGGCTTACAAGTTGGAATATTTAGTCTGGTCCACTGACCTTGCCACAGAAGATTTATTGATTTCTTTCCGAGAGAGAGACTCGACCGTAGATCACGAGGAACGTCCCAAGTCTCCTCGAGTTCTACAGCCGACTTTGCAAGTAAGTCAGCCTGCTCATTGCCGTAGATACGACAATGACCAGGCACCCAGATCAGCGTGAATGACTTGTTGCATGAATGCAACTTATTAACGATGCGGCCCTGGACCTCGTGAGAGTCCGTAGTACAAGATGCAATTGCCTGAAGGGCTGATTTTGAATCTGAAAAAATGACAAATGAGTCATGCCTAGAATTGAGAGCATAGTCTATGGCTTTGTCAATAGCAAAGAGTTCTGAAGTAAACACAGATGTATGAGTCGGCAACCGATACCTGAGGGCACATTCAGTCGACCACACACTTGCACCCACACATTCACTCGACTTGAAGCCGTCGGTGTACAATTGATGGGACCCCAAGTGACGAACAATGATGTTACGAAATAAGTGGTGGACCTCCGCCTCCGGCGCCTTGGCCTTTGGTGCTGGGAGCCATGATACATCCACTGTAAAGCTGGGTGGCTCCCAAGGCGCTATATTTTTTAGCACCAACTTGTCACAGTCACTGGGGTCGACACCAAGCTCCTGAGTCAGTAAGTGGAGGCGAGCGGCAAGTGGCTTCGACGCACCCCCGCAGAAGGTGGTGGTATTGACGCAGGGGGGTACAGGCCACATTGCCGATATTGCTTTTCCTTAATGTTCGTAGTCCATACGAAAATGCCAGGTGGTCACGGCGAATACGGAGGGGAGGCACATTCGCCTCCACTTCCATACGAGCTACACGGGTACACCGGACAGCTCCAAGACACATTCGCAAGCATTTATTCTGTAACACATCCAATCCTTTCAGCGTGGCATCAGATGCCGAGCCATACACCTGTGCGCCATAGTCTAGCTTTGATCGAATAAGGGACTTATACACCATTAATAAAGATTTTCTGTCGGCACCCCAGGTAGTACCCGCTAGGTACTTGAGGACATTTAACGGTTTATCACAACGAGCAAGCAAAGTATTAACGTGAAGTTTAAAATTCATTCTACGATCAAAATGTATTCCTAAAAATTTTACAGAATTTTGAAAAGGTACCGCCTGATTATCCAAAGTTACGCACAAATTAGGTACGTTACGATTAGTGAAAACTATAGCGGCACACTTACGTACGGAAAACTTAAATCCCCACTGCAAGGCCCATTGGTGGACGAAGTCAAGGGCTGCTTGAATCCGCCCAGCCGAAAATTGTGCATTACGGGAAGAGTGCCATATTGCACAATCGTCAGCGTAGAGTGAGTATTTAAGATTCCTCGGGATGGGAGCTGATGACAGAATATCATTGATCATAATACTAAATAAAGTAGGACTAAGCACACTTCCCTGCGGCACCCCGTTTTCCTGGATAAATATATCCGATGTTACGTTACGGGGCAATTTCACAGAGAAAGTTCTGTCCCTTAAGAAATTTGAAATAAAAACAGGCAAATTTCCTCTTAAACCATAAGCATAGAGCTTCATTAATATACCGTGTCGCCATGTCATGTCATAGGCTTTATGGATGTCCAAGAACACCCCTATCATGAATTCTTTATTGGCAAATGCCTCTGCAATACAATGCTCCAAATTCATTAAATGATCTAGTGAACTTCTGTATTAACGGAAGCCACATTGTTGATCATTTAACAAATTCTTCGACTCTAAAACAAAAAGAAGCCTATTGTTAACCATTCGTTCCATGACCTTACATAGACAAGAAGTCAACACAATAGGACGAAATGAAGTGGGATTCATAAGACGACCAGCCTCTTTGGGTATCGGTATGACGTGCGCAAAGTGCCATGAGTTTGGGAACGTTCGAGACGCCCAAATCTCATTGTACAATGCTAACATCTTAATCAGGTTGTCCTGATTAAGATGCTGGATCATACCGTACGTGATGGTGTCTGGTCCAGGGCTGGTGTCTTTACAGGATTTAAGGGCAAGGAGCAGTTCATCTAGCGTAAACTCTTGGTTGTACGGGGAGTTTACGTCTTCTGTGGCAAAGTCTAATATCTGTAGCTCAGCCGTGCGTTTATGATGTTGGAAACGCGGGTCATAATTGGCTGAGCTACTTACATGAGAAAAACTCCTGGCGAGGATGTTAGCAACGTCCACGGGCTCGTCATAGATGTTATTATTCACCTGAAGGGTGGTGACTGGGAAATATGGGCCTTTATTATTTAATATTCTTATGGTGGACCAGACTTTACGTAATGGTGTTGTACGAGTCACCGTGGACACAAAGGACCGCCAGGAGTCACGTTTGGCCCTTCTTATTATTCTCCTTGCCTCAGCCCGTGCCTGTTTGTATGCAATAAAATTTTTCTCAGTGGGCTGACTATCAAAAATCCTGTATCTCCTATTGCGTTTTCTTAATGCTTGTCGGCAATCCGGCGTCCACCAATGTGCTCTATGCTTCGCATGAACTGTAGAAGTCTTGGGAATAGCAGCCTCAGCTGCGTGTAATATGGAAGTAGTTATATTTTCGACCTTAACATCTATGGTCTCCCCAGATATATCTAAATTGGCGATCCTTGAGAAGGATCCCCAATCTGCTTTCTTATAGTTAAATTTTGGAGGTGGAGGGTCCGAAATGATGTCGCGTGTATAAGAAAGACAGATGGGTAAATGATCACTTCCCAAGGAGTCGTCGTAAGGGTCCCATGAGAGATCTTGATGTATACCAGGGGAGGCCAAAGATAAGTCAATGGCCGAAAAGTTACCAGTACGATCATCTACACGAGTCGCTCTACCATCGTTCAGAAGACAGAGGCTGGACTGTAGTATTAGGTCGGCTACTTGCTCCCCACGACCATCGATCCTCAAGCTACCCCATTGATAGTGATGGGCGTTAAAATCGCCCAACACTAACTTATTCCCAGGGAGATGTTCAACTAGTGAATTTAAAGCATCACTATCAATGGGGCCATGTGGAGAACAGTACAGAGAGCAAATAGACAGATACGTGTTATTAAATTTTACTCTGCACGCGACAGCTTCCAGAGTAGAATTTAGAATCACTTCCGTTTGTGGGTGTGATTTATGTGTGTATATGGCTACTCCGTGACCTTCATATCTTCTATACGAGTGGTAGTGTTTGAACTGTGGAGGATCAGGGTGATCCTCCAGGCGCGTCTCCTGTAAACAAACAACGTCTGGCCTGTGTATAGAAAGCAAGATTGCTATATTGTGTAACTTATTCCCAATACTTCTACAATTCCACTGTAGTATAGTGAATGCGGCGGTTTAAGATTTACGGGGGGGGCCAGTGTGTTTAGTTTTTTTATGCCCCCGCGACCAGGCGAGTGGCTACCGGGGGACCTTTCCCGGTGCTTGCTGACGGAAACCTCCATATTTTGGTCAATAACAAGGCTCCCAGATTCCACCGAGGAAGAGCTATTCTTCCTCTCCCTCGCTGGGCTAGGAGCAGGGAGGACATGAGGACGTGGCTTTGAAAGGGTGGTGAAGTTATGTTTTACAGTCTTGTCAGGCTTCGATTTAGGCTTGACTGACTGAGAAGCAGCAGCGGCCTGTGAGTATGATGAAGCTTTAGGGAGGTCAGTTAGAGAGTTGGATCGTACAGGAGGTTTAGAGGTGGAGGTGGAGGTAGAGTGAGTGACTTGATTAACAAGCACGAGATCAGTCTGCGTCTCCACAGTGCACATCACAGGGCGGGACATCACTGCCGAAGCATAGGACCTATTCGGTGTGGGAGTTGCATGCAACTCCTTCACCTTTTTCCTTGCTTCGTAGAAAGAGATGCCCTCAGTCGCCTTCACCGCACAGACCTCTTTCTCCTCCTTCCACTTGGGACAATCCCTAGAGGAAGTGAAGTGAGCACCCTTGCAGTGAAAGCAGCTGACACCCTCTGATGTGCAATGGTCAGCATCATGTCCTTGTGTTGCGCACTTGCCACAGACTGATTGAGAAGCCCGACAAGACTTTTCATGGTGTCCATATAACTGACATCGTAAACAACGAAGTGGGTTAGGGATGTATGTCCTTACGTTAACAATTTCATACCCCACTTTGATATGGGTTGGGAGAGTCACTTTACCGAAAGTCAATATAACAGTTGCCGTTTTCGTCCTCCTGCCCTCGGAAAATCTCGTGATGAAACGGGCTTCAATTACATCTTCATGAGCAAGTTCATGTACGATGTCGTCCTCTTCCATGGCCATGAGGTCCCTGCAAGTGATGACTCCCTTGCAGGAATTCATGGAGTGAGGGATCGTTGGCACAACATCATAGCAATGGAATTTGCTCATCTTCATCAAATCCTTAACCTGGGACGAATTTGCAGTCTTTACTAGGAGATCTCCGCTAGCAAGTTTTTTTACCTGTTCCACCTCTCCTGCACATCCATCAATCACCTTCTTGATAATGAAGGGATTGAGGCTGGACAGGGGAGTGGAACCAACCGCATGAATTAAAACAAACTCGGCGTTTTGTACATTAATGTCAAGGCGGGTACGTGTCTGGGGCCGTTCAGTCTGGGGGTAGTCAGTCCGTGAGACAGTCGGGGTCGGTCAGGACTACCTCCCCCCCTGAAGGGGAGGGAGGCAGCAGTGGCGTCCGCCATAGTTACCACTTCCCCCTTACGGGGGAAGTGGGAAGAAAGAGAAAAACAACCAAGGGAGAATTTGCCCGGGGAAAAAACACCTAGTCTGAGATTACCCTCTCAAACCACTCTCGGGAGGACGCGCCCGTGTGTAACTCACACCCCAGAGCGATCAGTGGGGGGTACACTCCAGAGGTGAGTAAGCAAAGGCAATCTCAGGAAACAGATATAGACACTTACTATATCTCTAAAGGGCTGGGAGGAGAATTAGTACTAGCTAACCTAACTTTATTGAAAAACGCCCTAGTGGCGAAAAAGAAAAAGCTAAAGCCGGTGAGGCAACCCTGCAGCTAGAGGAGAGCCAGAGAAACACGTCTGTACACTCCACGACCATCCATCAAAGTCGAAAAAATTTTTTTTTTTTTTTTTTTTTTTTTTTTTTTCCCGGCCTATCAACCATTGGGGCCGAAGCCCCTGGTTATTAAGGCCGTGTATATACAGTATATATATATATGTATATACATTTAAACATATATACATATATATACAAACATATATATATACATACATACACATACACACACACACACACACACACTTCCATGCATACATACAGACACACTTTCATGCAAACGTACATATATATATAATAATTTTAATCTTATTTATTTTATTTTTTTTTGTATTTTTATTTTTTTAATTTTTTCTTGTTTTTTTATTTTTTATACCTTATAATATAAAGACAAACTAATCTAAAGACCCTAAAACGAATCACCTAACAGACAAATCGCTAACCTATACTAAATCCTACAGAGACAAATAGCTAGACCTACACTAATGGTAAAAATACCTCGACTAACAGAACGCCATCGACTACAGATATGTAATGCCTTTCTACATTACATACCTGCACCCATCACCTGGTGACTGTCAGTCGAGGCACAACCTAATATAGGGGACATCAATATATGAAAGGGAACCAGGCGAGTCAGGAACATTTCCATATACGTCAGCTGTCGTCCCTAATTAGAATAACTTAAGCAAGATAATATAATGTATTTACATAATTTGTACAAAAAGTGAAGAACCTCGCCCAGCAGACCACCATCGACTGCAAGTGCCCAATACCTTCCTATATTGCACACTTGCACTCATCATCTGGTGACTGTCAGGCGAGGAACTTGGCTTAATGTAGGGGACATCTATATTAGAAATAGATCGGTGAGAGGAGGAACTATTTAAAATATGTCAACTGTCAACCCTGATTAATATTACAATATATACATATTTACTGTTCATAAAAACCATAACCACGCAGTAAAAAAGTCACATCACTCTGATCAGTCCGGTCTCTCTCAAGAAAGCCATCAATTTATCAGTCTTAACAATGTCCCCATCACCCAGGATGGTGGAAAGGGTGAAGGGGACGTCTACTGCGCCGCAGTAATTTATAAGTGAAGCACGTTCACGAATAAATCGCCGACAGCGCAGGATGATATGACTAATAGATAACACCGCATTACAGATGTCACAGTGCGGTGGGAAGCGTCTTTCCATATATGGTTTTATGTGGGTTAAAATGGTGGCATTCAGCCGTAATCGTGCCAACACTCTTTCTTCTAAGCGACTGGGACGGTTGGCAGTGTCCCAGTCGCCCAGGTACGGCTTACAAGTTGGAATATTTAGTCTGGTCCACTGACCTTGCCACAGAAGATTTATTGATTTCTTTCCGAGAGAGAGACTCGACCGTAGATCACGAGGAACGTCCCAAGTCTCCTCGAGCTCTACAGCCGACTTTGCAAGTAAGTCAGCCTGCTCATTGCCGTAGATACGACAATGACCAGGCACCCAGATCAGCGTGAATGACTTGTTGCATGAATGCAACTTATTAACGATGCGGCCCTGGATCTCGTGAGAGTCCGTAGTACAAGATGCAATTGCCTGAAGGGCTGATTTTGAATCTGAAAATATGACAAATGAGTCATGTCTAGAATTGAGAGCATAGTCTATGGCTTTGTCAATAGCAAAAAGTTCTGAAGTAAACACAGATGTATGAGTCGGCAACCGATACCTGAGGGCACATTCAGTCGACCACACACTTGCACCCACACATTCACTCGACTTGGAGCCGTCGGTGTACAATTGATGGGACCCCAAGTGACGAACAATGATCTTACGAAACAAGTGGTGGACCTCCGCCTCCGGCGCCTTGGCCTTTGGTGCTGGGAGCCATGTGACATCGACTGTAAAGCCGGGTGGCTCCCAAGGCGCTATATTTTTTAGCACCAACTTGTCACAGTCACTGGGGTCCACATCAAGCTCCTGAGTCAGTAAGTGGAGGCGAGCGGCAAGTGGCCGACGCACCCCCCGCAGAAGGTGGTGGTATTGATGCAGGGGGGTACAGGCCACATTGCCGATATTACATTTCCTAAATGTCCTTACACCATAGGAAAATGCCAGGTGGTCACGGCGAATACGGAGGGGAGGCACATTCGCCTCCACTTCCATACGAGCCACACGGGTACACCGTACAGCTCCAAGACACATTCGCAAGCATTTATTCTGTAACACATCCAATCCTTTCAGCGTGGCATCAGATGCCGAGCCATACACCTGTGCGCCATAGTCTAGCTTTGATCGAATAAGGGACTTATACACCATTAATAAAGATTTTCTGTCGGCACCGAGGTAGTACCCGCTAGGTACTTGAGGACATTTAACGGTTTATCACAACGAGCAAGCAAAGTATTAACGTGAAGTTTAAAATTCATTCTACGATCAAAATGTATTCCTAAAAATTTTACAGAATTTTGAAAAGGTACCGCCTGATTATCCAAAGTTAAGCACAAATTAGGTACGTTACGATTAGTGAAAACTATAGCGGCACACTTACGTACGGAAAACTTAAATCCCCACTGCAAGGCCCATTGGTGGACGGAGTCAAGGGCTGCTTGAATCCGCCCAGCCGAAAATTGTGCATTACGGGAAGAGTGCCATATTGCACAATCGTCAGCGTAGAGTAAGTATTTAAGATTCCTCGGGATGGGAGCTGATGACAGAATATCATTGATCATAATACTAAATAAAGTAGGACTAAGCACACTTCCCTGCGGCACCCCGTTTTCCTGGATAAATATATCCGATGTTACGTTACGGGGCAATTTCACAGAGAAAGTTCTGTCCCTTAAGAAATTTGAAATAAAAACAGGCAAATTTCCTCTTAAACCATAAGCATAGAGCTTCATTAGTATACCGTGTCGCCATGTAATGTCTTAGGCTTTATGGATGTCCAAGAACACCCCTATCATGAATTCTTTATTGGCAAATGCCTCTGCAATACAATGCTCCAAATTCATTAAATGATCTAGTGAACTTCTGTGTTTACGGAAGCCACATTGTTGATCATTTAACAAATTCTTCGACTCTAAAACAAAAAGAAGTTTATTGTTAACCATTCGTTCCATGACCTTACATAGACAAGAAGTCAACACAATAGGACGAAATGAAGTGGGATTCATAAGACGACCAGCCTCTTTGGGTATCGGTATGACGTGCGCAAAGTGCCATGAGTTTGGGAACGTTCGAGACGCCCAAATCTCATTGTACAATGCTAACATCTTAATCAGGTTGTCCTGATTAAGATGCTGGATCATACCGTACGTGATGGTGTCTGGCCCAGGGCTGGTGTCTTTACAGGATTTAAGGGCAAGGAGCAGTTCATCTAGCGTAAACTCTTGGTTGTACGGGGAGTTTACGTCTTCTGTGGCAAAGTCTAATATCTGTAGCTCAGCCGTGCGTTTATGATGTTGGAAACGCGGGTCATAATTGGCTGAGCTACTTACATGAGAAAAACTCCTGGCGAGGATGTTAGCAACGTCCACGGGCTCGTCATAGATGTTATTATTCACCTGAAGGGTGGTGACTGGGAAATATGGGCCTTTATTATTTAATATTCTTATGGTGGACCAGACTTTACGTAATGGTGTTGTACGAGTCACCGTGGACACAAAGGACCGCCAGGAGTCACGTTTGGCCCTTCTTATTATTCTCCTTGCCTCAGCCCGTGCCTGTTTGTATGCAATAAAATTTTTCTCAGTGGGCTGACTATCAAAAATCCTGTATCTCCTATTGCTTTTTCTTAATGCTTGTCGGCAATCCGGCGTCCACCAATGTGCTCTATGCTTCGCATGAACTGTAGAAGTCTTGGGAATAGCAGCCTGAGCTGCGTGTAATATGGAAGTAGTTATATTTTCGACCTTAACATCTATGGTCTCCCCAGATATATCTAAATTGGCGATCCTTGAGAAGGATCCCCAATCTGCTTTCTTATAGTTAAATTTTGGAGGTGGAGGGTCCGAAATGATGTCGCGTGTATAAGAAAGACAGATGGGTAAATGATCACTTCCCAAGGAGTCGTCGTAAGGGTCCCATGAGAGATCTTGATGTTTACCAGGGGAGGCCAAAGATAAGTCAATGGCCGAAAAGTTACCAGTACGATCATCTACACGAGTCGCTCTACCATCGTTCAGAAGACAGAGGCTGGACTGTAGTATTAGGTCGGCTACTTGCTCCCCACGACCATCGATCCTCAAGCTACCCCATTGATAGTGATGGGCGTTAAAATCGCCCAACACTAACTTATTCCCAGGGAGATGTTCAACTAGTGAATTTAAAGCATCACTATCAATGGGGCCATGTGGAGGACAGTACAGAGAGCAAATAGACAGATACGTGTTATTAAATTTTACTCTGCACGCGACAGCTTCCAGAGTAGAATTTAGAATCACTTCCGTTTGTGGGTGTGATTTATGTGTGTATATGGCTACTCCGTGACCTTCATATCTTCTATACGAGTGGTAGTGTTTGAACTGTGGAGGATCAGGGTAATCCTCCAGGCGCGTCTCCTGTAAACAAACAACGTCTGGCCTGTGTATAGAAAGCAAGATTGCAATATTGTGTAACTTATTCCCAATACTTCTACAATTCCACTGTAGTATATTGAATGCGGCGGTTGAAGATTTACGGGGGGGGCCAGTGTGTTTAGTTTTTTTATGCCCCCCGCGACCAGGCGAGTGGCTACCGGGGGACCTTTCCCGGTGCTTGCTGACGGAAACCTCCATATTTTGGTCAATAACAAGGCTCCCAGATTCCACCGAGGAAGAGCTATTCTTCCTCTCCCTCGCTGGGCTAGGAGCAGGGAGGACATGAGGACGTGGCTTTGAAAGGGTGGTGAAGTTATGTTTTACAGTCTTGTCAGGCTTCGATTTAGGCTTGACTGACTGAGAAGCAGCAGCGGCCTGTGAGTATGATGAAGCTTTAGGGAGGTCAGTTAGAGAGTTGGATCGTACAGGAGGTTTAGAGGTGGAGGTGGAGGTAGAGTGAGTGACTTGATTAACAAGCACGAGATCAGTCTGCGTCTCCACAGTGCACATCACAGGGCGGGACATCACTGCCGAAGCATAGGACCTATTCGGTGTGGGAGTTGCATGCAACTCCTTCACCTTTTTCCTTGCTTAGTAGAAAGAGATGCCCTCAGTCGCTTTCACCACACAGACCTCTTTCTCCTCCTTCCACTTGAGATAATCCCTAGAGGAAGTGAAGTGAGCACCCTTGCAGTGAAAGCAGCTGACACCCTCTGATGTGCAATGGTCAGCATCATGTCCTTGTGTTGCGCACTTGCCACAGACTGATTGAGAAGCCCGACAAGACTTTTCATGGTGTCCATATAACTGACATCGTAAACAACGAAGTGGGTTAGGGATGTATGTCCTTACGTTAACAATTTCATACCCCACTTTGATATGGGTTGGGAGAGTCACTTTACCGAAAGTCAATATAACAGTTGCCGTTTTCGTCCTCCTGCCCTCGGAAAATCTCGTGATGAAACGGGCTTCAATTACATCTTCATGAGCAAGTTCATGTACGATGTCGTCCTCTTCCATGGCCATGAGGTCCCTGCAAGTGATGACTCCCTTGCAGGAATTCATGGAGTGAGGGATCGTTGGCACAACATCATAGCAATGGAATTTGCTCATCTTCATCAAATCCTTAACCTGGGACGAATTTGCAGTCTTTACTAGGAGATCTCCGCTAGCAAGTTTTTTTTACCTGTTCCACCTCTCCTGCACATCCATCAATCACCTTCTTGATAATGAAGGGATTGAGGCTGGACAGGGGAGTGGAACCAACCGCATGAATTAAAACAAACTCGGCGTTTTGTACATTAATGTCAAGGCGGGTACGTGTCTGGGGCCGTTCAGTCTGGGGGTAGTCAGTCCGTGAGACAGTCGGGGGTCGGTCAGGACTACCTCCCCCCCTGAAGGGGAGGGAGGCAGCAGTGGCGTCCGCCATAGTTACCACTTCCCCCTTACGGGGGAAGTGGGAAGAAAGAGAAAAACAACCAAGGGAGAATTTGCCCGGGGAAAAAACACCTAGTCTGAGATTACCCTCTCAAACCACTCTCGGGAGGACGCGCCCGTGTGTAACTCACACCCCAGAGCGATCAGTGGGGGGTACACTCCAGAGGTGAGTAAGCAAAGGCAATCTCAGGAAACAGATATAGACACTTACTATATCTCTAAAGGGCTGGGAGGAGAATTAGTACTAGCTAACCTAACTTTATTGAAAAACGCCCTAGTGGCGAAAAAGAAAAAGCTAAAGCCGGTGAGGCAACCCTGCAGCTAGAGGAGAGCCAGAGAAACACGTCTGTACACTCCACGACCATGCATCAAAGTCCTCCCGAACAAAATTCGAAAGTTCTGGTTATTTATAGGGTGACTTTCCGAATCTGAATGATTTCGAATTGCAGAAAATGATGGTTTCGAGATTGGGAGTCCTGTCCTATGAGCTTCCCTGATGCTCGGCAATCCTGGTAGCTAGATGGCGCTTAGTTTGACCAATATAGGATGCATTACAGCAACCACACTGAAATCGATACACCACCGAGGACTGCAGGGCATCCGGGACACGGTCTTTAAACATGAAACACTGAGACAGGATTTGAGGAGATTTAAACACCACCCTCAACGATATCTGCGGATAATAGTCGTGAATTAGTTTGATTATCCTGTTACGTAAAAAATTTGATTTAGTACCTAAATACTGTACTGAAAAATGAACTTTAGCTTTCTCAACCGTGTGAATTTTTTTCAAAGTATTGGTTCTTAATTTAGTTAGCTGTATTCCAATATACTTATCTACAAATTTAGTTGGGAATCCATTGTGGTACAGGGTTTTCCTCAGAAACTGCAGCTCATTATGTAGAGAAAAATATGAGGAGCATAAATTATAGGCCCTAGTCACCAGAGTTAGAATTAAATTACACTGTGAAAGATTCTTTTTCTTTTGCTAAAGGAATTTGTGAACTTAAATTTAACGATTGTTTCATGGCTTCATTTGACGTAAAATCCCTATTCACAAATATCCCCCTTGATGAAACTGTGGATATCTGCCGTGATAATTTGTTTAATGAAACTAACAACATTGGAGGGTTAAATAAAGACCAATTTCATAGACTGCTCTCATTGTCAGTGCAAGACTGTTACTTTACTTTTAATGGTTCTTACTTTAAACAAGTCGACGGAATGGCTATGGGAAATCCTCTTGGACCCAGCCTTGCTAATGCCTTTTTAGCTCATCACGAATCTATATGGTTAAAGGATTGTCCTACCCATTTTAAGCCACTTTATTTCAAACGCTACCTGGATGACACGTTTGCCATTTTTAGATCCCCGTTTCATGTGCCCTTTTTTTTGGATTATTTAAATTCTAAACATAAAAATATACAGTTTATCTGTGAAACGGAGCAAAATAATAAACTCCCCTTTTTAGATATTTGCATAGAGAGAACAGAAGGAACTTTTACAACGTCAGTATACAGGAAACCTACATAAACAGGATTAACTACTAAATTTAACTCAAACGTTCCCCTCCAATATAAACGTAATTTAATTCTAACTCTGGTGACTAGGGCCTATAATTTATGCTCCTCATATTTTTCTCTACATAATGAGCTGCAGTTTCTGAGGAAAACCCTGTACCACAATGGATTCCCAACTAAATTTGTAGATAAGTATATTGGAATACAGCTAACTAAATTAAGAACCAATACTTTGAAAAAAATTCACACGGTTGAGAAAGCTAAAGTTCATTTTTCAGTACAGTATTTAGGTCCTAAATCAAATTTTTTACGTAACAGGATAATCAAACTAATTCACGACTATTATCCGCAGATATCGTTGAGGGTGGTGTTTAAATCTCCTCAAATCCTGTCTCAGTGTTTCATGTTTAAAGACCGTGTCCCGGATGCCCTGCAGTCCTCGGTGGTGTATCGATTTCAGTGTGGTTGCTGTAATGCATCCTATATTGGTCAAACTAAGCGCCATCTAGCTACCAGGATTGCCGAGCATCAGGGAAGGTCTCATAGGACAGGACTCCCAATCTCGAAACCATCATTTTCTGCAATTCGAAATCATTCAGATTCGGAAAGTCACCCTATAAATAACCAGAATTTTCGAATTTTGTTCACTGCACGAGATGACTTGACCAGACTTATAGCGGAGTCTCTACTAACGGCAGAGCTACGACCATCCCTTGGCTCACACGACTCCTCTACACAGTTGCTCTGTTTTTAGCTGGTAAATTGTTGTATTGTAATTTTATTTCATATGACCTGCTCTGTTCCCTGTTATTTTATTCTGTGGAAGATGAGAAAATTATATATTGGTTTATTTTCTATTTTGTGTGTTTTTATTTTTGTTTTAGGTCGGAAGATGGTTTGTGTTATAAAACCGAAACGTCACCAATAATAAATCATGTACATATATATATATATATATATATATATATATATATATATATATATATATATACAGTAATCCCTCCACTATCCAATGTAATAGAGCCAAAGCCATGTACGGAAAGTGATCCTGTCTGGAAAGTGGGCCCCTGGCTCCTGGACTGGTACATAAGGACCCTAACCCACCCTAACTTTGAAAGCCACCTAAATAACTCTCTGCCGAACATACATAGCACCTATTTAAACCTATTTAAGACCCTATTCACACCAATAATGGACATAAAGCATGAAATAAATGAAATGGAACCAAAGAAGTGGGAAGCGAAGTCCCCTTTACTATGGTAAGAAATGGCGCAAAACCCGGAAAAGATACGAGGAAGCACCTTCCCATAACTACTTACAATCGCTACCAGATCCTTGCTGAAGCGGTTGATGAGACAGAAGAGACAAGGCTTATTGGGGACTCTATTGTATGCGGTCAGCTGGAGGAATTTTGTGGATGCACCCCCAGCAGCAGAAAGAGGTACTGTTTTCCAGGAGGTGGACTATGTGATATCACAGAAGCCTGCGATGAGGTCACAAAAGACGCAAATGATAAAACTCTATTCGTCATCCATGTTGGTACAAATGATCTGAAGCACAATAGATCAGAGGAACTGCTAGTAAAGTATCATAAAATGATCAAACGATTCAAAACTAAGTCCACTAATGTGATAATATCTGGTATACTCCCAAGGATCAAGGCAGAGAATAGTTTTTATGATAAGGCCTTCAGCACAAATAACTGACTCAAATCTCTCTGCATGCAAGAGGGAGTCGACTTTGTTAATCTGTGGGACCAGTTTTATGAGCAACATACTCTGTTCCAGAAAGATGGTCTCCATTTAAACTCAGTAGGAGCGGCACAGCTAGGTAGACTTTTACACGATAAAGTCGCCTTCTTCAAATAAAAAAACGCGGCACGTCCAGGAGCAGTAACCTTAACATAAATACCCGCAAAGTCAGTTCTTCAACTGTTTGGGACGGAATTAGAATCTGCTATGTTAACGCCCGTAGTCTATGTAACAAGTTTGAGGATTTAGAATCTCTTATTTATCTAGAATATTATGACATTGTTGGCATCACAGAATCCTGGATTAACACATCTGACCGTGACTTTCTAGCAGAATACTCATTAACAGGGTTCAATATTTTCAGCTGTGAGCGACCACATCGAGCTGGTGGTGGTGTTTTACAGTATGTGTAAAACTAGTCTCCACCCCCTTGTGCTATCCAAACCCAGTATTACCAACATAGATGCCAGTTATGTTCAGCTAAGTATTAATTCGCACAATATAAATGTATGTCTCGTCTATTGTCCTCCAGCACAGTCAACTGAGACAGATGAAAAACTTTATGATCAAATTGAGGAAATTTGTTTTCAAGAGGATAGTGTAATTTTTGGAGACTTTAATCTACCGGTAACAAAGTGAGGTGAACAGTTAATGGCACACTCAGGACAAGAGCTTTACATGAATCTTCAAGAAAGCGCCCTTTCCCAACATGTAGAATACCCAATGAGAGGAAACAATATCCTAGACATCATCTTGACTACAAATGATAATCTAGTCAACAACGTTGAAATAGGACCTGAGTTTAGTTTCAGTGATCATCGAATTATACAATTTAATATTACTACTGAAAAAGTTAGAGAAACAGTGAGCAAAGAAAAGTCCCAGATTATCGTAGAGCTGATTTCACCAGGCTCAGAGCGCTACTTGCAAAAACAAACTGGAATCAAATGTCTGAAACCGATGACATAAACCAAGCATGGGAAATATTCACCAAAAAATTTAATGAAGTGGTAAAGTCATGTGTGCCACTACGTCACAGGCGTCCAGCTGTTAATAGTAAACCAAAGTGGAGGTCCAGTGAAATTAAAAGTAACTTAATACCCAAAAAACAGGTGTACCATAAATATAAAACTACACAAAATAATGATGATAAATTACAGTACTAAAATCTACGCCGCATATCGAAAAGACTTATTAAACAAAGCAAAAGAGCACTGGAGATCCACATTGCTAATACACGCAAACACACAGAAAATGAGGTCGAAATGGCAAACATTCTTAACGATTACTTTGCGTCTGTTTTTACAGCTGAAAACACCACCAGAAACCTACTGTTACCCACAAACCAAGCAAATAGCTCAGTCCTTAGTAACTATGCTATCCATTATAACGATATTCTTTCAGCCATAAATAGTACAAACATAAACAAAACCCCTGGCATCGATAAAATATCACCGAGAATTCTCAAAGAAGCAAAAAATGAGTTACTGCTGCCACTCTCTGTCTTATTCAATAAATCGTTAAGTACTGGGAAAGTTCCATGCGAATGGAAACTAGCAAAATGTAACACCAATTATCAAAATAGAAAATAAGTCGCACCCAGGAAATTACAGACCAATCAGCTTAACATCAATAGTGTGCAAGTTAATGGAAAAAATCATAAGAGATAGAATAGTTAATTATCTAGAAGAAAAAAATATTAAAGACTCGAAGCATGGATTCAGACATTGTCGTTCATACTTAACTAACTTATTGGACTTCTTCCATGAAGTTTACAAATCATACAATGACTCAAAGAGCAGTATATATATTTTACCTCGACTTTCATAAAGCATTTGACACTGTCCCTCACAAGTCTCATGAGCAAAATAGAAACACATGGAATAAAAGGAAATACGCAGAAATGGTTACAAGACTGGCTTTCAGACCGAAAAAGGCGAGTTGTGATAAACGGAAAGGAATCCAAATGGCGTAATGTGATCAGCGGCGTTCCCCAAGGCTCAGTACTTGGACCGATACTTTTAATTATCTATATAAACGATCTTGATGAGGGTCTAAATTGTAAAGTATCCAAATTTGAAGATGATACTAAAATTACCAGTAAAATAGCTTCAAAATTACAGTGGCAGCAGTTACAATGACCTTAATACTTTAGCATGCTAGGCAGAAAACTGGCAAATGAAATTCAATACAGAAAAATGTAAAGTACTTCATATTGAAAGTAATAACGTCCATGCGAATTACAAAATGAACAATATCCAGCTATCAAGTACAGACAATGAAAAGGATCTTGGTGTGATAATATCAATGACCTAAAACCAAGTAAGCGGTACACTGAGGCAGTTAAATTTGGAAACAAGCTGGTGGGTTTTATTGAAATAACTTTCGAGTTTAAATCGGAAAAAGTCATATTTGCCTTGTACAACTCGCTAGTGCACCCCCATCTTGAGTATTGTGTGCATTTCTGGTCTACATACTACAGAAAGGACATTGAAAAATTAGAGAAAACTCAGCGAAGAATCACAAAAATGATACCACAACTTAGAAACAAACCACATGACGAACGCCTTGAAGAACTTAAGTTATTTATCCTAACGAAGTGCAGGTTAAGAGGGGACGTCACTGAAGTTTTCAAAATCATGAAGGGACATGACAACTTAGACATGAATAAATATTTTGATATTGATCAGTCGTCAAACCAGAAGTAATGGCTGCAAAATTATGGGAAAGCATTTCCAATCCCATGAAGCAAAATATTTCTTCTTTAACAAAGTTGTAAATATCTGGAACAGATTACCCTCAGATACCGTGAACAGTATCTCAATTGAGACATTCAAAATCAAAATAGACAAGTATTTGCACGAGAATCCTCAGCCGACTCATTTTCTGTCCGAAGAACTTGCTTTTATAGCTATGTGTAAGTTCATTCCCCTTGTATCTACAAGACACCCCGTAAACAACGTACCCATACATAGTGTCACGTGACGTCATTACATATTTTTCAGTTTATTCAATGCAAATAAAGTAATATAAGCACAGATTAGGATCCACACAGATATCCCTGAGTTAACGGTCACTTCTCTGATTTCCGACCTGTGATGGGTTGTGGATCACTGAGGGTCCCTGTTGGCCAAGCGACCACCATCGGGATTTTTAAAATGTACCAGGGGTCACTGCTTCAGGATGAAACTTGTGTACTTGCCCCACATGGAAGAGTTCCTTGTCTCAGTGGAGTGAACGGAGCTAGGGCCTGATTGACTGCTGCCTACAGTACCTTAAAAGCGCTAGGCAAGGCTGCCACACCACCCCTAAACATCCACACTGTGCAGTCCCCTCGTGTCTATAGGACACCCCGTAAACTTAACATAGTGTCATGTCACGTCATTGTACATCTTTCGATTTACTTAATGCAAATGAGGTAATATATAGTATGCACAGATTAGGATCTGCACAGATAGCCCTGAGTTAACAGTCACTACTCTTACTTTCAACCTGTGATGGGCTGTGGGTCACTGAGGGTTCCTGTTAGTCGAGTGACCACCATCGGGATTTTTATTAATGTACCCCATCGGGATTTTTATTAATGCACCCCATCGGGATTTTTATTAATGTACCCCATCAGGATTTTTATTAATGTACCAGGGGTCACTGCTTCAGGATGAAACTTGTGTTCTTGTCCCACATGGGAGAGTTCCTTGTCTCAGTGGAGTGAACGGAGCTAGGGCCTGATTGACTGCTGCCTACCTAAAAAGCACCAGGCAACGCTGCTGCACCATCCCTAAACATCCACTCTGTGCACTGTACATCCACACTGTGCACTGTCCAATCTCCTTTTGTCTAAGACACCCGTCTTATATATTTTTCAATCTCCCCAATGCAAAGAAAGTAATATAAGCACAGATTAGGATCTGCACAGATAGCCCTGAGTTAATGGTCACTACTCTTACTTTCGGCCTGTGATGGGCTGTGGATCACTGAGGGTCCCTGTTAGTCAAGTGACCATCATTGTTTTTTTTTTTATGTACCAGGGGTCACTGCATCAGGAGGAAACTTGTGTACTTCTCCCACATGGGAGAGTTCCTTGTCTCAGTGGAGTGAACAGAGCAAGGGCCTGATTGACTGCTGCCTACCTTAAAAGCGCCAGGCAAGGCTGCCGCACCACCCCTAAACATCCACTCTGTGCAGTGTGTAGTTTCCACATTATGTCGACAGACTTCCCATTAAGTCAATGTACCAGTTTATAATGTCATGCCATAACTTTTAGTTTGATTATTTTCTCTTTCATGTTACTCAGTCGGGTAGCTTATAGATAAAGTATTATAGAATGTGACTTTTCCTTTCTGGTATTTCCTATGAAATTTCCGTGTCAGTTTTTCCATGCTGCATGGTGGTTTTTCTCACTTTTTCCTGGAGGCTTTGGGGGTGGGGGAAGCCTTCTTGCTTTACTATCCTTATGCTTCAGCATGTAGAGTTAGATCTTGTAGTCATAGTTATCTCTGTAACAGCCTCGAAGGGACCATGAGGTCTGTTGCTGTTTGCTCTCCTATGTAGTCCTATGTAATTAGAACTGACTGTACCACAGCCAGGGTACTTACAGCACGTTTGAGGCTGCCTTCTCTAAAGGCTTTAGCAGTGGTGAAAATGCTCTTGAAGCATGTACAGTAAGCTAGTGTTGTTCTGCACTTACAATAATTCTTTGCACTGTGAGTTATAATTGTTTAACACTGCACATTGTTAATTGCACCATGCCAGTTTCAACCGCCAGTTTCAACCGCCAGTTTGAACTCCACAGTTAATCCTTTGCAATCTAAATTCTAATTTCTTAACACTGCACAACACTGCAAATTCCCGTGTGGTATAGTGGTGAGGTATTGCAGCTTATTCACTGTTTATTCACAAAAAACGAGCACGAGTGGCTTCCACTGTGATAAGCACCTGCTCAAGATCGAAGTTAGGCAGTAACTGTTGGTGCCTTGGTGGTGACGGGGAAACAGAGTTGCCAGATTGCAACGGCCACATTACCAAACTCCTCAATTTTCAATTGCCAAATTTAAGTTTTCATTACCTAATTCGTAAAGCTAGCATTAATTCTTCAATAATTATATATACAAGTGTAAATAAATGTAATCACTCTCCTTATAATTAACAGCATGTTGATTATTTTCATGCTATGTTGGCTAGCAGATCAATCAGAGAGAGCAAACAATCCACAATCTCCATCCTGTGTATCTTCATACATGTAAAAAATCCGTTTGGTAATGCATTATTCTGATTCATTACCGAACGAATTTTTCATTACCAAACTGGCCCACATCTGGTAATGAAAAATACCAAATGGCAACCTTGACAGGGGAGGGCGGAGGGGGGAGGAAGGAAGATGCGAAGGGTCTGTGGTTTAACAGCTGTTCTGTGCCGCGCGGCAATTTCAAATTACGGGTGGGGAAAAATTCGGATTTTAGGGGGATTTTTTTTTTTTTTTTTTTCTTTTGGCCATTTTTGGGTTCCAAAGGTCCAGGCCCATAATGTCCGGTAAGTGAGGTGTCCGGAAAGTGGGCGTCCAGAAAGTACAGGGATTACTGTATATATATATATATATACTGTATGTATGTATTATGTGGGTCCTCTCTCTTTCATATCCCATTTCGAATCAAAGAGTAATGCTGTGGATCTCCTCTCCCACTGCAAAGGTGACGACGCAACAGTTACTGCAATATTAAACTATTCGTAATGATGCATAGTTTTCTATCCCACAGGATATGTATGAACGTTTCATCCCCTTAAGCTCTGATCCCATGTCGTGGGTGACAAAGGGACGGGCTGGCTATATATCCAGCAACCACTATGCCGAGTACACTGTGGCACAAGTCAACAGTGGCAAGCACACTCCACTTGTCCGCACCATGAAGGTATATATACAAGTATAAGAATATCAACGTAGACGTTTGGTAATCTGTAAAAACAGAAAAAAAAGAAAAAGAAAAAAAAAAAAAGCCTTGGTAGTAAATGTCAGTCTCACCAGGAGCAGGGTTTGGTCAGTTATTTCTCTTCTCAGTTAACTGGGTCCCTTAGATTGGGTTCGTGTGGATTATCTCTACGTCTTTTCTCTATAGCCTAAAACAACAGTGATAAAGGCAAACCAGTTGTCTGTGCCATCAATGTTTAATTTATTTAACCAACTCTGGCTAATTCATAGTGACAAGAAAATGAATTGCAATGAAAACACATGCAAGTTTCTTATTTCACTAATGTTTAGGAAGGCACTGATCCTGTCATCAAAGAGGCCCATCATGCCCTTCATGTTTTGTACAGTCGGCCTAAGAAGTGACGGCGGAGTATCCAGATATCGGTCATCGATAATGTACATATTCTTCCTTATATATTTACCAGGTGAAACCTATTATGTGAAACTGTTACGGAAAACAATAAATGAAAAAGGACCGTTATATTTCAAAACTGCAGGAAGCAGTTCGTTAATTACGATAACAGAATATCCTAAACGGAACTAATTGAAAATTCAGAACTATCGCTCAAGGAGTCAGGAATAATTTGCTGAGTTCATATATCGCTTCCCCAGAGTTGTTTCCCTCCAAAATTTAACCCACAGCTGTTCAAGTCTGTTACAGATATTTTATGAACATAGGACACCAGTAATCTGGTGTATGGATTTTTTTTTTATTCATTTGTTTTTCCTTCCTCTGTTCTGTTATTTAAAAAAATATATATATATAATATAGTAAAACGCAATAATTTTTGTAGAAGCGTAATATTAAAAAGAAAAGAGCTTTATTAATCAGTTAAAATAAGTCATTATTATTTATAATATAGTTTCCGTTACAATACTAAGGAATAATTATTTTAAAGTCATTTATTTCCGTTTTTGTTGTTTCCATGGTTGACGACAGAAAGCGGGAATGCGGCGTAAGTTAGTAGGCTATTTTAAATGGTTCGATCAACATGAACGGAAGGAAACAACTTTTACTCAAAGACATGCAGTTATTACACTGCATCTGGCATGTTTTTTCATTAAGAAAATCCTCTTAAAGTTTTAAGATAAGCCAGAGGACTATCAATAAATGAAAAATAAGGAAAACCTCGAAAATTTGCTGAGAGTCGGAGCTCCTTGGAGAATGACCAACTTGTGTCATAGCCTGGTATCCTCGGTGTCTAAACAATTGGCAAGAGAAAGAAAATGTAGATGTTCACAAACAAATCACTGAGTTCAAAACTTTCAAATCAGCACTTTCAGTTAAGCAGGACGCATTAGTAAATTAGAAAGAAGGATACTAGAGATTAATGCATAGAGCAAAAAGTATGTGCTTTTGCATTGCAAGAGTATAAACTCATGCTTTGCTCCTCTTCATTGTCTAGTGTATGAGAAAATGGTAAAATCTCTCATATCTTACAAAATAATTTTGCATGAATTAGGAATAAAGTCGCAAATTATTATAAACGAGGGAAAGACAAGGAATAAAAGGCAGAATGGTCTTGCTGCTGCCGCAAGTAGGGTATCATTACAAAGATAAACTTCATTTGCGGCATCCTTATTGTTGCTGTATCATCACCACTGTATTTGAATATAAGGTAGTGTATTGCGGTCACGTGAGTTTTAACTGGTCTTCGAAACTAGAGCATCTGTATTTGAAATCCTGGGAAGCAAGTACATCAGGAACATAAGGTTATGCTGCGCACCATGTGCGGAGTTAAGCATTATACATCCATTCAAATTGTGAGAAGTATCTGAGTGTTAACTTCTAATATATCACCACCTATGTTACTCTTTTTACATGATTCTTAGCGTGATATATATATATATATATATATATATATATATATATATATATATATATATATATATATATATATATATATATATTCTATGACGTAATGGAGGCACAGAAGTTTTACCATATATTCACTAAGTTTTCATTGACCGTATATCAGTGCAGAGTGACCGAAGCAATCTGAAACTCGGCCATCACTTCTTGGGGCGACTGTATGACAGCGACTGGATCAAAGGGTGAGCATAAGCTATTGTTCACGACTGTACGTACCAAAACGTTTTGCCATCTCATGTAAACCCATACACTGTACAACAAGCACGCTATTTTTGCCCTGTCAACACGAGGACGTTATCTTACTTCATTCTTGTTGGTAGCAGATGATTTTATTCAAAGTCGGAGAACACGATGCTATTTTTGGATTCAATGGGTCACATCCGACCCATTAACTTCCAAAACGTCTTCAAAGTTGAATACACCCGACTGAAGATAGTCATTTATTGCTATGATCCTGACTTATATTTTCACCTAAAAATTTAGTAAGGTAGGATACAGAAATAAAAGGAGAAGGAAGCATAAAAAAATAATAATAATTAATATAAAAAGCATCACCGTAGACAAGTAGATAACATTCTGCCCTCCTAAATGAAACACCCTATATTTATATTCCATGCCCAAATCGTTTTAGTGTTGTATATTCACTCTCAGCAGAATAACATCGTCTTGTCAGCCTGAAGTTACTCCCGAAGTTGCCTCAATCATGTTGGCTAATGGTAGCAGTATTAGCGCTCTTAGGCTGTGATACTCTCAGCTAATTAAAATAAGTTAACATTAACTCGAATTTAATATTATTGTAGAGCTACCCTTTATAATGAGTGTTAATTCTCATAGCATTTACACTCTCGGGCTCTTTTATGACTCCTTTTCAGCTATATACAATCGTCTACCGATATCTGGAAGCTTAGAGTTGTCCCGACCAGGAGAATGACTGTTAACAGTATTAAAGCTCTCTGGCTCCTCTCCTATGAAGCACTCTAGGCTGCGTATAATCGTCTGGCATTAAGTACAATGAAATACTAGAGTTATGCCGGCATAAGAGAGTTAACGGTAACAGCAGTGACTCTCTTGGATTCTTAGACTTGCTCTTAATTGAATAAAATCAACTAACGTTGGCTAGAAACATGTGCCAGAGATTTCCTGATCACGAAAATTAACGATCCACTTCCCTTATTAGAAGCATGTGTTACACTTTCATTATTTTAACCCATTAAACCGACGGACTCTAGTTTAATTCAGTTTTGCTGTTGAAATACTGTTTATTAGTGGCCTGGTAATGAAGGAGTTAAACTTTGGCAAACAGGTTTATATATTTGCACACAATTCCGTGTTCCAGGTGGAATAAGTGATTTCGTAGCACCTCTTCTATAGAGATTTATTTTACAAATAACAATTTTTAATCTTCTTATTAGGTACAACAATTATGGTTTACGTTGCATAAATAACAAAAGAAAACAACATGGTGAATTAGGTAAAATGAATAGCGACGGAAAAAGGTTTTACGAAGCCCGCAATGCCAAATAGGACTCTGCATTGAAGACTAAACAAACGGAAGTTATTCAAGGTATAGTGTATACTGTCACTAAGAAATGTGGTGAATATTTCACCCTTTAGTTGGAACTACCTACACTGCATTTTGTCTTGACTAATGGCAGGCGGTTTCAGTACGTTCATGAGATACCTGGTCCGCCAGATTTGTACAAAAAATAATAATAATAATGAAATCATTGCGGTACCATTCGCATTTTGGTCGATAGTAAAGGACTTTCTATTATATTCTTGTTTACGACGGACTGTCATAGCAACTTACCAGTGAAGCTCAAATAAATATATGTATTTCAGGTTTATTTTATCATTCAAATCTATGATGGATAGTAAGTTGACCCCTCCATTCTGATGACGTATTTTACATTTAATTCTTGCTACTACAAAACAATTATATTCACCGTACACATGACTTTTCGAACTGGAAAGGTTTTATTATATTTCATTAGCCCTTCAGTAAGAGAAACCTTTCTTAACGAGTAAAATTAATCTGGAAGAAGAAAGTATTGCCTAAATAATACGTCATCGTAGTGAAGGAGTTAATGTGTCGTACTCCAGGAATGCACGTGGCCATTCAGTGTCGGGATCGCTTATCAGAGCAACTCGCCGCTCAAGCCTAAATTTGACCAAGTGATTAACAAGATAGTGGAGAGCGGACTGGTACACATATGGTTCCAGAACTCTCTCAGGGTTGTGAAGCAGGTATGTTTACTGACTTTTCAAACATCATCATCTTTCATTCTTAATGGCGGGGTGAGGTAGAATCCAGAAACAAGCCCAGAACTCAAGTTTCAGTTTTCCAGTTCATAACTATAACATCTTTTATCTTTCTTCGTTTTGTTCTGTTGACTGTTACATCTAGTAGTGGCCAATGAGTGCTGCTCATATGTCCTTCATGTGTTTGCATATATATGTTCTCTGCCCATCCATATCGATGGCATATAAAAACTTTTGTCACACATCCTACTACATTGATTCGACTCTCTTAGGCACCACTGTAGCTACAGAAATCCACCCCCTTTTGCACATCACCAGCACGGGAAAAGGATAAATCTGGTTTCCACTCTCACTTCAAGGAGAAAACCCTGTTCTGCAGTGGACCTCGTAATTTTGAGCTGTTAATGTCTCATATGTTCATGTCTTCTGTTACCGACTGATTGAACTGTATTCATCATTGCTTGTGCTACACCTGAACCCCCCCCCCTTTTTTTTCCGACAATCACAAATTATATACCATGTACAACGGTTTATTGATATCTGACATTTCTTTGTTGTATTCCATTATTTGAGTACTATTATATAAATTCACCTGCATCATTAATAACATTGGTAAGACAGCCGTTAGCAAATACCTTACCTGATGTCGAAGTTTCAAAGGCTTTTTCTATTTCTCTTGTAACGTTGGTATATAATTATTTGACCGATCACTTTTCCTTATTGAATGGAATTGTACTTTTCAGTGTGCGAAGGTCCAGGTGAGGTAATGTAATTGAAGACTGTGTCGCTGTATAAATGCAATGCGGATAAAAAGGACTGCACCGATTTTGATGTAGAAGTCAACTAAGCCTACCTATGAAAGCTAATGTATGATCAACATTTGGATACGTAGTACAACATGTTGAACACCATATGAGGAAAGAACAGGGAGAGTTTAGTTTATCAATGAGTGAGTTTGTGTTGCATGCTGTACAAAACATGGGAACTTTCTCAAAAGTATGAGACACGTGTATGTTTGTGTATGGCTCTTTTTGAATTTTGAAAAGGAATATTGTACGATTTGAAGTGAGAGTGAGGTATTATGGCGAGTGATATATATAAATGCTTCGGATAGGAGGAAATTTTTTGTCACAAGCTTCTACCAGATATACAGTATATGAGATGCGGGGATGGGAGAGAATGGTGTTGCATCAGAATTTTGTAACTCCATGTCTGATAGAGGGAGAATAACCAAGAATCAAAGTGATAGAAGTAGATGCTTGAAGTAGGAGTGGAGATGCATATGACATGGGCAATATTTCTTTGCTAACATAACCGTTGCCAGAATGGCCCTACCCCTTTTCATGATATTCTTCATTTAACTATCGGTTCTGCAAAGCAGAATGGTATAATTTTCTGCAACCCGCCCTATACCAATGCGCGAGCTTCATGTGTGTGTGTGTGTGTGTGTGTGTGTGTGTGTGTGTGTGTGCACGCGCGGACTTTAACTCCTACGCTATTTGATGGATCTGAATGAAACTTTCCAAGTGAGTTCGTCTGATTACTGAGAAGGTCTTCCATTAAATACAATATTATAACCATGAGGTTTAGGAAGGTCAGCCCAAGCTTACCAATCAAAACTTCTCGGAGTTAGTGAACGAAAGGCAGAAACTCCTTTGGTCTCTTAGCACATGTACAGCGAACTCTCATCCATAATGCGATATTTAAGGCGAGTAATTCCCTCCCAGTGGTTAATGGGGGTCAGTTCGGGGTCAATCCCCTTCACAAAAATAATAATGACCAGAGAAAGCGAAAAGTATGCACAGCGATTTCAACGAATCTTCTCAGATCAGTTTGTCTTGTTCCTTGATAATGTCTTCCACTTCATAAATTTTCCAACATTACTTTAAGGGGGGTCAGCCTCCCTCCAACACTTATAATGGATAGAAAATAGGGGAAAGAGGACAAATATGGCTTTGATACCTTAGTATATGTTGCACATTGGACTCTGCCAGAAAAACGATATTTGGAAAGTGTGAACCCCCAGTGATTCTATAGTAAGAGCATCAGCCCCTTTCCCAAAAATAAAAACGATCAGAAATGGGGGAAAGATATGAATGAAATTTCCCAGGTGAGATCGTCAGATTCCTCCGAAGGCTGTCCACACTGTATACAGTTGACCAACCACGGTTTTTAGGGAGGTCAGCTATCCATCACCCAAATAAAAATTCACAGCTAAAGGAGGGCAGATATATTTTTGATATCTTATTACTTGTTGTGCAACGAATATCCATCTGCAATATGATATTTGGGGAGCGTGACCCTCCCAGTGATTCTTGGGCGGCTCAACTCCACTCCCACAATTAAAAATGATCAGAAATGGGAGAAAATAAGCACGTGGACTTAACGAAAATGGCATACATATCACACGGTTGGGTATGCAGCTTCCATGTTTTCTCTGAATGCACAAGAAGAAATAGCACATCTACCTTATTTAGTTGTTCTTCTGTGTCATTATTTTCTTACAATATCGACAGGGACGGAGTAAGCAGGAAGAAAGGGAGAGCGAGCAGGTGGTGGCTGAAACATCCAATAAAATAATGTCACTGAGTATTGACCACATGCAAGGAATCTTCTACATTCTGGGGCTCAGCTACATCTTCATCTTCATAGTGTTCCTCATTGAGATACTTAGCCACCGGGAATGACTGTAAATCTATGACCGTTTTCTTGTTGGGTTAGGGGGCTTCTTAGGTCCTTTCAATGCTACTCTATATCCAAACAGGAAATTATAACAACCTCTTCTCTGATATTTATTTATGCATTCATTGTCGAAATCAATAAGAAAATAAAACTATTCAAATCTAAACGTTGGTTATATGCAAAATAAGTCCCCAAGTAACAAGTACTATAGTCGGTTTCAGGGAGTTGATGCACAGATTTTGCCAGCTGAGTACAGGTGGAATTGGCGAGATGTTCTCGCGCGGTGATTGGCTAATTCCCGTTGTGTTTGAATGTGCTCCAACTTGACTTGTATTCCAACCAAAACCCTCATTTATGTGTAAGATACCGGATTATAGAGATACAAATTAAAGCAATGATATCTTTAATGATAAATATGTGGCTATTAATTTATCAAAGATAAACATGAATGATATGCACAACAAAAGTAAAAGTCTCACCTTGACGCATACGGACAGAGTTAGTGACTGCGACAGGAATTCAGACGTTCATAGCAAGGTGGCTCCGAGGTCCTGTGATGAATGTTTTTCCCACCACTACTACACAGTGTCACAGTCTACAGTCTACACCATGCCCTTCCTTACCTCATCTCCTAATATACAACCTCACCCTGGATACGTTTAGCTTATCTTCAAATAATCATGATTTGTGTGAATACACACACAAACATCTCACTGGGGTCAACACATGCTATTCTCAATATACTGTACATACACATTTTTATTACCTTCGTAGGTTACAGTACCTTCAAAAAACCTGCATTTGTTTGTAATCATAGTGATTCAGTAAAATTATTTCCTCCATTAATAAGTTTGGTGTTTGATTTTCCTGAACCTTTTCACAAGTATCAAAAGTGACAGACATAGACACCCTTTTCCCGGCCACCATGCACCCTCTCCTCAAACATGATGTATCTCTGTATCCTCGACAGAGAGGAGCCAGGAAATAATGGATTACATCACTAGAAAGAACCGAATATTTGTTAATGGCATAGAAAAGGAAAGTAAGAGAAAAAGCAAACCCTATGAGAAAAACAATATTTGAACTATGCTGCTATAATAAAATCGCGTGCATTGTGAGCGAAATTAAACATAATGAAGTGACAATAAAAAAAAAAAAAATCCTTAGGCCTGCTTCAATCACTGACTATTGTCCGTATGTGTCCGGCTGCGACTTTACTTAATTTTGTTATCAATGTCATCGAGGTTTATCTCTAATAATCTAAAAGGAACATATTTATCATTAAAGATATCATTGCTTCAATTTGTATCCGTATAATCCGGTCTCTTAAAACTATATATGAGGATAATGGTTGGGATACAATTTTGCGCACGTTCAAACACGACGGAAATTGACCAATGACAGCCCGAGAGTATCGCACAGTGTTACCAATTCCCCCCTGTCATCAGCTGGCAAAATCAATAAGACTCCTAGAAACCGACTAAAGTGAACCACTTCAACCGACTGGAATATTTCTTGTTTCTTCGCTATCCTAGTGTTCTTAGCTGAGAGGCTAAACTTCCGAGGATGACTGAGTTGGGCTAAAGATCCTTTCCACAGCCGCTGCTTTTTATTTAGATGCTAACCAGTGAAACTTTAACTTATCTACTTCCACTAACGCAGTCATATTATGGTGATATTGGAGAACCAACCAACCTTTAACCCTTTGAGCCCAAGGGTGTCATTCATATATATATATATATATATATATATATATATATATATACATATATATATATATAATTGAAGACCAAGGCATAGTCATTGTTCGCTATTTTTCTGTTTATCTTTTCGAGTTTTCGTACACACTGTTTGACACAATGATTCAGGTTGTTGATAATATGTCCCAGATCCATGTCATCACTTGTTTTATTTATTTATTTTTCATAGGACGTTTCGTGTATCCTTACACATCATCAGCAACTGTAAAAATATTTTAGATACAATACACTATCAAACATCTGACATATACGACCTATACCTATACGATACATATACAGATACGACATGTACACACAGCAAAAAAAACTATCGTTACAGGGGGGTCCGATGTGTTTCATACTGAACAACCTGGCTGTCTCGCTAGGGTTGGTAAGCCTGGCAGTGGGTGAGTTGCCAAATAGGACGAGGTAGAAATATGCATGGGAGAAGCAATGGATATAGCTTATAATAAATATGCAACAAACACACGCAGGGATACCAATGGAGGAGGCTGTTATCAAAATCCTTCATTCGTGTGTCATTTTATATCGCGCAGAAGGTGTAACGATAGTTTTTTTGTTGTGTGTACAACATGACTCAACATCGACTGATAAAAATGTACAGTTAAAAGTGTATGGATTAGAAAGACAAACCCTATTGGTGTAGTCACCTACGAGCTACGTAGTTGACTGTGAAGGTTGTACTGTATGAGTGAGTGGGTGTTTGTGGCTGTGTAGTGTTGCCAGTTGTGTTACTGTGTGTGTGGGACGGGCTTTGGCAACTGTCTCTGCTTGTGGTCGGGTGTTTGTGTGTGTGAACAATTTAAAGGTACTTTCTTGTCCAGTAGTTTGGTTGTTTATGGCCGGTGTGTTTTCACGTATGAGAAGTGCTTCTGCAAGTTGTAGTCTGATGTGATCGTGGCATCTTTTGATTATGTTAGTGTTTTCTATTAAAACTTGTCTGTTTATTGATGTGTGATGTTGAATCATGTGATCTTTTATGGAGCCAGATTAGGTGCATAGTTAAAAGTCTGCTTAGTGTGGTTGTGGTCATGCCAATATATTTCATGTGACGAAGTTTACAACCTTCGTGTGGGCAAGCTTTTAAAACGGATGAACGTGTACTTAGAGAGATTATTACATGTAACACATCATGTATTATCCCCTCAGACAAGCTCTATCTAATCATTTACTATAAAAACAGGAAAGAAACATGATTATCCAAAACAACACAGCTCAACAAACCAGCAAACTTCAACATACCAATGTAGTTTTATGAATTCACTTGCCCACACGATGGTTGTAAACTTCGTCACATGAAATATATTGGTATGACCACAACCACACTAAGCAGATGTTTAACCATGCACCTACAATCTGGTTCCATAAAAGATCACATGATTCAACATCACACATCAATAAGCAGACACGTTTTAATAGAAAACACTAACATAATCAAAATATGCCATGACCACATGAGACTACAACTTGCAGAAGCACTTACACGTGAAAACACATCGGCCATAAACAACCAAACTACCGGACAAGAAAGTACCCTTAAATTGTTCACACACACAAACACCCGACAACAAGCAGCGACAGTTGCCAATACCCATCCCACACACACACACAGTAACACAACTGGCAACACTACACAGCCACAGTCACCCACTGTCCCACTCACTTATGCAATAAAACCTTCGCAGTCAACCACGTAGCTCATAGCTGACTACACCTATACAGTAAGGTTTGTCTCTTTCACCCATACACTTTTAATTGTACACTTTCATCAGTCGATGCTGAGTCAGATGTTGTACATGTATCTGTATATGTATCGTATAGTTATATCTTGCATATGTCAGATGTTTTAGAGTGCATTGTATCTATTTTTACAGTTGCTGATGCTGTGTAATAATACACAAAACGTCCTATGAAAAATAAATAAAATACAGCTAGTGACGGCATGGACCTGGGACATAATTATTATCTACAACCTGAATCATAGTGTCAGTCTGTACGAAAACTCGAAAAGACAAACAGAAAAATAGTGAACCATGGTTATGCCTTGATCTTCAATTTTTTTTGTATAAATCATTCTACCTACCTATATATATATATATATATATATATATATATATATATATATATATATATGTGTGTGTGTGTGTGTGTGTGTGTGTGTGTGTACGAGTATGTAAACAGATATTTCTTTATACAGTATATATATACAGTATATATATATATATATATATATATATATATATATATATATATATATATACCCCTGGTGGTATTGGGGATTTTCAAGAATACTCCCCCAGTATCCCTGCTTGTCGTAAAAGGCGACTAAAAGGGTTGGCGGAGGGTTAGTGCCCCTCCCCGGAAAACAACTAACTAAAAAAACAAACAAGAAGCCTCGGACAAGGACTGACCAAACGTTGACGACCCAGGACCGGACAAAGGACTTGGTAATGTGTACATGGAATGTAAGAGGAGCGAATGATGAGGTGAAAGAGAGAGAGATTGTCCAGGTGCTTGAGGATGCGAAAGTGGATGTATGTGGAATAACTGAAACAAAATGGAGAGGAGAAAGTGTGAGAGAATGGGAGTATGGATGGGGTATATGTGCAGGAGTAGATGAGAATGAGAGGGCAAAGGAAGGAGTGTGTATAGTTGTGAGTAAAAGATGGAAGAAGAGCATAAGACAGTATGGATCAGTTGGGTCAAGGATTGTGTGGGTAAAGTTGAAAGTTGGAATACAAATGTGGGCGATTGTGTGTGTGTATGCGCCAACGCAAGATCGTGCTAGAAGAGTGAGAGAAGAGTTCTGGACAAATGTGGAAGTGTGCATGGAAAAGTTTGGAAGAAATGAGAGAGTGTTTTTGATCGGTGATATGAATGGTAAAGTTGGTAATGTGAAGGTGGATGGAATAGTTGGTGAGTGGGGTGTGCCTGCTGAGATAGATGAGAATGGGAGTGCGTTAGTGGACATCTGTGCTGGGAGGGGGTTGGTAATAGCCAATACCCTCTTCAGGCATAAAATGATCCACAGGTATACATGGCGAGTGATGAGAAGGGTGGGTGGTGAACTGAATGAAAGGAAGGCAATGATTGATTATGTGTGTGTGGATGAAAGGATGCGAAGATGTATATTGGATGCAAGAGTTTATAGACGTTGGGGGCCTTTCTGACCACTACTTGGTGGTGGCCAGAATTAGGATGCAAGTAAGATGGAGGAATAGAAGAAGGGAAAGACGAGAGGAAGGAGTAGTTGCAAGGAGAGTGGAAAGGTTACAAGAGGATGAGAAAAAGGCAGAGTATAAGAGAGAAGTGGAGGAACGATTGGGCAAATATGAATTGGAGCAGATGGGAGACGTGGAAGGTGTGTGTAAGATATTTACAGAAGAAATATGTGCAGCATGTGATGTGGTGTGTGGAAGGAAGAGAAGACGGAGGGGGGTGCAAGGAACAGCGTGGTGGACTGAAGAGGTGAAACAGGCTGTGGCACAAAAGAAGAAAGCATACAATGAATGGATGAGAAATAGGGGCGCGGAAGAAGTTGAGAGGCAGAAGAGAGAGTTATATGTGGAAAGGAAGAGAGAGGTGAAAAGATTAGTAAGAGAGAGTAAGAAGAGAGTGGATGAGGAATTTGGAAGGAATTTGAGTGTAAAGTGGAGGGACTGTAAGAAAATGTTCTGGAGAGAAGTGAAAAGAGTAAGACAGGGTGGAAGTGAAGTTAGCAGGGGAGTGAAAGATAAACATGGTAGATTACTAGTGGAGAAGGGAGAAAAAGTGAGCAGATGGAGAGAACACTTTAAGGAATTGTTGAACGTAGAGGATGGAAGTAATGCGAGTATAAGTGGCTGGGGAATGGCTGGGAGAAGGAGGGAGGTGAGAAGACAGGTAGAAATCAGTAGGATAGAGATTGTGGAAGCAATGAAGAAAGTTAAATCGGGGAAAGCCCCAGGAATTGATGGAGTGTGTGGTGAGATGCTGAAGCATGGGGGAGAGATAGTAGTAGAATGGATGTGGAAGATGTGCAGATTGGCCTGGGAGGAAGGTAGAGTCCCGGAGGATTGGAAGTCAGGTATAATTATTCCCTTGTACAAAGGAAAAGGGGAAAAGAAGTGTGTGGTAATCATAGGGGCATTTGTCTTCTTAGTATAATAGGAAAAGTGTATGGTAGGATACTTATAGACAGAGTTAGAGAAAGAACAGAGAAATTAGTTGGAGAAGAACAGGGAGGCTTTAGGAAGGGAAGAGGTTGTGTAGATCAGATATTCATTCTTTGATCTTTAGTGGAAAAGTTTCTAGAGAAGGGAAAGAAGTTGTATGCGGCTTTCATGGATTTGGAGAAAGCATATGACAGGGTGGATAGACAAGGATTGTGGAAAGTGTTAAGAATATATGGAGTAGATGGGAAGTTGTTGAATGCTGTGAAGAGTATGTATGATGGTGCTAAGGCTGCAGTGCGTGTGGATGGTGAACTAAGTGAATTTTTCTCTTTGAAAGTTGGTTTGAAACAGGGATGTGTCATGTCTCCATGGTTGTTCAATCTGTACATGGATGGGGTAATAAAAGAGGTACAAGGTAGGGTAGTGGATGTTGGAGTGGCCCTGGTGAGAGAGGATAGTGTTTGGAAACTCCCTGTACTGTTGTTTGCAGATGATACTGTGTTGTTGAGTGAAGATGAAGGGGAGCTACAAGGCTTGGTGGATGAGTTTGAGAGAGTGTGTAAGAAACGGAACCTAAAGGTGAATGTAGGGAAGAGTAAAGTGATGGTCTTTGAGAGAGGTGAAGTCAGTGAATGTATAGCGAGGTTGGATGGTGAGGAATTGGAAAATGTGAGTACGTTTAAGTATTTGGGTAGTGTGATGAGTAAGGATGGAGGTTTGGAGGGTGAAGTGCTTGAAAGGGTACAGCAGGGAAGAAAGGTTGCTGGTTCCTTGAAAGCAGTGATAAGAAACAGGGAAGTGAGCATGGAAGTAAAAAAGTTACTACATGACAGTATTGTGATACCAACTCTAACGTACGGAAGTGAAGCTTGGACGTTGTTGGAAGGACACAAGTCAAGAGTGAGAGCAGTGGAAATGAGTTATTTAAGAGGAGCTTGTGGAGTCACGTGGAGAGACAGGCTGACGAATGAGGATATAAAGGAGCGTTGTGGTGTTGATGTGGATGTGATAGGAAGCGTTGTGAGGAACACACTGAGGTGGTTTGGCCATGTGGAGAGGATGGAGGGTGAAAGACTGACGAAGAGAGTGTATGTGAGTGAGGTGGAGGGTGGAAGAGGGAGGGGGAGACCGAGGATGAGATGGAGGGATGGGGTGGAGAGGTATATGAGAGAGGGGGGTGTGAGTTGGGAGCAGGGTAGTGAAATGGCGGGGGACAGGGCGACTTGGAGGCGATTTGTTTGTGGCCACCCCAAACGGGATTGAGGCGTCTGGCAATAGATATATATATATATATATATATATATATATATATATATATATATATATATACTGTATATATGTGTGTGTGTGTGTGTGTGTGTGTGTGTGTGTGTAGCCAGATGCCTTAATCACATAAAGGGTAGCCACAAATGAATCTCAATGTCGCCCAGTCCCTTACCATTACACTGCCCTCCCCGTAAGCCACACACACCCTCTCTCATATACCACTCCATTCCATCCCCCCATCTCATCCTCTTTCTCCCCTTCTCTCTCTCCCTCTCCTCTTACTCACATACTCCCCTCTCGTTAGTCTCTCACCCTCCATCCCCTCCACATGCCCACATAAAAATATATATATAAGTAAACTCCTGGTTATCCGTCGTAATAGAACCAAAAGCATGACGTATACCGTCAAAATGTCGGGTTAGGCAAAAGTACCCCCTAGGGGCCTCTAACCCCCAACCCTATAACACTTATCCACTGTCTAACCCCTACTAAATGCTTTGAAATGTCATAAAGCAGCAAACAGACGTTCCTAATAATAAAATACTGTAATGTAATGTTAAGAAACTTGGATTATTGTACAGAGTCCGTAACTTCTTCGCTCACGAGCAGTTAGCTATAATTTATAAGTCATTTGGACTCTCAGCTTGAATATTGCTCACCCTTGTGGAATGGATGTGGAGAGGTTGCACTAAAACAACTGGAAAAATTCAGAACAAAGCTGTTATAATTATCAATAACCATGCTATTACAATATAAATAAACTACCTCCCCTACAAGTACGATGGACTGCTGCCTCCCTTGCATTATTTTACAGATACTTTCATAGCAAATACTCAAACGAAGTTGCATCCATTGTGCCACATCTTCATGCCGTCCCTCGTGCTACACGGGCATCTGGTAGCACTCATGACTAGAGTGTCACACAGCCAGTTACAGAACTTCTGCCTATCAGAATTCTTTTATTCCCCGACATGCATCTCTCTGGAATTCGCTTCCCCGGAGTTGTTTCCCCTCAACCTTCAACCTACAGCTGTTCAAGTCTAACTGTTACAGGTACTTTATGAATGGAGGAGGCCAGTAATATGGTGTATGGATTATTTTTTTCATTTTTTTTTCTTTCCTCTGTTCTGTTATTTAACCCCTACACCGCGGGCTTGTTTACCAATAACTTGCGTGTGCCGCGGGGTTATTTGGGCTCCGACAGACTCTCAAAAAATATTTGCCAAAAATCAGTTATTAGTCCTAGAATAATAAAATTATATATGCTTATGGCACATACCTTCAGCTTTCTCCTGGAATGATTGTTGAGCCTTCGTCGGTTACCGTAGGACTTGTGGAGACCTCTGAAGTAGGGTAACGAAGTCTCCACTTTACACTTCCCGACAACCCGTAATATGATTACCACAGCCAGATACAAACACTATAAACACTATTCTACAATTTTCAAGTAGTTTGGGATCCATACTAAAAAAAAAACACTGTAAAAGCAATGGAAATTACGAGCGCGTCTGATCGTCGCACTGGCACTAGTTCGCTCTTGGTAGTCTGTCATTTATTATTCATAAAACCCCTCACACTTTATATTTCTATTACTATATAACACTTATATATATCTATAGTCTTTATCCATAAGTTTCCTTCAGTAGTATTAGTTTATTGTCACTGTAGGGATTCAATTTCTTTCAGTAAAATACGTAGCATTCACTTTCTCGTCCTGTATACTGGCATTGAGAGTGAATGTCACTTTCATCTTCACTCTCATAACTCATAGCATTCAGACATGCTAGAGTGAAACTTTCACTTTCATTACTCCTAGGGTATATACTCGTATTCTTATAATACTACTCATTTACATTTCTATTTACGTTCTCTATTTTATTTACGTTATTTACATTTCTATTTTATTTACACTGTGTTGTGCACTGTCACTTGAAATAACTTATAAAACTATTTTCCATTGTTCACGTATATTTACATTCATTACTTTCACTTGCTGTTTACACATTATTTACAATTCCACTTGCACTGTTTTACTCAATAGAAAGATCGTAGTCACTCTTTTATCAATTGTCAGCCCTTTACCTCTTTCCACACGAGGTTTAGTAGGGGTAAAGGTCACAGGGCCATTTGCATGGGGGTGAAAAAGGCCTTGAAGTCAGCAAGAAGAAACATACGTACTCTCGCTTCGGAAGTTTAGAGAGAACTGAGTGATAACGGAGGACCACCAGCGTAGAGGCCTGCTAGGGGTTATTCAGAGTTACCAATATTACTTCTTGAAACAGCTAAGTCTAGCACTGATATGATTGGCAGGAAATCTAGACAATACATTATAAATTTGGTAGTTCCAGGTGAATGTAAATATCACTTAGGTTGCTCCCTTCTCTCCTTACATGTATATTTATTACGAAAATAGATTAGAGGCCTACTTAAGAGATATATATATTCAGAGCTACCAATGTTATATCTTGAAACAGCTTTGTCTAGCACTGATATGATTGGCAGGAAATCTAGACATTATAAATTAGGTAGTTCCAGGTGAATGTAAATATCACTTAGGGTTCTCCCTTCCCTCCTTACATGTATATTTATTACGAAAATAGATTATAGGGCATATTTCAAGGGGAAAAAAACAGCGAAAATTAGCGAACGAGTGCACGTGAGGTGTTGTCAGGTGATAATTAGCCAATTCCAGGTGTATGGCACTCTCACTTACCTTATTTCTTTCTTGTATATATTATTTGGTATAAGAATAGGACATAGGGCTTATTTCAATGGATGAAATCGGTGAAAAATTCCAGGGAAGATTTACTTAGCGTAGCACGGCCGGGCAGGCGAGAGGATAGGGTAATGGAGGGGGGGTAGTGAGGGGAGTCAAGAACGGGGAGAAATGGCTAAATTGTCAACAATGGATGGGAGTACAGATGAGATTAGGAGTGCTGACTAGTGTTGGACATTGGCAGTACCGATAGATGATACAAGCCCCCACTTGGAAGCCCGGGTGAATTCAAAATAACACAGAATCACAAAAGCGACGCCCCGCGGTATGATCCCTTGCTCCCAAGCGTCACGAAAGTGACGCCCCGCGGTCAAGGGGTTAAAGAAAGGACACTAATTTTATGTACAGAACCAATTTCATGTTGATGATGGGGATAATATCAAAGTCTCCCCAGCCAGGAGGTCCGTTTTCTTTCATCCGGCAGTACTTGTACTGTATAACGCACACTGTAAACACTAAGTCTACTAATACCAAGTCGGAACACTTCCATCTAAGACAGGTCCAAGCTGGCGCAAGGTGGGGGGGGGGGACATCGGAGTGACGTCAGCGGGCAAGAAATCCCAAGTACAGTTGAGGCCTGACCGTGGTGGTGAGTGGATGTATGCTCCACTCTCCAGATCATGACACATGCTGTATTCAGTCCGAAGTGAAGGAAGGGACTGAAATGTGTGAGGGAAGTTGTGGGGGTGTGAGGGAAGGCATAGGGGTGTGAGGGAACCTACTGTAACTTGCAATACTTTGGTGATAGAAACTCCGTGTACAAACAGCTAGATAAGGAGTTTATTACAAGCTCACAGTAAAATAGTCTGCCCGGCTAGGCTGCCTGGTATGAACTGATGCAATAACGCCGTCTTCAGGCGTGGGAAAGCATGCTGACCTAGCAAATTTAGTGGGGGCATGTATGCATTGGGGGGGACATATATACATCGGGGGTAGACATATTGTGGAGGGGGTACACTACTCCCCCGGGTAGCTGAGATGGTGTCTCCTGACACCAGGAGTTAAATGGTGGGTGATTATAGTAGTAAGGCAGGACCGGGGAGGTTTGTACAAGGGATAAGTATGATACAGGGGCAGTACGGGAGACATGGCCATGTTGAGGGGAGGGAATTAGAAGGATACATAAATATAAGATATACAAGGAATAATAGGTACAAATCCAGTAAGGGTCGAAGGGATATATATATAAACATAATGGGAAGTACACAATAATAGTTTGATACATGATAAGCAAGGAGTAGATATGAGAGTTCTATTGTTGTTCTTCCTTCATTTTTTTTTTTTTTTTGTATTTTCTGTAGGATACACTGTCACTCAGTAATGCATGAAAGAAATACCATCATTTTCTAGTAGGCAGAGTGCTGTTCACAGTTTGGTTAATTGTTAGATGGCAATGGTAGATGAAAGGATGAAGATGGATACGTAGGTGGAAATGTATAACATAACAATGAGAGAATGGAATACACGAGGTGTGAAAATGAATGAAGGTGCGGGGATGAATGGTTTAAATAAAATGCGAAGGATGAGATGGATTATAAATAACGTAGGTGAAGATGAAAACGGGGTAATGGAAATGAGATGGAATATTTACAATAACCAATCTGTTGAGAAAATCGAGGATAATCTCTATAGAAAGGAAAGATATACTATAGTTACACAGTAGAGATGGGAGTGTTGAGATGGATGACGTGCAGGGGTGGCTGGGCGTAGCTGGGCTGGGGCGGGGCGGGGCGGGGAGGCGGTGGAGAGACAGCTGGACGGAGAGGAGAAGAGACGCCGCGATGAATCACTGGCAGGGAGTGGCAGTCCTAGGAGGCTCCGTAATGCAGACCAGATGTGGGTGACGGCGGAGGCCGGTGGTGGGTGGTTAGGGCAGATGTCGGCGCAAGGCAGGTGTAGAGCTGGTGAGTTGCAAATGCAGAGAATGGTGGTGGGCAGCCAGCGGGCAGACAGTGATAAGTGGCAGCGTGGGGGCAGGAGCTATGATGAGTTCGGAACAGGTGCTGGGAACAGGAGCTACAGGTGCGTAGGTCGGCGACGGCGACACGTGCAGTCAGGAACAAGGCGTATGGGTGGGGTTGGTTGAGAGGTGAGCACTGGTGAGAAAAATCGGACACTCGAAAAGCACAGCCAAGGTATGACACCACTAGAGGCACGGAGGAGGGGCGAGGCTGGCAGATGCAAGACGTCGTGTATCTTGTTGTATCACTAAAAATCCAAGGAGGCGGTCAGAATCTGATGGGTCGAAACACCGCTGCTACCAAATGTAACTTGCAATACTTTGGTGATAGAAACTCCGTGTACAAACAGCTAGATAAGGAGTTTATTACAAGCTCACAGTAAAATAGTCTGCCCGGCTAGGCTGCCTGGTATGAACTGATGCATTAACGCCGTCTTCAGGCGTGGGAAAGCATGCTGACCTAGCAAATTTAGTGGGGGCATGTATGCATTGGGGGGGGGACATATATACATCGGGGGTAGACATATTGTGGAGGGGGTACACTACTGCTATGTTATATATATTTTTTTTGTATGCGAGGAAGAAGGAACCAAAGGCCATGAGCCCGCAGTAACAGTTCCCTCCAAAAGAAAAACAAAATACAATAGAGAGCCAAATTCAAGATCCGATCATTTTGAGATGCCTGGACACACTGCATTTGAAAGACTGGAGATCATAGGCAGCAGGAAATACAGACAGAGGGAGACAGTTCCAGAGCTGACCTGTTGCATAAATGAAAGACTGGGAGTAACGGTTAACTCTTGCATTAGAGAGTTGGACAGAAAAGGGATGAGAGTTTGCCGCCAGACGGGTGCTACGCGCCCATCGTAGAGGTGGAGGAATGCAAGCAGACAGTTCAGAGGAGCAGTGACCATTAAAGTAGCGATAGAAAAGAGATAAAGATGCAACAGTGTGGCGAAGAGACAGAGGTTGAAGGGAGTCAGTAAGAGGAGGAGAGTTAATGAGACGAAAAGCCTTTGACTCCACCCTATTGAGAAGAGCTGTATGTGGGGAGCCTCCCCACACATGAGAGTTGTACTCCACACAGGGGCGGATAAAACCCCTGTATAGAGTCAACAATTGTGCAGGGGTAAAGAAAGAGCGGAGTTGGCTTAGCACACCCAATCTCTTGGAAGTAGATTTTACAAGAGATGTAATATGATCTTTCCAAGATAAGTCCCGAGTAAATGAAACCCCAAGCATGTTCGAGGATGATGCAGGATTAAGCTGAATATTATTAAACATTAGTGGGCATACCTGTGGAAGATTTTGTTGGGTTGATAGGTGTAAGAACTGAGTCTTAGATGCATTAAAAACAAGCATAATATTTTTACCCCAGTCAGAGATACGAGCCAAGTCAGACATTAGGTGTGCCATAGCCTCATCCCTTGTTTGTTGAAGTAACTGTTGAGATGGGCATTGCGGGAACCGAATGGAAAGGTGAAGGGTGGAGTCATCAGCGCATGAGTGGATAGGGTTAGATGTTCAGCTTAGTAGATCATTGATGAATAAAAGGAAGAGAGTTGGTGATAGGACAGAGCCCTGAGGAACACCACTGTTGATAGATCTAGGAGAAGAACAATGGCCGTCTACAACAGCGGCTATAGAACGACTAGAAAGGAAGCTAGCGATGAAGGCACAGATAGAAGGATAGAAACCGTAGGAGGGCAGTTTGGAAATTAAAGATTTATGTCAGACTCGATCGAAAGCCTTTGAGATGTCAAGTGCAATGGCAAAGCTTTCGCCAAAGTCCCGAAAGGAGGATGACCAGGAGTCTGAAAGGTATATGAGAAGATCGCCAGTGGAGCGTCCCTGATGGAACCCGTACTGACGATTGGAAAGAAGGTTGTGATAGGAAAGATGCCTTAAAATTTTTCTATTGAGAATTGACTCGAAAACTTTTGAAATACAGGACGTTAGAGCAATTGGACGATAGTTGGAGAGTTGGGAGTGGTCACCCTTCTTTGGGACTGGCTGAATGAGAGCAAACTTCCAGCAAGAAGGAAAGGTACAAGTTGACAGACAAAGGCGAAAGAGTTTGCCTAGGCAGGGTGTAAGCACAGAAGCACAGTTCTTGAGAACAACAGGAGGGACCCCATCAGGCCCATATGCCTTGTTAGTACTGAGGCCAGTGATGGCAGAAAATACATCAGCTGAAGAAATTTTAATGTCAGCCATGAGGAAGTCAGAGGGGGGAAGTGATGGAGGAACAGCACCGGAATCGTCTAAGATGGAACTGGAGGAGAAAGTCTGAGCAAAGAGATCTGCCATCAGAGTTGAAAAGAGGAGGGAAGGATGATGAGGTAAAGTTATGAGAAAGGGTTTTGGCAAGGTTCCAGAAGGAGCGGGAAAAATTTGAGTTGGAGAGTTGAGAGCATTTAGCATGGATGAAATTATTTTTAGTAGAGCGAAGAACAGACTTAGCACGATTCCGGGCAGAAACGTAAAGATGATGTGATTCAGGGGTGGGTTGGCTCCGGTACTTTTTGTAGGCCCTCTCCTTGTTGCGGACAGCATTAGAACAAGCGTGATTAAACCAAGGCTTTCTTGAGTTAGTTAAAGGATATGAAAAAGGAATGTATGCTTCCATGCCCAAGAGAATAACCTCCGTAATGCACAAGGCACACTCAGATGGCTCCCGGCCATGGAAGCAATAATCATTCCAGGGAAAATCAAAGAAATACTGCCTGAGGGCCTCCCAGTCCGCGGCTCCAAAATGCCACAGACGACGTTTCCCTGGAGGGTCCACAGGCTGCACGGAGTGATAGGACAGGTTAAGGTAATAAGGTTGTGATCGGAGGAGCCCAGTGGAGAGAAAAGATTAACAGAGTAAGCAGAAGGATTAGTTGTGAGGAAGAGGTCAAGTATGTTGGAGCTCTCTCCAAGGCGGTCAGGGATATGGGTAGGGTGCTGTACAAGCTGCTCTAGGTCATTAAGGATAGAAAAGATGTAGGCTTGTTCACCAGGTGGATCCGTGAAAGGAGAGGAGAGCCAAAGGTGGTGGTGAACATTGAAATCTCCTAGCATGGAGATTTCAGAGAAAGGAGAAATGGATAGAATGCGTTCCATCGCAGAAGTAAGATAGTCCACACTTCTTCCCCTTCTTCGTTTTCTCTTATTATAAATGTTTAGTTTGAGTCTGCCAATTTACACATTTTCTGTTACTTAAGCCAACTGACGTCATACACAAGCCACGACTCCCTGTGCCCTGATGAAATGTTAACCGACTTGGTATTAGTAGACTTAGCACTACAAAGTGTTGAAAGTCAGCTAAAAGACGTTCCAAATATTGAAATACTCTATGTGCTGTGAAGTACACTGTAATCTTATGTACAGAAACACATTTCATGTTGATGGTGGTGGTGATGTAGACATTTCTGGAGACTAATGTACAGTAACACCTAAAACAACCAAAGCATCAAAAAAATAATAATAATAAAATGAAGCACGCTTCACTACTGTACTGTACTGCGTACACGATACTGCACTTTCTTCGATCGAAATTCTAGCACTGCCACACAGAACAACAAAACTTTCAACTCGTAGTAGCGAGGACAAGCTTCAGTTGGGAAGAACAGTTGTCTAAATTATTTTATATATTGTGGTAACGATTCCTTTGTACAGTATCATGATTAATTTGCTTAGTAATATAAACACATTTTCATCAGCTCTTCTTGTTTAGTAACACAACTTAATCGACTTTTCTTTCCAATACACTTTCATCAGTGCCGTAGCAGAATCCAACAGTCACTTGTACAGTGCAGTAATGTACATTTCAGAACACTGTAAGTTGTACCTACCAGAGAGGAGAGGAGAGGCGGAGGGGGCAGCAGTTCGACTTGTCAGAAAGCCACAGCAGCACTAGGCCAGCCATGTTTTGGAGAGAAACCTATCGTATACAGTGCAGTGTAGGTTCGTTTGAATATCGGCACCATAGCAGTGGAGGAATACAATGGAGAGAAAAGAACATCCACATTCCTGCTGCCAGCCAATGAAAACTCTGCGTTTGCATTCTCCCTCACCTGCCAATCAAAACTTCCACTCCCAAGCACTGCATCTCCCCTACTTACCCACCACCAAACACCCCGTGAGCTGCTAGGTCCACCAACCGTCAATCCTCTCCTTCCCTCCCTCAACACTCCATCCCTTTCATATTACAGTACATGTACAGTATAACTTCATTCTTTTTGTATATTTTCTTTTATTTTCTTTTTCTGTGATTGTGGCTGGAGGTTTGATGACAACTGTCTCATGCAGGATAATGATGTAGCCTACTTATAGCCGGAAGAAAAGGTCCTCCTGCCGGGTACGATTTTAATTTAGCAATTAGTTACGCCGAATAATGTCGTACCCTGAGTAGTGCCGAGACGGATGATCGGGAGTTTAGTATGTGTGTGTGTGTGTGTGTGTGTGTGTGTGTGTGTGTGTATAATATATATATATATATATATATATATATATATATATATATATATGTATATATATATATATATATATATATATATATATATATATATATATATATATTTATATATATATATATATATATATATATATATATATATATATATATATATATATATATATATATATATATATATATATATATATATATATATATATATATATATATATATATATATATATATATATATATATATATATATATATATATATATATATATATATATATATATATATATATATATATATATATATATATATATATATACACACACACACACAAATATAGCGTACACAAATAGATTGAGAAATAGACCGATAGATAGATGGATAGATAGACAGAGAGATGGGAAGATAGATCAGTACAGGATAGAGGTACTGTCACCACTTGGATCCTCCGACCACGATCTCATCAAAGTCTCATTAGTCAGTTGCCCCAAACCTCCCCATTATGAACGAGTCAGGGTAACCAGATGGTACTCTGATAAGGCAGGCTGGGATGGATTTAGAAACTATCTAGCTGATCTTCCACGGCAATCTTTCTTCTTCACTGCCATCAGTTCTACCCAGTCCTACATTAATGAGATAGTACAAGCTGGTATGGAAATATTCATACCCTGTCAACAGTTTACCAAAGATCGGACACCCCAAAATATTTTGAGAGAAATTGTTCTAGAGCGACGATCCAAAAGTCAATGGAATATAGTCTAGTTGAAATAACAAAACAACCGAATCCCCCAGTGACCAAAAAATTGCTAGAAAACACGCAAAAACCCAACTAAATCCCGCCAAATAAAACTTTCTTCACAACCAAGAATCCAAACTATTTAAAAATCCTAATGACAATGGAATATTCCAATCAACTCTCAGTTCTTTCAATAATAACGTTAACAAGTCATCACCCCTTCTTCCATTAAAAGCTTAAGACGGAAATACCATAAATGACCCTCGTGGAAAAGCGGGCATCCTTGCCAGCACGTTTGCCAGAAATTCAACTTAACAGGAAGTTAGTCAGAACGTTCCTGTGCTAGAACTTGACTCTTCGGAAATTGTGCCACTAAAGATACAGAGTAGATATATGAAATCCATCACAGACACTTTTTACCAACCAGCAAACCTCCAGATCCATAAGAAATTACTTCAGTAGTTTGGACTGTTCCCAAGAACTAGCTATTGTTCTAGGAAAACTGTTCAGACTATGCAAAAGTACTTTTTTATTACCTATTCCTAGAAAGAAGCCAACATCCACCAAGTTCCAAAGAAAGGGATATCCCCTGATCCCTCTGATTACAGACCCATGGCCATCACATCTCTTGGTTATGAATTTGGGATTGTCATTAATAAGCTCATTGTTAAACATTTTAAATCCAACAACTTAATCATGGTTTTCGCCACCAAAGATCTACTCTTAATAGAATTAATTACTTGACTCATGCTATCCATCACTCTTCATGGTAAAACCCATGCAATAGTCCTTGATATTTCTAAAGTTTTGACAGAATGTAGCACCGTTCCCAGCTATCCAGACTCCCTAACTACGGCCTATCATCTTTTGTCCAACTCATTTCCTCATATCCCAAGAACAGGAAGATAAAATAAAAGTAGATGATGTGTATTCCAGTTTCCACTTGGTCAATGTTGGCATGACACAAGGATCAGCCCTGGCTCCAACCCTGTTCCTAGTTCAGATTAATGTTTTCTAGTCTTAATTATGCATGGAAGATGGAACCAAAGGTCAAGAGCCCGCAAATTGTTCTCTCAAAGAAAAAAATAAAAACAAGATAAAAGAGAGCCAAATTCAAGAACCGTTCATTTCAAGATACCTGGACACACAGCATTAGAATGACTGGATATCATAAGCAGTAGGAAATACAGACAGAGGGAGACAGTTCCAGAGTTGACCTGTTGCATACATGAAAGACTAGAAGTAACGGTTAACTCTTGCATTAGAGAGTTGGACGGAAAACGAATGAGTGTTTGTTATTAGGCAGATGCTACGCACCCGCCGTAGTGATGAAGGGGTGCAAGCAGACAGTTCAGAGGAGAGGTGACCATTGAAGTAGTGACAGAAAATAGTTAAAGGTGCAACAATGTGGCTAAGAGATAGAGGCTGGGGGAAGCCTTGAGAGTTAATGAGACGAAAAGCCTCTCACTCCACCTTGTTAAGATCTGCGTGTGGCGAACCTCCCTACACGTGAGAGTTGTACTCCGCACCAGAGAGAATAAAACCCTTGTATAAAGTCAACCACTTGGCTAGGGCAAATAAGGCACGACGTCGGCTTAGCATACCTAATCTCTTGGAAACAGATTTTACAAGAGAAGTAAAATGATCTTTCCAAGATAAATCCTGAGAGATTGAAACTCCAAGTATGTTTAAAGATATTCAAGGATTGAGTTGCATGTTGTTAAAAATTAGATAATACTCCAGCAGAAGATTTTGTGGGGTTGATAAATGTAAGAACTGAGATTCTGATGCTTTAAAAACAAGGTTACTTGTGCCCCAATCAGAGATATGAGCCGTATGTCATAACCTCATCCCCTGTTTGTTGAAGTAACTGCCGAAATGGACACTGTGGGAAGCAGAGGGAAAGGAGAAGGATGGAGTCATCAGAGCATTTTTTTTTTTATGCAACGAAGAAGGAACCAAAGGCCAGGAGCCTACAAACTATTCCTTCTAAGAAAAAACAAAAACAATACAAAAGACAGCCAAATTCAACATCTGTTCATTTCGAGATGCCTGGACACACTGTAATTGAATGACTGGAGATCATAGGAAGTAGGAAACACAGATAGAAGGACACAGTTCCAGAGTTGACCTGTTGCATAAATGAAGGACTGGGAGTAACGCTTAACTCTTGCAATAGTGAGTTGGACAGAAAAGGGATGAGAGTTTGCTGCTAGATGGGTGCTATGCACCCGTTGTAGAGGTGGAGAGATGCAAGCAGACAGTTCAGAGGGGCAGTGACCATTGAAGTAGCGATAGAAAAGAGATAAAGATGCAACAGTGCAGCGAAGAGACAGAGGTTGAAGGGAGCCAGTAAGAGAAGGAGAGTTAATGAGACGAAAAGCCTCTGACTCCACCCTATTGAGAACAGCTGTATGTGGGGAACCTCCCCACACATGACAGTCGTACTCCACACAGGGGCGAATAAAACCTGTGTATAAAGTCAATAACTGTGCAGGGGTATAGAAGGTAGGGAGTCGGCTTAGCACACCTAATCTCTTTGAAGGATACTTTACAAGAGATGTAATATGATTTTTCCAAGAAAAGTCCCGAGAGAATGCAACCCAAAGTACGTTTATGGATGATGAAGGATTGAGCTGGATATTATTAAACATTAGTGGGTACTCCTATGGAAGATTTTCTTAGGCTGATAGGTGTAAGAACTGAGTCTTTGATGCATTAAAAACAACAAGATTATTTTTATCCCAGTCAGAGATACGAGCCAAGTCAGACATCAAGTGTGGCATAGCCTCATCCCTTGTTTATTGAAGTAACTGCTGATATGGATGTTGCGAGAACCAAATGAATAGGTGAAGGGTGGAATCGTTAGCGCATGAGTGGATAGGGTACAGCTTAGAAGGTCATTGATAATAAAAGGTAGAGAGTTGGTGACATCACCGAGCCATGAGGAACACCACTGTTGATAGATCTAGGAGAAGAATGACGGCCGTCTACAACAGCAGCTATAGAACGACCAGAAAGGAAGCCATAGATGAAGGCACGGATACAAGGATAGAAACCATAAGAGGGAAGTTTGGAAATAAAGATTTGTGCCAGACACGATCGAAAGCCTTTGAGATGTCAAGTGCAATGGGAAAGCTTTCGTCAAAGTCCCGAAAGGAGGATGACCAGGAGTCTGAAAGGTAGGTGAGAAGATCGCCCGTGGAGTGTCCCTGATGGAACCCATACTGACAATCAGAAAGAAGGTTGTGATAGGAAAGATGCTTTACAAATTTTCCGTTAATAATAGACTTGAAAACTTTTGAGGCAGGATGTTAACCCGTCACGTCCCGAGGTTTTCCGCACCTCCGACATCCCCCAGTCCTGAGGTATTTTTTGGCTAAAACCTTCGCTTTTGGTGAGAAACATCGAAAATTCATAGAGAAATCGCTCACCTGAGGTTTAAAATACCCAATCCAGGTAGGAGTTCCTCCTTACCTGACTGGGTTTTCTAACATGCTGGCACCAAAGAAAACGAGTTCTATGAGAGGGTAACTATTTTATCCACTCATAAACGGTATTTAGTTATTTACTTGGTACGAATTATATGTAGTATGAGAGTATATTGGTTTTCCAGCAGTAATAAAGGCATTATAAGCATTGTTTCACTCACTAACTAATCACAATACCTGACCTTTTTTTGCCACATTACCTGATCATTATTTCTGGCTGTTTCTTCCTCTAATGCTATGTAAACATTGTCCTCCACATTGTCATCGATTGGGGAATCACTCTGGCCCTGAATATCTTTACTAGCCAGGTCACTGGTAACAGGTCCATTGCCGAGACAATGGCGTGAGGGGGGGAGGGGGGACGTTATGCGGTGTAAGGCATTGTCCCTCCTTGGCATCTTGTAGAGGAATAGAGGAAGGTGTCCGGTGTATACATACGAAAAATCGCTCACGAAAATTGAAAATTGTGCAAATTAGGGACCTTGCAATTGCACGACGTACTGGTACGTCGCCGGGACTGGCAAATGCAAATCGTTGCAACGTACCCATACGTCGACGGGACGGGGCGGGTTAAAGCAATAGCCGATAGTTAGAGGGATGGGAATGGTCACCCTTCTTTGGGACTCGCTGAATGAGAGCAAACTTCCAGCAAGAAACAAAGATACAGGTTAATGGACAAATGCGAAAAAGTTTACCAAGGCAGGGTGTAAGCACAGAAGCAAAGTTCTTAAGGACAGCAGGTTTACCCCATCAGGCCCATATGCCTTGTTAGTATTGAGGCCAGTGATGGCAGAAAGTACATCAACTAAAGAAATTTTAATGTCAGCCAAGAAGAAATCAGAGGGAGGAAGTGATGAAGGAACAGCACTGGAATCATCTAAGGTGGATTTGGAGGAGGGAGTCTAAGCAAAGAGATCTGCTTATCAGTAGAAGAAATAGTAACAGAGCCATCAAAGTAGAAAAGAGGAGGGAAGGATGATCAGGAAAAGGTGTTAGAAAGGTTTTGGCAAGGTATCAGAAGGAGTGGGAATAATTCGAGTTGGAGAGTTGAGAGCATTTAGTATAGATGAAATTATTTTTAGCAGAAAGAAAAACAGACTTAGCACGATTCCAGACAGAAACATAAAAAAAAAATGTGATTCAGGGATGGGTTGGCTCTGGTACCTTAGGCCCTCTCCTTGTTAATGACAGCATTAGAACAGGGTTTTCTTGCATTAGTCAAAGGATATGAGAAAGGAATGTATGTGTCCATGCCCGAGAGAATAACCTCCGTAATGTGCAAGGCACACTTAGATGGCTCCAGGCCATGGAAGCAATAATCATTCCAGGGAAAATCAAAGAAGTACTGCCTGAGAGCCTTCCAGTCAGCAGCTCTAAAGTGTCACAACCGACGTTTCTTTGGAGGGTCCACAGGCCGTACCAGAATGATAGGACAGGTTAAGGTAATAAGGTTGTGATTGGAGGAGCCCAACAGAGAGGAAAGATCAACAGTGTAAGCAAAAGGATTAGTTGTAAGGAAGAGGTCAGGTATGTTGGAGCTCTCTCCAAGGCATTCAGGGATATGGGTAGGGTGCTCTACAAGCTTCACTAGGTCAATAAAGATAGAAAAGATGTAGGCTTGTTCACCAGGTGGATCAGTGAAAGGAGAGGAGAGCCAAAGATGGTGATGAGCACTGAAATCTCCTAGAATGGTTAATTCAGAGAAAGGAGAAATGGATAGGTTGTGTTCCATCGTAGAAGTAAGATCAATCAATCAATCAATCAATCATTTCCTGTGGCACCCCACGGGATGCATAGGGCCTCAGTGAACTCTCTCCACCAATATTTGTCTCTTGCCATCTCCTTCAGGTCCCACCAACACTCCTCTCCTGCTTCTTTTTTCATTGTCCTCAACCAGGTTTCCCTCGGCCTACCTCTACCTCTTCTTCCTCTAGCAGTCCACTCTGGCACATCCTGTATTAAACTACCTTCTTTTCTGTATATGAGCCCCAGCCACTTCCAGCGAGACAGTCTCACATATTCATTAACTGGTTCCACTTTCGTAATATCCCTTACTCTTGCATTTGTAACTCTGTCTTGCCACTTTACCCCAAGAATCCTTCTCAGTATTTTATTCTCAAATCCTAATACTTTCTGATCTGTTGCAATTGTACTGTACCATGACTCATGCCCATAAATTAAAATTGGTCTAACCATGGACTTGTAAATTTTCACTTTAGTATGCACCGAAAGCATATTATTATTCCAAACAGATTTCAACATTCCAACTGCTCGCCAAGCCTGTCTAATCCTGACCTCAATTTCATTGTTTAATGATCCATTAGATGATACAATCGTTCCCAGATATTTAAAGTTTTCTACATTCTTCACCACATTATTCCCAATTACACAATCGATTTGGTTCTCCACGTTCATATTAATAATTTCAGTCTTTCCACAATTTATTACCAATCCCACTTTTTCTCCTTCCTCCACCAGACAGTCAAGCACCCTCTGCATCTCGTAAATACTTCCGCAAATCAGTACAATATCATCAGCATAGTCCAAATCCATCAGCTTCTTATTTTCTTTCCAGTTAATTCCTGCACCTGTTCTCCTTACAACCTTTCTCATAACATAATCCATAACCAAAACAAACAGCAGTGGCGAAAGAACTCCTCCTTGAATCACTCCTGACCTAACTTCAAATGGATCACTCAAAGAACCACCCACCATTACCTTACAGAAAGTATCCTCATGCAGGCTGCTAATAATATTTACAAACTTTTCTGGTATACCATAGAATCTCATAATTTTCAACATAGCTCCACGTGAAACACTATCAAACGCCTTTTCAAAATCCACTAAACACATACTAAGTGACATTTTCATCTCATTACCTTGTTGCATTAGATGCCTTACAATAAAAATCTGATCATTACAACCTCGACCCTTTCTAAATCCCGCTTGTTCTTCTCTAGTAAGATAGTCGAAGATTATTTCATATTCAGTAGAATTAGGAGATAAGTAAACAGCACATATATATTTAGTCAGAGAATGACAGGAAAGCCGATGCCAGAGAGTAGAGAATTCTGAAGACTCAAGTTCAGGAACATGAGAGCAAGATAAGCTGTGTACATATACACAACAGCCACATTTGGCTTTGAATGAGTATAGAAAAACTAGGAGGATACAGAAAGGGTTTGCTATTAGTTGCCTCAGACAGCTTAGTCTCAGTTAAGAAGAGAAGGTAAGGTTTGGAGAAGGAGAGGTGGTGCTCATCAGAAAGTTAGAGGAAATGCCACAAATGTTGCAGAAATGAAGAAGACGTGAGTCAGACAGTAGTTCCAGGCAGCTCATTGAGTCGTCACTGGGAGAGGGGCGGATGGTGGAGGCATTTATGCCCCCCCCCCCAGGGACTCCGAGGGTTGGTTTTTAGATGCCATTTTCCTTTTTTTAATTTTGACAAGGAAATGTAGTGTGTAATGTGCATGTAGTGTATGAGTGGAAAAGGTTAGAAGTAAAGCTTAGGTCATTGATAATTAAAAGGAGGAGAGTTGGTGATAGGTCAGAGCCCTAGGAAAACGGCTACTGATATCTCTAGGAGAAGAACATTGACCATCTACAGCATTAGATAATAATCGCCCAGAAAGGAAGCTAGAGATGAAGGCTCAGATACAGGGATAGAAACTGCAGGAGGGCAATCTGGAAGTTAGAGATTTATGCCAGACTCGGTCGAAAGCCTTTGAGATATCAATGCAATGGCAAAACTTTGGGCGTAGTCCCGAAACGAGGGTGACCAAGAGTCGGGAGGGAAGGTGAGAAGATCGCCAGTGGAGTGTCCCAGGTAGAACCCATACTGACAGTCAGAAAGACGCTTCTGATGGAAAAAGTGCTTTAAATTTATTTGTTAAGAGTATGCCTCGTTAGTACTGATGCCAGTGATGACAGAAAATACATCAGTTGAAGAAATGTTAATGTCTGCCATGAGGAAGTCGCAGGCGGGAAGTGATGGAAGAAAAGCACCAGAATTGTCTAAGGTGGAATTAAAGGAGAATGTCTGTGAGAAGGATTCTGACATCTCAGAAGAAGAAACAGGTACAGAGCTATCAAAGTGGAAAAGAAGAGGAAAAGATGTTGAGGTAAAGTTGTTTTAGTTTTGGGGAAGTTGTCATAAGGAGCAGGAAGAATGTGAGTTAGAGAGTTCAGAGCATTTAGTGCGAATGTACTTATTTTTAGCGGTGCAAAGAACAGAATTTGCACGATTCCGGGCAGAAACATAAAAGAGATGAGATTCTAGGGTGTGTTGGTTTTGGTACCTCTTGTTGGCCCTCTCCTAGTTGTTGATAGCATTAGAACAACCGTGATTGAACCAAGGATTTTTTGCATTAGTCACTGCGTATGAGAAAACAATGTATGCTTCCATCGACGAGAGATTAACATCCGTGATGTACAAGGCACTTCCAGATGGCTCTTGGCCATGGAAGCAATAATCATTCCAGGGAAAAGCAAATAAGTATTGCCTGAGTGCCTCCCAATCACCAGCTCCAAAATGCCACAACCATCGCTTCTTGGAAGGGTCCACAGGCCTTTCTGGAGCAATTAGACAGGTTAAAGTGATAAGGTTGTGATTGGAGGAGCTCAACTGAGAGGAAAGAGTAACAGCATAAGCAGAAGTACTTGTAAGGAAAAGATCAGAAATGTTGGAACTCTCTCCAAGGCTGTCAGGAATACAGGTAGAGTGCTGAACATGCTGCTCTGGGTCATTAAAGATAGAAAAGATGTAGGCTTGTTCAACAGGTGGATCAGTGAAAGGAGAGGAGAGCCTAAGGTGGTGGTGAACACTGAAATCTCCTAGAATGGAGATTTCAGAGAAAGGAGAAATTGATACGATGTTTCATCTTAAAAGAACGATGGTCGAAGATTTTTTTTAATGGATAAACACCACAGGCATACAGTATGTTTAGTCAGAGAATGACTGGAAAACTGAAGCCAGAGAGTAGCTAATTCAGAAGATTCAAGTTCAGGAACACAAGAGTAAGATATATATATATATATATATATATATATATATATATATATATATATATATATATATATACAACAGTCACCTTCAGCTTTAAAATGAGTCTGTCACCCATAATCATCCATAATCTCACTCATATATATGGAGATGAAACAATGTTTCACATTTACTTCACCCTTAAACACCCATTCACAAAGCTTGATATTTCCAACCCCCAAATCAACTCAGCAATCTCCTAAAATCAAGACTTACCTAAGAGCACTGAATGTGGACAAAATAACATTGTCTCTATTTGTTACAAAAAAAACATATGTCCAGTTTACTACTAGACATATACTTGTCTCATTCCTATATTACTTTCAGTACAATTAATATTACTGTCTGAAAAAGTTTTGACATTCTAGGTGCTGCACTTAATATTATCCTCATTTGGACCTCTCGCGTTATATCACTTGCTAATGCCGCCTCAAAGGAACTTGGATTATTGTATAAAATCCATAAGTTCGTCGCTGATGAGCAGTTAGCTATAATTTACAAGTCATGCGTGCTCTCAGCTCGAATACTGCTCACCCTTGTGGAATGTATGTAGGGAGGTTGCACTAAAACAACTGAGTAGAATGCAGAACAAAACTATCAGAATTATTAAAACCCAGCAATTACAGGCTGACAAATGAGGATATAAAAGAGCGTTGTGGTGTGCATGTGGATGTGATATGAAGCGTTAGGAGGAACACACTGAGGTGGTTTGGCCATGGGAGAAGATGGAGGGTGAGAGACTGACGAGGAGAGTGTATGTAAGTGAGGTGGAGGGTGGGAGAAGGAGGGGGAGGCCGAGGATGAGATGGAGGGATGGAGTGGAGAGGTATATGAGAGGGTGGTGGGGTGAGTTGGGAGCAGGGTAGTGAAATGGCGAGGGACAGGGCGACGTGGAGGCGATGTGTTTGTAGCCACCCCGTACGGGATTGATGCGTCTGGCAATAGATAGATAGAATTACAAATTAACTACCTCCCCTACAGATAAGATGGACTATTGCCTCCCTCGCATTATTCTACAAATCCTTTTTATGGCAAATGCGCAGACGAAGTTACATCCATTGTGTCATCTCACCACTCCATCCCCTATGCTACACAGGCAACTGGTAGCGCCCATGACTTTACTGACACACTGCCATATTTTAGAACTTCTGCCTATCAGAATTCCTTTATCATCTGACCTGCTTCTCTCTGGAACTCGTTTCCCCAGATAAATTTTTCTACAAACTTCAACCTACAGCAGTTCAGGTCCAGCTGTTACAGATTCTTACCCTCAACATGACGAAGTCAGAGGAGGGTATTATTATCACTAGGATGAACACTTCCGCCTGTGGGTGACTCTACACTGAGTGACAAGCCAAATAGTTTCCTGTACACCAGGAAACCATTTACTACGGTGGGTGGTAACCATATAACCAAATTTTGGCTCCTGGTGGTTTAGTGGGTAATAAAGGTGCTCCAATCGGACTGAGCCGGTGTGTCACGGGGTTTTTATAATATCACGGTAATTTTGAAATGGTTAAATATTATTTAAATTGATAATATTCAATAATATTGAAGAGCAGAGACAATGGTTGTCTTGCTACATCAAGCAACGATTACTTTACGTTGGCTTAGCACGATTCTCTGAGAACGAGAATTTATAAACTTCCTCAACAGTACACAGCAGAGACTAATTACTCACAATTGCTGACTTACTGTACTGTTAGCCTCTGGAGAAAGTTACATCACCCCTGACAATAAATAACTAATACTAATAATAATAACATCAGGTTCTTGCTGATGCATTAACTCCTGGCACAACGGATTTTAAGTTAATACAAGACTGGTCTAAGTACCAGTTATGAATAGTAAAACGTTTATGCAAGCTAGGAGCTATATGGAAAATAAGCTTAATTATGGAGAAATGAAACAAGATTTACTCTACATTAAGCTCAAGAAATAGAACTGTTAAATTTATTAATTACAAAAATAAATTTAACATTACATTTCAAATCAAATCAATGAGACGCACTCGCTCACTCACACAGAAGCTAAATACTTACGCCTAGGAAAAACACCTTAACTAAGCTCTTAAAACTACAAAATACACAAAAGAAATACCAGTCGATGAATACTTTGTATCACCACTAAGGTGGGAGTGCTGGGATTAACTGTACTAATGGAGCTTGGGGTGCTAGCTGACCTCTCCACTTCTGAGCACAGACCCTTTCTCCGTCACAGCAAACACAAGACTGAATTCAAATAATGTATGGGCAGGAAGCACGAGCCACCGGAAGAAGGCGTGGCTAATGGTTTATGCAAGCAGAGGCGAACGATAAAGAAACAATTGTATCGCTCAGTAGCGCACTTAGTGACGTGCATTAAATCGGTCACTTTTGAAAGTGACGAATTATTTGAAAAGTATACCCCGAAATGGAGAGAGAAACGGTTAACTGAGCGATACACAGTGAGTTTTCCACTAATAGTTCGTGGCTTCTCACAAAAAGGAAATGTCGCGAATTGATTCGTGACATTACGCCCCATGAAAATTAAATCTTTCTTCCTTCAGAAGAAAGATTTCAATATACATACATATAAATCCTAACTCAGTCACACAAGATTCACACTGTGGTGTGTGTGCTATCCTGCTACAGGAGAAAATCGCAGTCGCCAGTGAGTGAAAAAACCTCGTATTTACGTTAATAGAAGCAAGCTTGAGGGAAAAACTCCGTGACGACGGTGAAAATCCTGTACTCAGGTCAAACTGAGCGAAAATTCGCTACATTTACACTGACAACTAATTGTTGTGTAGCGTGGTGTATGTAATACACGGTGTAGGTGTGACAGTTGTAGTGTAACTGTACCTACGTGTAAAATGACACAGTAAATAATATGGCGACGACGAAGGCAGAGGAGAAGAGGCGGCAGCGTGCGGCAGACGATCAGCTGGTCCGCACAGAAAAACTGCTACACCCATTGCTGAACCTGCAAAACCAATTGAGGTGGAGCATCAAAAGTGTCAAGAGACAAAATTCTTATTATGTTACAATTACTCTCTCTGGCTAGCAGTCAGTACATGCTATGAAAAGTACACTCGAGGTCGCCATTAATTTTAGCACACGATTATGGTCGGCAAGTTGAGAATCCCTGTGCAAACTCGGGTCTTCCATAGCCTCGAACCGCACACGGGTCCTCAACCTGTGCCTCAACCTACAGTACTTATATTAATATCGGAGAGCTGAGAAACCTTGTGCAAACTTGGGTCTTCCATAGCCTCAAGTCGCCTCTGCAGAGTTCTCACTTCCCCCTTAACCTACAGTACTTATATTAGTATCGGGGAGCTGAGAATCCTTGTGCAAACTTGGGTCTTCCATAGCCTCAAGTCGCTTCTGCGGAGTTCTCTCTCAAACTTCCCCCTTAACCTACAGTACAATACTTATATTAGTACCGGAAAGCTGAGAATCCTCGTGCAAACTTGGGTCTTCCATAGCCTCAAGTCGCCTCTGCGGAGTTCTCTCTCGAACTTCCCCCTTAACCTACAGTACTTCTATTAGTACCGGGAAGCTGAGAATCCTTGTGCAAACTTGGGTCTTCCATAGCCTCAAGTCGCTTCTGCGGAGTTCTCTCTCAAACTTCCCCCTTAACCTACAGTACAATACTTATATTAGTACCGGAAAGCTGAGAATCCTCGTGCAAACTTGGGTCTTCCATAGCCTCAAGTCGCCTCTGCGGAGCTCTCACTTCCCCCTTAACCTACAGTACAATACTTATATTAGTATTGGAAAGCTGAGAATCCTTGTGCAAACTTGGGTCTTCCATAGCCTCAAGTCGCCTCTGCGGAGTTCTCTCTCGAACTTCCCCCTTAACTTACGGTACATAATATGTATGTACAGGCCCTGGACATAATGTGTCCTGTGGGGCCAACAAGTGAGACGTCAGGTCTACACTTTTGACTGGGAACCAGGCTAGTCCTTGGATTACTCAAATCTCTGAGGATGCCTATCACGGGACCCAGCATACAACAACTGCCCATGTTAGTCAGCAGTTAGTAGGCGAGACATCAGGTCTGCACCTACGTTATCACTTCCCTTGATGTATCTCACAACAAGGTTAAACTGCTGTAGATACAGTGTCCAGCGTGTCAATCTTGCATTAGCCGTCTTGGTCGTGCTAAGACTAGTGAGTGGCATATGGTCAGTTTCCAGAACAAATGATGCCCCAAATAAATAATAATAATATTTTTTAACACCATCAACCACAGCCAAGAGTTCCTTCTCAACAGTACTATAATTCCTCTCGGCGGGTTTTAGCCTCACGGCTGTGGTATGCCACTGGGAAGATTCCACCTTCCGATTCCTGCATCAATACGGCACCTACTCCATCTTGTGAAGCATCAGTGCGCAGTATGAAAGGTTTGCTGGAATCAGGCAACTGCAAGATAGGCTCCTTGCACAACATATTCTTGAGGGTGGCAAAAGATCTCTCTTGCGCTTCTCCCCATTCAATGGTGTTTGGAGCATATTTCCGTAGCACTTCGTACAACGGTTGGGCAATGAGAGCAAAGTTGGGGATAAAACTCCTATAATATCCCACTAGGCCAAGAAATGCCCTAACCTGTTTCTTGGTCACGGGTCTCGGGGCTTCTTTAACCTTCCTGATCTTGTCACCCTGACACCTGCAGTGGTTGTTGCCAACAATATGACCGAGGAACTCCACCTCACTGTGAGCAATCTTGCATTTGCTAGGCTTCACAGTCATGTTGAAACTCTGGAGTCTATTGAAGACAATTTCCAAGAGTCTGAGGTGCTCCTCCAATGTGGCGGAATGAACGAGGACATCGTCAACGAACATCTCTACTCCTACAATACCATGGAGCACTTGTCTCATGGCACGATTGAATACTGCTGGGGAATTGGTAAGTCCGAATGGGAGGACTTTATACTGGTACAACCCCCTAGGAGTAGCAAAGGCAGTGAACTGACGACTCTCAGGATGAAGGGGAATCTGGAAGAATCCCTTCGCTAGGTCAAGCTTCGTGAAATATCGTGACCCTGCCAGCTTGGAGAAGATGGCAATATGGTCACCCATTGGCTCAGCATCCACTTTGGTGATTGCATTGAGCCTTCTATAGTCGCCACAAATCCTGACTCCACCATCTTTCTTGCGGACTACTACCATCGGACTACAGTAAGGAGATGAGGACTTTTCAATAATGCCTGCAGTCTCCATGTCAGCAATTTCCTTATCTACTGCACCCTGTAGTCGCATGGGAATCGGATATGGCTTAACCTTTATAGGAACATTGCTGGTCAACTCAATTTTATGACACGCAACCTTTGCAAGTCTAGGTCGGTCTGAGAAGACATCAGCATACTGACAGAGCAGTGACCATAAGGCATTCTGGTTCCCTACTGCTAAGTCAGGGTTAAGTGAAACATCTCCGACAGTCTCTTCCTGATGGGACTGAGCGGTTAAGGGCTCGTCATCATGGTCATCAGCTGGGATCACCACAGCTGCCCCGGTTTCTTCCAGTGGCTGGTCACTATCATCAGCTACTCGTAGGCCAGTCTCCTCGGGGTCTGACTCATGATAAGCCTTCAACATGTTAATGTGGAACCTTTTACGAAGATTCCCCATCTGTATTATGTAGTTGAGGTCTGAAATGCGCTCTACTACATTGAATGGACCCTTCCACTGCGCCAACAACTTGTTCTGGGCAGTGGGGAGTAATACCAAGCATTTATCGCCTGGACTAAACTTCCGAAGCTTTGCCTTCTTATCGTAATAAGCCTTTTGAACTTCACGCGCCTTGATCAGTTCTTCCTTAGCTAACTCGCACGTCGACTGGAGGCGGTCAGCCAAATCAAGGACGTAGGTGTAGGTGGTCTTGACTTCAGGGTCGGGTTCTTCATCGTCCCATAACTCACGAAGGACTTGAAGTGGGCCCCGGACCGACCTCCCATACACCAGTTCAAAGGGTGAGAATTTCAATGAATGCTGTGGGGCTTCTCGATAAGCAAATAGAAGAGGAGCAATGAACCGCGGCCATTCCTTTGGCTGTTCGGCAGTCATGCGCCTCAACATCTTCTTGAGAGTTCCATTGAACCTCTCACACAACCCGTTACACATGGGATGATACGGCGTAGTTCGTAAGCCTCGGATGGACAGCAACCTGAACGTTTCGTTCATCATTGCCGAAGTGAACTGCGAACCCCGGTCGCTTAAGACCTCCTTAGGGATACCTACACGACAGAACACTTCAATTAATGCCTCAGCAACAGTGACGGCCTCTATATTCTTAAGGGCCACGGCTTCAGGCCACCGTGTGCTGAAATCAACTATAGTGAGGATATACTTTGATCCATCACTAGCCCTAGGACAGATTGGCCCAACTATGTCAACTGCTACTCTCTCGAACGGTTCAGAGATTATAGGCATTGGCTTCAATGGCGCAGGACGGACACGTCCCCGGTCAGTGGTACGCTGACACACATCACAGGAACGTACGAGCCTCGTTATTTCCCGTCCCATTCCTGGCCAGAAAAAGTCAGCATGGATGCGGTCAGAGGTCTTCTTTTGACCCATGTGACCTCCCATCGCTGAACAGTGACCTAATTCAAACACTGCTCGGCGATACTTTGCAGGAACGACAAACTGCAGTCGAACCTCACCCTGGGGTGTCTGTGACTCACGGTACAGCCGTCCTCGCTTACGAAGGAACCTGGCTTGACCTCCCCGTGAATACTTGATCACTTTACCCTCCAGCTTCTTGCGCACTGAGGCAAGTGTCGAGTCAGTCTGTTGCTCTTGGACAACATCTTGACTACGAATCAGATCTTGCGGCGTTGCGACGGTCAACGGAGTGACGCGATTTGGAGCCTTGGCCATGGCTCGTGTTATTGCAGCAGCCGAAGTCTGAGTAGCAACATCTACGGCACAACTATTTTTGATGCCAGGTATGTTGCCTAAGATGAGGTCAAATAAAGGTTCTGGCATGACAACTGCAGCTGTCAAGCCAGTGAAAAATGGAGACGCCACCTGGATACGTGCCTCAGGGAACAATCTCACTGATCCATTGATAAGTCTAACTTGGATCTGTCGACCTGTATACTCATCCGGCCGAACTAAACTCTGCTTAACTGAGCAACCTGAGGAACCATTGTCCCTCAGGACATTTACAGAAACACCTCCCACAGACCCTGGCTGAACCAGAAAGGCAGTGTTGCTGGTGGAAGGGTCTGAGGAGGTAGCAGCCAGTCATTCATGAGACTGCGGAACAACCGATGCAGCAAACGTGGCGCCCTGGGAACTAGGTGTCTGAGGAGAGTTCATGGTCGGAGGGGGACTTGTGAAGTGTTGGGAAGTACCTGTACTGGTAGAGATGGCACCACCGGGTACTTGTGGAATGAAGGCTGCATTTGCCTCCTGCCTCCGATACACTAATTGACCTGATTGAGGGTTACGTGGTTTGTCCTTGTATTGCTGCTGCTGCTGCTTGGGGAACTGCTGCTGGTTGGGGTGCTTGTTGTACCGCTTCCAAGCAGGCTGCTGTGTATTTTGCCCCTGGTCCTTCTGTGGTTTGCTTGGACCTTGACCATTACTCTGAGAACGGCCTTGGTGCTGGGATTCAGTCTGAGACGGCTTCCCAGACTTGGCAGTATCTTTTCTGCTCCAGGTGTTTTGCTTACGAGCTTGATACCCGTATGCAGTAAAGAATGCGTCAGCCTTCTCTGCCATTTGGCTGGCATCTTTCACCTGGCAGATCTTAAGCTGTGCTATGAGCTCAGCAGGCCACGACCTCTCTAGCTGTGTACGCAGCATAAGGTCAATTATCCCCTCACGCGTGGAAGGAGTTTCATCTTTCTCCATCCACTCATTTAAGTAAGCTGTGAGACGATCAAGGAACTGAACAGCTGTCTCCTTGTCTTGGAGACGAGCTCGCATGAACTGAACTTTAGCGTCGTCTACTGTGAGACCATACGCCTTAATGAGTGCAGCTTTCATCATCTCATATGTGAGATTGTCTCCACGAATTCTGTGGAGAATATCGAGGGCAGGGCCCTCAAATAGGCTAAGAAACTGAAGCCGCTTAGCTGCCTCATCCAGTTGATATAAGTCTGCCATGTCCTCAAAACGAGCAATGTACGGCTCGATTCGCTCGCTTTCCTTGTATAAAGGAAGCTTGATGCGTGGGGTCGCCAGGACATGTGCAGGGGAACGCTCGTGGAGCTTGGACCAACTGCACCAGACGTGTCTGAAGCCAAGGAATCTCGCTTGAGCTTCAGCACTTCAAGTTCATGTCTCTCGCGTGCTTCTCGCTCGGCACGTTCGTGTTCTCGTTCTCTGTCTCGTTCCTCACGCTGTTCTCGCTCATGTTCTAAGTCGAGTTCGCGCTGTTTTTGCTCGTACTCGCGCTCCTTTTCACGCTGCTCTTGTTCATATGCACGCTCTCTTTCACGTTGTTCGCACTGTTCTCGCTCGTATTCGCGCTGTTCTCGCTCGTATTCGCGCTGAATCTTACGCTCTTCACGGGCATCATTCTCGCGCTGCTGCTCCTGATTATGCCGTGAGAGTATATACTCTTTAATTTCGGTTGGGTCCGAAAGACCCATATCTTTGGCTTCCTGTAAAAATACAGTAGTAGCCATGGCGCTAATTTATTAAGCAAACCGAAATTGAGTACTGACTGCTTAGCGACGAATACTAATAAACACAAGTAAAGAATACAGACACAAGCTAGTGGTGACCAGTCTTATCCAGTTAACTGGCAAAGAATAAATAAAAATATAAATGACTGGGAAGACTCAATAATAAACAGAATGGTACGGCGACTTCCCAGGAGCGAATAAAATCGTCTGGCGTTACCAAGAATAAACTAGAGTTAAGTACTCTATGGATTGATAAAGCAAAATTCACTTGCTAAATTAAGGGTAAACACCAGCAAGCTTGTGCCTATAAACTTTAATGATAAATACCTAAATATGAATGAGTGAGCACTATCTCGTGAATAGCTTTAGAGCTAGGAGTTAATATCCTGGAATGAGGTCGCCAATTGTCACGGGGTTTTTATAATATCACGGTAATTTTGAAATAAATGGTTAAATATTATTTAAATTGATAATATTCAATAATATTGAAGAGCAGAGACAATGGTTGTCTTGCTACATCAAGCAACGATTACTTTACGTTGGCTTAGCACGATTCTCTGAGAACGAGAATTTATAAACTTCCTCAACAGTACACAGCAGAGACTAATTACTCACAATTGCTGACTTACTGTACTGTTAGCCTCTGGAGAAAGTTACATCACCAATGACAATAAATAACTAATACTAATAATAATAACATCAGGTTCTTGCTGATGCATTAACTCCTGGCACAACGGATTTTAAGTTAATACAAGACTGGTCTAAGTACCAGTTATGAATAGTAAAACGTTTATGCAAGCTAGGAGCTATATGGAAAATAAGCTTAATTATGGAGAAATGAAACAAGATTTACTCTACATTAAGCTCAAGAAATAGAACTGTTAAATTTATTAATTACAAAAATAAATTTAACATTACATTTCAAATCAAATCAATGAGACGCACTCTGCTCACTCACACAGAAGCTAAATACTTACGCCTAGGAAAAACACCTTAACTAAGCTCTTAAAACTACAAAATACACAAAAGAAATACCAGTCGATGAATACTTTGTATCACCACTAAGGTGGGAGTGCTGGGATTAACTGTACTAATGGAGCTTGGGGTGCTAGCTGACCTCTCCACTTCTGAGCACAGACCCTTTCTCCGTCACAGCAAACACAAGACTGAATTCAAATAATGTATGGGCAGGAAGCACGAGCCACCGGAAGAAGGCGTGGCTAATGGTTTATGCAAGCAGAGGCGAACGATAAAGAAACAATTGTATCGCTCAGTAGCGCACTTAGTGACGTGCATTAAATCGGTCACTTTTGAAAGTGACGAATTATTTGAAAAGTATACCCCGAAATGGAGAGAGAAACGGTTAACTGAGCGATACACAGTGAGTTTTCCACTAATAGTTCGTGGCTTCTCACAAAAAGGAAATGTCGCGAAATGATTCGTGACACGGTGAAGGTTTATATCCAAGGGATGGTTGGGGTTTATTGCTCTCGTAATGCCACTCAGGGATGAGTGAGACTGGTCACTCTCATCTTAAATGCCAGGACCAACTTTCCTAGCCCCGGGCTCCTACGCTCATCATTGGGCAACGTAGGATTGGATGATGGATGGATGGATGGTTGAACAACAACCTAGGTGGCATAGAGATTTCGTTTCCGGGTCAGAACTCAGAAAGTATTCAGTGATGAGTCATGAAATTTAATATCACATAATTATGTATCTTCTAGGCCCTTTCTTACTGACGGGCTTCTTTGTCTGCCCGTGTCCACTCTTCAGTTTCAAAGGTGGACGAATGTATACCAACCAACCAACCAATTATGTATCTCATAGTGAACTGGTGCCTCTTGATAAGTAGAATGCTGTACCTTAACTGTTATTTTTTGTGATGAAAGAGTAATATATATATATATATATATATATATATATATATATATATATATATATATATATATATATATATATATATATATATATACGATATATATATATATATATATATATATATATATATATATATATATATATATATATATATATATATATGTAGGGAGATAGATAGATAGACAGATAGATAGATAGATAAATGGATAGATAGATACAGATAGATAGATAGATAGATATAGATATAATAGGTAGATAGATACAGATAGATAGATAGATAGATAGATATATTGATAGATATATATATATTAGATAGATAGATAGATGGATAGACAGATAGACTGATTGATTTATTGATGGATATATATATATATATATATATATATATATATATATATATATATATATATATATATATATAATTTCCTAACTTTTCACGGGTTGGATGTTCCGCCAAAACCTCGCGAAACCTGAAACGTCGAAATGTGAAGTTAAGAAACAATGGGAAAAATAGAGGAGCGTTCCGGTGGGACATGTATCTACTCCATCAGAAAGTATAACACCAAACAGGCCCTGCCCAAAATTAAATGAAGAGTGTTTACTAGTGCTAGAACAGCATAGCATAATAAACATCTACATGAAAAGATATTAAAACTGATATAATGAGCTGCAACACCAAAAATCCTTACCAGAAATAAAGTGAAGACTGGCTTGAGTGGCAAGTGAAGGTGTGTTGAGGGTGGATGGGGTAATGACCGATGTCACTAACCAAGGAAAAACTGCCAGTTTTAACCAGTTTATTTAATTTTCGACATCAAAGTCGGTCAACTAACCCCCGGTCATTTTATGTGCCCTCTTTGTCACTAAAAGGAAGGGAGGAATTATAACAACATTATTTTACTCACTGCTACAAGGAAGAGAGGCTGTAATAGAGTCGAACAGAATCAAAAATTGGTGTACTGAGTCTACCATCTCTGTTTTGGGACGGTTATTTTTCTTTCCTTCCTTAAGTATCGATAAGCTTTGTTTTACATCCATTTCATATACTTGTCCATCAAAACAAAAATACATAGTGTTACGCGAAACACGTAATGATTCTTCGTTAAGAAATAGTAGCATGACACGACCGAAGATCGTACGTTACGATCATAAACCATAACAAACTCAGGTGTGTCTGCTGCCCCGCTGGACCTGCTGTGTATTCACGACACGACTGAAGATCGTACGTTATGATCATAATAACCAACTCACGTGTGTCTACTGCCCTGCTGGACCTGCTGTATAAAGATCATGGAAAACCGTTGCATAGAAAAAATGGACAGAGCCTAGACTGAGCATGGGTACGCGTCGTCTGCTGAGTGTCGGCTGCCGGCTGGGAGCGTCGATGTGCGGGGAAACTAGCGAAGTGTGAAACAACTCCGAAACTTTTTTCTAGCCCGAAAAAAGAAGTACCGAAGTAAAATGCGTCGAAACACGAAGTACTATATATATATATATATATATATATATATATATATATATATATATATATATATATTTTTTTTTTTTTTTTTTTTGTGTTCGAATCAGGGCATAGGATTAACAGCCTGCTATAAAGGCCCATTAGTCCGCCTACATACCGTACACCTCTACATATCACCACTTCGGCGCTAACACCCACCGTCCATATTGAATACATGCTAGGGCTGTCTCATACAGGACTGGTGTATTGGTATTAGCGGGGGTATTTTTACTACATGTCGGTGGGTCTTCTGGTTGATCAGTAAAGCCTGATTTAATGATATTCGGATCCTTCAACTGTTCCGTACCCCAGCGAGAATTTGAGCCTGGGTCCGTTAGAACGGCAGGCCACCTCTCTACCAATTGAGCCACGCCTCCCCTAAAATATATATATATATATATATATATATATATATATATATATATATATATATATATATATATATATATATATATATATATATATATCCAATTCTGGATGATTTTCTGCACCATAGAAGAACATCTTATTAGAGAGGGATTAAGCATAATATGTATTTACCCTGTACAATCCTTCTATGGTTAAGTACGAGCATATCAAAAGTAAGGATTTTAAAGGTATTTTAGTTCAGAGTGATGGTCAGACGACCCAGCAACTGAACATCTCCATGAACACCACCAAGATGAGGGTAAAAGGTCGACCCTACAGACGCTTTTCTTTCCATCTAACCGAAATAAATCCTAGGAATGGTAAGTATCACTGGACATGTATCGATCTTTCTAATTCTTTAGTAGGTTTTCTGAAAATACTCGTACTCAGGTTCCGATGACTTACTGTGTATAATTTTATCTTTGCATTGTTCGAATGATTTAACTCGGGACCGCAGAAGGTAGATACATTCTTTACTTAACCTTTCACTAATAAGATGTTCTAAGTTTTTATTTTTAATGCAAGGAAGAAGGAACCAAAGGCCACGAGCCCGCAAAACGTTCCTTCCAAGAAAAAAACAAAAACAATACAAAAGAAAGCCAAATTGAAGATCCGTTCATTTCGAGATGCCTGGACACACTGCGTTTGAAAGACTGGAAGTAAGAAATACAAACAGAGGGAGACAGTTCCAGATCTCACCCGTTGCATAAATGAAGGACTGGGAGTAATGGTTAGCTCTTGCATTAGAGAGGTGGGCAGAAAAGGGAAAAAGTTTGTTGCTAGACGAGGGCTACGCGCCCGGTGTAGAGGTGGAGGGATGCAAGCAGATAGTTCAGAGGAGCAGTGACCATTGAAGTAGCAAAAGAAAAGAGATAAAGATGCAACAGTGCGGCGAAGAGACAGAGGTTGAAGGGAGCCAGTATGAGGAGGAGAGTTAATGAGACGAAAAGCCTTTGACTCCACCCTATTAAGAACAGCTGTATGTGGGGAGCCTCCCCACACATGAGAGTTGTACTCTACACAGGGGAGAATAAAACCCATGTATAAAGTCAACAACTGTGCAGGGGTAAAGAAAGTATGGAGTCGGCTTAGCACACAGAATCTCTTGGAAGCAGATTATACAAGGGATATTATATGATCTTTCCAAGATAAGTCCCGTGTGAATGAAACTTCAAACATGTTCAAGGATGATGCTGGATTGAGCTGCATATTATTAAACATTAATGGGTACTCCTGTGGAAGAGTTTGTCGGGTTGATAGGTGTAAGAACTGAATCTCTGATGCATTAAAAACAACAAGACTATTTTTACCTCAGTCAGAGATACGAGGCAAGTCAGACATTAGGTGTGCCATAGCCTCATCCTTTGTTTGTTGAAGTAACTGCTGAGATGGACGTTGCGGGAACAGAATGGAATGGTGGAGGGTGGAATCATCAGCGTACGAGTGGATAGGGTTAGATGTACAGCTTAGAAGGTCATTGATGAATAAAAGGAAGAGAGTTGGTGATAGGACAGAGCCCTGAGGAACACCACTGTTGATATTTCGAGAAGAACGATGGCCGTCTACAACAGCGGCAATAGAACGACCAGAAAGGAAGTTATAGATGAGGATAGAAACCGTAAGAGGGGAGTTTGGAAAATAAAGATTCAATCGAAAGTCTTTGAGATATCAAGTGCAATGGCAAAACTTTCGCCAAAGTCCCAAAAGGAGGATGACCAGGAGTCTGAAAGGTAGGTGAGAAGATCGCCAGTGGAGCGTCCCTGAGGGAACCCATATTGACCATCAGAAAGAAGGTTGTCATAGGAAAGATACTTTAACATTTTTCTGTTATGAATTGACTCGAAAACTTTTGAGACACAGGCTGTTAAAGCAATCGAACGATAGTTAGAGTTGGGAATGGTCACCCTTCTTTGTGACTGGCTGAATGAGAGCAAACTTCCAGCAAGAAGGAAAGGTACAAGTTGATAGACAAAGGCGAAAGGGTTTACCTAGGCAGGGTGTAAGTACACAAGCACAGGCACAGTTCTTGAGGGCAACGGGAGGGACTCCATCGGGCCCATATATATATATATATATATATATATATATATATATATATATATATATATATATATATATATATATATATATATATACTGAAAATGAAGAGAAGTAGAAGTAGAAAAAAAAATAAAAAAATCTATTCAGATTACAGTTGTCTTACAAGGTGCCCTCCATTTATAAAAAATCTGGAACAGTTGGACCAGAACTGTTGTACGATGAAGTTTGGGGGAAAATTAATCTAGGGAAGCGACTTCCAGGAAGTAGTTGGGAGAATTAAGGAATTCTGATAGGCAGAAGTTCTGCAACATTGCAGTGTGTCAGTAAAGTCATGGGCGCTACCAGTTGCCCTGCATACCACAAGGAAAGGCGTGGCGATGTGGCACAATGAATGTGCATTTGCCATAAAAAGTATTTGTATATTAATGCAAGGAAGGCAATATTCAGTCTTACTTGTAGGGGAAAAATTTCATTTGTGATTGCTGTGTTTTATATATATATATATATATATATATATATATATATATATATATATATATATATATATATATATATATATATATATATATATATATTGTTACATAGCCTATGATTTCATCATCCCATGTATAATTCTAACTTATGATACAGTTTTGTTCATGATTGCATCATCCTTTGTATGATCCTAATGTACAGTATGCTGCATGTTTGTTCACGATTCGCCACATCGCTTCCATAGTGACTAGGCTTGCGTGTTCTACCTCACTCCCCCCTTCTCCATCTTATAGCAGAGTAAGTCGTTCTTTCTGTTGTTCAGAGCAGGATTGTCAACTCTTTGTCCCCTATGCCTTCATTTGCGCGTCCTTCTTACAAGTTGAATCAAGATCTGCCGGCCCCCTATATAATGAGCTCAGTCTCTGCATTAGGGGCCACTTAGATCTACTCCTCATTCTGTTCACATCTCTGTCCTCCCCTGTACAGTATATTATTATTTTTGTGAGTGCTCAGAAAGTCTCCAGCCATCTAGCTGCTGTATAATTTAAGTATAAGTGTTATTACCATTTTTCTTGTACTGTATAGCCTAAGGCGTTAATTCATGGGCCTGGTAGGGTTTTTGTGATTCATGTTGGTTCCATACTGTCAGCCAGTATTAGTAATATTTTGTATCTGTAATAATATTATATCTTGCTTTAACTAAGCATTATCCGGTTTTCTCATTTTATCAGGGCTGATTTAGATAAATTTGCTCTTGCTAATTTCGTGTTAATAGAGGCTATTGCAGTTAACCATATATGTAACCTGTTTTGGCATTACATTATCCTTATGAGTCCTGAATGTTCAGTTGCTAGTTTCAGCATTAAACTTTAACTTGTAATTTTACCTGTCTTTTGTTTTGAACCTGGAACTTTGCAGGACAGTAGTGATTTTAGTATTCTCACTTGATGTGTTCATTATCTCTGTCTCTGTTCCGTAACATTAATTTGGCGACCTCTTATCAGGATATTCAGGATATTATCATAAGGATATTGCTTGATATTTAGTGACTGATTTATTCACGACGTCTACTATTACTACTCTTGATGAAGCCAAAGATGTTTTGTCAAATGTGCAAGCAATGTGTGACGTAGAAAACAGAACAAAGAATGAACTTAAGCTTGTTGCTCAACAATTGGGAATTGCTGTTCACTCTCATCATTCAAAAGATCAATTTGTTGGCATGATTAATAAATGCTTCTTTAATGTAACTCCTCCAGATGAGCAAACGCAGATTGAAATAGCTAAGTTTCAGCTAGCCCTGCAGGAGACTCGTGCTAAGGAGGCTGTTTCAGGCACGTGCTAAGGAGGCTGAGTCTCAGGCTCGTATTCAGGAGGCACAAATTGAACTTGTTAGGATTCAGGAAGACCATGAGTATCGCATGAAACAAGGTGGAACTGGATCATCTAGCTCTGATGATTTTGATGTAGCTAAAAATGTTAAACTTGTCCCTCCTTTTAATGAATCTGATTTAACAAAGTATTTTCAGGTGTTTGAGAGGGTAGCTACAGGTTTTAATTGGCCCAAAAAGTATTGGCCAGTACTCCTTCAAACTGTTCTCACCGGTAAAGCTCAAGTAACTTATGCATCTTTGCCTCAGGATCAATCTGATAATTATGATGTAGTTAAGAGCTTGATTCTTAAGGCCTATGAGCTTGTTCCTGAAGCCTATAGAGTAAAATTTAGGACTACTTATAAGCAAGATAAGCAATCCCATGTTGAGTATGCAAAAATCAAAGAAGATCTGTTAGAGCAGTGGTTAAATTCTAAGAATGTAAATTCTGATTTTGATAAATTTAAGCAGATAATTTTGCTGCAGGACTTCAAAAGGTGTATTAATAAAGATGTAAGCCTACATCTTGATGAGAGAAGAATAGATAATTTGTCTGATGCTGCAGTTTTAGCTGATGAATATGTTCTCACTCACAAGAGATATTCTAAAGAAAAAAGGAAAGCTGAGAATAAGTACGTTGCCTTTACTCAGAGTACAGGTAACAGGAAAGAGAATAAAGATGATGTTTCTCAGGAAGTAAATACCAGCTCCACATCTAGATTTCAGAAAAGTAAATGTACTTATTGTAGTAAGCTTGGTCATACTACGGAGAATTGTTTCAGGAGACAGCGTGATGTGAACAAAAAGGAGTCTTTAAATATTCAGTCAATTGGTCTAATGTCCACTCTGGAGAGATCCCAGAATTCTTTAACCGAGTTAACTGAACCTGCTTTGAGGGGTAAATTAAATTCTCATGATGAAGCTCCTCTTTTGAGCAGTAACGTGGGTGACACTCTCAAGAGTTCATGTGCTAATTTCCTGTCTGATGGTTTTGTCAGTCCTCTGGACAGTAATGACAGGAAATCAGTTCAAATATATCGTGATACAGGTGCTTGCCAATCCCTTATGCTGACCAGTGTTCTAGGCTCTAATGTTAATTCCTCTGATGAAACTGTAATCTTACAAGGTGTAGGGAATAATTACTTCTCTGTCCCTCTGTGCAGAGTGAGTTTAGAGTCTGGTTTTGTTAATGGTTCCGTTATGGTTGGGTTGGTTGAGACACTCCCAATGTCAGGTGTAACTTTCTTACTTGGAAATGATATTGGTGGAAGTCAAGTGTGTCCAGCTCCTCAGTTGTCTAGTGAACCAGTGACTGCGACCCAGAATTGTGATGTCCCTGATGTGTTCTCTGCATGTGCTGTCACTAGGGCTAAGTCTAAAGTTACTGGTGACTTAGAGGATAATGATGATGATGATGTTATCCTAGCTGACACTTTTCTTGCTAATTTGGACCACTCACCAGATGAGGCAGTACCCCATAGTGTTGATAATTTGTCTCGTCAAGAGTTGGTTGAGTTGCAGGTTGCTGACCCTGAGTTGAAAGGTCTAGCTAACTCTGCTTGCAGTGAGGAAGTCAGCTGGTGCTTCTACTTGTTATTATATAAAGTCAGGAGTACTTATGAGAAAGTGGAGACCCCCAACAGCATCAGCCGACTGTGAATGGGAGGTTGTACATCAAGTTGTCATCCCTCGTGTTTGTAAGCAGGATATCATTCGAGTGGCTCATGATTCCAGTTTGGCAGGACACCTTGGAGTGAGGAAGACTGTGGCACGCATTTTGAAACAATTCTACTGGCCAGGTATCTTCAGAGATGTTTCCTGGTATTGTAAGTCTTGTCACACCTGTCAAGTTGTGGGGAAGTGTAATCAGACCGAAAAGGTTGCACCTCTAGTTCCCATTCCTCCTTTTGAGGCGCCATTCACCCGTGTGTTGGTGGATATTGTGGGCCCTCTTCCTAAGACTTCTTCAGGATTTTCTTATATGTTGACCCTGATTGATATGGCTACTCGTTATCCTGAAGCCATTCTACTTAGAAATATCTCAGCAAAGAACGTGGTTAAGGAAATGCTAGGGTTCTTCACCAAGTTTGCTCTGCCCAAGGAGGTACAGTCAGACCGGGGAAGTAATTTCATGTCAAATGTTTTCAAGCAGTCTCTGAAGGAGTTGGGCATCACCCAGATCATGTCTTCAGCTTACCATCCCCAGACCCAAGGAGCGTTGGAGAGATATCATCAAACACTCAAATCGATGCTCAGTAAATACTGTTTGGAACATTAGAAAGATTGGGATAAAGGTCTTCCATTCATTGTATTTGCCGCAAGAGAATCTCCAAATGAATCACTGGGCTTCTCACTCCTTGAACTACTGTTTGGCCGTGAAGTAAGAGGACCCCTTAAGCTACTCAAGGAATGATGGCTGTCGGAGGAAGATGACGTCAACCTGCTGGAGTATGTGATGAAGTTCAAAGAACGGCTGTCCACTGCTTTACAGCTGGCGAGAGAGAATTTAGGAGCTGCTCAGGAGATGATGAAGACTTGGTATGATAAGAAGTCCAGGTTAAGCCACTTTCAGCCAGGAGATCAGGTTTTGATTCTGCTACCGGTGCATGGGCAACCTCTTCAACCAAGTTTAGTGGTCCTTATTTCGTGGAGAAGAAACTCAGTGATGTCAACTATATCATCGCCACACCAGATCGTAGAAAGAACAAGCAACTTTGTCACATCAACATGCTAAAGTTTTATCACAGGCGGGACGAATATAACCCAGTCTGCACTGTAGCTGTTCCAACCGAGTCTGCAAGTGAAGCTCTCCCATGCAGTATGAGCCTGAGTGATAGTTTGGGGTAGAATCCTGATATCATGAATGATCTCCAGACTAAGCTTTCTCATCTACCTCCCGAGGAAAGGCAGAAGTTATCGGCATTACTGCAGGAGTACCCGCAAGTGTTCCGTGCCATTCCAGGAAGAACCACTGTGTTGATGCATGATGTCGATGTTGGAGACGCAAAGCCAATTAAACTGCCTCCTTACCGTGTGAACCCAGTGAAAGTTCCTCTCATCCAGAAGGAGCTTGGCTATCTGTTGGACCACAAGATGATTGAGCCCTGTCAGAGCGAGTGGAGTTCTCCTGTCACTCTAGTCCCTAAGCCAGGTGGGTCACAGTGGCTTTGCATCGGCTACAGACGTGTTAATCAGATAACCAAAACAGACACTTACTGTCTCCCTCGCGTGGAAGATTGCATAGACAAGATCGGAAAGGCTAGGTACATAAGTAAGTTTGAATTGTTAAAGGGATACTGGCAAGTACCTATGATTGAACGTGCTAGGGAGATCTCATGTTTTGTAACACTAGAAAGACTTTTGCATGTTCTGTAATGCCATATGGTATGAAGAATGCACCAGCCACTTTTCAGAAGCTCATGAATGTTGTAACAGAGGGTTTGGCAGGGTGTGTTGTTTATATTGATGACGTATTAATCTTCAGTGACAACTGGAAAGATCACCTATGCCATGTCCGTAAATTTCTTGAGCGTTTGGTTCAGGCTAATCTTGTAGCTAATTTATCAAAGTGTGAGTTTGGTCAAGCTAAAGTTCAGTACCTTGGGTACGTAATTGGTGATGGACACGTTGCACCACCAGGAGCTAAGGTTCAGGTTATAAGTGATCTTCCCAGACCTAAAAGTAGGAAAGAGTTACAAAGATTTTTGGGAATGGTAGGTTATTACAGGAGATTTGTTCTTAACTTTTCAATTCTTGTATCACCACTTACAGACCTACTGAAAAAGGGAGTTAAATTTGTCTGGACCGATTGCTGTGAATCCTCTTTCAGTAAACATAAAGCTATCCTATTAAGTCAGCCAGTGCTCGGTACTCCAAATTTTGCTAAGCTTTTAAGATGGCTGTTGACGCAAGTGATACAGGAGCTGGGGCTGTTTTGCTGCAAGAGGATGATCAGGGTATTGAACACCCTGTATCTTATTACAGTAAGAAGTTCACTTCACCTCAAAAGAACTGCTCAACTATTGAGAAAGAGCTTTTGGCCTTGATTTTGGGTTTACAGCATTTTTCATTTTATTTGTGTTCTGGTTTTGACCCCATAGTCATTTATACCGATCATAACCCACTGAAATTCCTTAGTAATTTGAAAGATAAAAATCTGAGATTGACTAGATGGAGTCTACTTCTTCGGGAGTATTCATTAGACATACAACATGTCAAGAGGAAAGAAAATGTTATTGCAGATTGCTTATCTAGATTTTAGACAGATTGTTTTAGAGTAATAAGAAATTTCCTTTGTAAATTTCTTTTTCTTTGTGGGGAGGTGTTACATAGCCTATGATTTCATTATCCCTTGTATATTTCTAACTTATGATACAGTTTTGTTCATGATTGCATCATCCTTTGTATGATTCTAATGTACAGTATGCTGCATGTTTGTTCACGATTCGCCACATCGCTTCCATAGTGACTAGGCTTGCGTGTTCTACTTCACTCCCCCCTTCTCCCCCTTATAGTTGAGTTAGTCGTTCTTTCTGTTGTTCAGAGCAGGATTGTCAACTCTTTGTCCCCTATGCCTTCATTTGCGCGTCCTTCTTACAAGTTGAATCAAGCTCTGTCGGCCCCCTATATAATGAGCTCAGTCTCTGCATTAGGGGCCACTTAAATCTACTCCTCATTCTGTTCACATCTCTGTCCTCCCCTGTACAGTATATTATTATTTTTGTGAGTGCTCAGGAAGTCTCCAGCCATCTAGCTGCTGTATAATTTGAGTATAAGTGTTATTACCATTTTTCTTGTACCTAATAGCCTAAGGCGTTAATTCGTTGGCCTGGTGGGGTTTTTTACTGTCAGCCAGTATTAGTAATATTTTGTATCTGTAATAATGTTATATCTTGCTTTAACTGAGCATTATCCGGGTTTCTCATTTTATCAGGGCTGATTTAGATAAATTTGCTCTTGCTAATTTCGTGTTAATAGAGGCTATTGCCATATATGTAACCTGTTTTGCCATTACATTATCCTTATGAGTTCTGAATATTTAGTTGTTAGTTTGAGCATTAAACTTTAACTTGTAATTTTACCTAAGTCTTTTGTTTTGAACCTGGACCTTTACGGGACAGTAGTGATTTTAGTATTCTCACTTGAAGTGTTCATTATCTCTCTCTGTTCCGTAACAATATATATATATATATATATATATATATATATATATATATATATATATATATATATATATATATATATATATATATATATATATAAAGCTTTGTTCTGAATTTATCCAGTTGTTTTAATGCAACCTCTTCACATCCACTTCACAATACTGAAGCTGAGAGTGCACATGACTCTTTTAAATCATAGCTAACTGCTCGTCAGTGAAGAAAATACGGATTTTATACAATAATCCAAGTTTTTTTTAGGAGGTTTTAGTAAGTGATATAACATGAGAGGCCCAACTGACGGTTTTGTTAAGTGCAGCTCCTAGAACTTCAATACTTTAACAAACAGGAATACTGACCGCACTGAAGGCAATATAGGAATCAGACAAACATCTGTCTAGAAGTAAACTGGATATATCTGGATTTTGTAACATTAAATGTGACAATGTTATTTTGTCCCCATTCGGTGCTCTTACAGAAGTCGTGATTTATGGAGATTGCTGTGCTGAATTGGAAATATTAAGTATTGTGAATGGGCGCTTAAGTGTGAAGAAACTGTGAAGATAGAGACGAGTTTATTCATCTCCATATATTTGACTGAGTTCCTGGGTGACAAACAAGAGAACATTAATATAAATTCAGAATAGGGTTGGAGCTAGGACTGCTCCTTGTGTCACACCAGCATTAACCAAGTGGAAATTGGAATACACATCATCTGCTCTTATCTTATCTTTCTCTTGTTGAAATATAAGGAAATAAGTTGGACAAAAGATGATAGGCCTTAGGAAGGGAGTTTGGATAGCAGGGAACTGTGCTACCCTCTGTCAAAAGCTTTAGAAATATCAAGGTCTACTGCTTGGACTTTACCATGATAGTCAATCGACTGATCGATGGCTTGAGTCAAGAAATTAAGAATATCGGATCTTTCGTGGCGAAAACAATGATTAAATTGTTGGATTCAAGATGTTTTAATATGAGCTTATTAATAACAATTCCAAATACTTTATCGAAAGATGTGATAGCTATGGGTCTGTAATCATAGGGATCAGGGTATATCCTCTTCTTTGGGACAGGGTAGATGTTGGCTTCTATCCAAAAAAATATATATATACTGTATATATATATATATATATATATATATATATATATATATATATATATATATATATATATATATATATATGTACAGTATATATACACTCACACGAGTATATCACTTGACTAAACCGCCTCGAAGAACCTTGGATTATTGTACAGAATCCGTAACTTCTTCACCGACGAGCATTTAGCTAAAATTCATAAGGGTCGTGCACCCCCAGTTCGAATACTGCTTACTATTGTAGAGTGGATTTGGTAAGGATGCTCTCAAACAACTTGACAAAATTCAGACGAAAGCTATAAGAACAACTAATAGCTCAGCAATTAAGTTAAAAACCTCCCCTAGTAGTAATATGAAATTTTGCCTAACTTTTACTATTTAAGAGATATTTTTATGGTAAATTCGCACACGAAGTTGCATCATCGTGCAACCTCTCCACGTCGTCCCCCGTGCTACACGTTCATCTGATGTTGCCCATGACTTGACTGTCGCCCTGCCATATTACAGCTAGTTATCCCCAAACTATATATATATATATATATATATATATATATGCTACCCAAAAGTTCCAGTAAATTGAACAGAGGGAGCCAACCGTTTGCCATTTGGCTTTCGCTGCTAGGAGGAGTCAGCAGCACCCCGTGTGCGTCAGTGTGGCCCCGGCCGTGTCTGTGAGCAGATGTGTTGTTGAGCTACGCTTACTATTGTAACGTGGTGTGTAGGTGGTTTAGCGGTTTTGCAATAGCAGACCTCACGGAACAAAGAACCTGCATCAAAAAAAGAACCTGCATCAAGTTCTGCTTCAAGATCAACAAGACTGTTGCAGAAACTCACCAGTTGCTTCAGCAAACCTTTGGTGATAATGTCACATCTCAAAGCAGAACATTTTTCTGGTACAAGCGGTTCAAGGAAGAACGAACGTCCGTCGAAGACGATGACCGTTCTGGACGACCATCAACGGCAACAACACCAGAAAACGTCAGAAATGTTCGTCAAGCTATCCTTGCAGATCGTAGACGAACCATCCATGATGATTGTGATATCATTGGACTGTCGCACGGGAGCGTGCACCGCCTTTTATCGGATGTGTTGGGCATGAAATGCATCGCTGCAAAATTTGTGCCAAGACCTCTGAGTGATGAGCAGAAGGCACATCACGTTGCAGTTTGCAGGGAGCTCAAGAATCAGGTCAGAAATGATGCCACCTCCATTTCCAAGGTCATAATTGGTGATGACTCATGGGTTTATGGTTATGGCCCAGAGACACAGCAGCAGTCATCACAATGGAAGTCTCCCAATTCACTGAGGCCAAAAAAAAGTGCGTCAAATTCGCAGCTATGCCATGTCAATGTTCATTGTTTTCTTCAATATCCCACGGATTTTTTTTTTCTTTTTTTTATGTGTCCGACTCTGGGCATAGGCTTGACAGCCTGCTTTCAAGGCTCAGTAGTCCTCCTACCTACCGCACACCTCTGCGTGTCACCACTTCGGCGCTAACACCCACCGTCCATATTGAATACATGCTAGGGCTGTCTCATGCAGGACTGGTGTACTGGTATTAGCGGGGGTATTTTTACGACATGCCGGCGGGCCTTCTGGTAGATCAGTAAAGTCTGATTTTATGAAATTCAAATCCTTAAACTGTTCCCTGCCCCAGCAGGATTTGAACCCGGGTCCGTCAGGACTGCAGGCCAACTTTCTACCGATTGAGCCACCGCCTTCCAAGGAATTCGTCCCACCCGGTCAATCTGTCAGCGGAAAGTTTTACTGTGAAGTTTTGCGGTGTCTGAGGGAGAACATTCGCCGCAAACGCCAAGAACAGTGGAAGAACAAGGACTGGGTCCTGCATCATGACAACGCCCCTGCCCACACATCAATTGTTGTCCGGCAGTTCCTGGCTTCCACTAACACGGTAGTCATTCCCCACCCACCCTATTCGCCTGACCCCCTGCAACTTTTTCCTGTTTCCCGAGCTGAAATTACGACTGAAAGGGCGTCCATTTGACTCGATTGAGGAGATCCAGACAGAGTCACAGGAGGTGTCCAAGACCATCACGCCTGAAACTTTCCAGAGATTCATTGACCCATGGAAAAAACCCTGGGACCAATGTATACATGCCCAAGGAGACTACTTCGAAGGTGACAGTGAGAGCTAGGAGGTAAGGTAACTTATTTTCTTTTCAATATTCAAATTACTGGAACCTTTGGGTAACACCTAGTATATATATATATATATATATATATATATATATATATATATATATATATAACACCTAGTATATATATATATATATATATATATATATATATATATATATATATATATATATATTAGTCCAGGAGACAGTGAGGTGAACCTTGCAGTAGGGTATATACAATGTTTTTTTTGCTGTTTCTAGTCCTCCTGGGTGTCCAAATGAAGAATCTGACGGATGCCACTCTGGCACCCTTGAGCATTTGTTTTTATTAACAGAAATTCAAAATGGCTGCCGGACCATATTTATCACTGTGGTATTGCAGAAGATCAAGAAGATACCTGCTTTAAATACTATGTACAAGCTGTCACTGCTATTATAATAACGTCTAAGAGTTTTATTTAACATCATACACATTCATCATGACAATGCATGGACATAGTATGGGCAAAAAGCTACCAAAAGGTAAAAAAATATCATATAACAGCAACCAAATGTATGATGCCAGCAGTGACTAACATTCATCAGTAAGTTCTCTAGACTACTCTTCACCAAAATATTTAAAATAAAGCTCTGTACACTTCACCACAATATGTAAGCTTTAAACATTTACATCCATAGCTCAAAACAGAGATCTATTCATCCAGATCATCCTCACTGTCTGATTCAAGTGGATCATCGAACATCTGCTTAACTGTATGTTCATTGTTGCACTTGTCCTCTGTTTGGCAGCTGCAGAATGTGGTGCAAGACATCTTTGCACTCTTACAGCTGCACTGCTTACGACTACATGGTGTGATGCTTGTGCATCCACATGCGATAACTTTCATCAGGTCTGAAGGTGCTGCAGGCCTATATATTGTTACTGGATAGGGCACCCCATCTCTGTTATGCCACCCATAGTCTTCTGCATTCACATCTGGGGGTTGCTGCTCATCAGCAGCTTTCCACAACATTGCCTGAAGGTGAGCTCGCTTCATGTGGTGAATGCCTCGTCTGTTGGCGGAAGAAAGCGGAGATTGGAGCATTTTTCTCTCTTTGTGGTGAAGAGCATGTGGCGAACTTCAGCCATGGTTGTGCAGATCTTGGCACCATACAAGAGGCAAAACAGACGACGACCAGTCTCCATCAAGACTTCTTCAGAAGTGTTTGGTTGACCCACTGGAGTAAGATCAAGGTTGTCATGCTTCATCATGACATTAATGGCAGATACTTTGCCTTCCCCAAAGGGGTATGAGACTGTGTCACACCCGGTAATCACATGCAAGGGCAAAAGCTGCAAGCCTTTATTTCCAAGCTTTCCAGCTGCAGCAGTTATATCGATAACTGTTCCATCAAATTTCCTCATTGTGACCTCCTGGGAGAGGTGGTGTTTCCAACAAAAGTACACCAACAGCACAAACACATCTGTGTCCTCACTCAGTACCTGAATGTGTTCCCTGCTTTCCTTTCTTGCCAAAAGAAGAGTGTAGCTCATGATGTTGATATCGGCTTCTTCATGTCCAAATTCTTCTTCCTCCTGACCAATCATCTTCACAGTCACATCATCATCATCATGTGCTGAACAAAGAAGGCCAATGAGTTGCTTTTTGTTGTTGATATTCTTCATGAGCATAGTCCTAGCTGGCAGAGGAGTGGTCATTGTCATTTTGATGTCAGGGGGCAGAGCTCCAGATGTATGTCTCTCACGTTCATGGAACTTAATGGATCCCTCCTGGTACCAGTCAAGGATAACGTACACCTCATGACTTCGAGATACTGATTTGCTGAAGTTAGCTGCCTGCTGTTCCATTGTTGCATTCTTTGGCCAGGAGACGTGGTACAGCGTTGCATTACCATCAATGATTTCAACCTCGGGCTGAATGGTTGAATGCTTCAATACTGCAATACAAGATATAAGACCTTCACATCTTCAATGACTTAATTTCAAGAAGATGAAACTGGGAACAGTGTCTGAATATAACAACGGCTGACCAAATCGCTTATAAAGGAGGGGGTACTTATTTGCCCCTATAAAAAATTTTGCCCAAGGGTGCCAGAGTGGCATCCGCCAGATTCTTGTTCAGGACACGTGGGAGAGCAATAAACAACCAAAAAACCTTGTATGTACCCTAAACCAAGGTTCAGCCAAAAAAAACCACCAGTATACTGGACTAATATATATATATATATATATATATATATATATATATATAGGGGCCTCTGTGGTACAGTGGTAGAGTGTGCGTTTCGTACACGGGTGGACCAGGGTTCGCGCCCCGCCAGAGTAATAAACTTTGGGAGTGTTCACCCGGCCACGTACTGCATTGGCGGACACAAGGGGTGCTGTGGTTGAACCAGTGTCGCTTACTGTAAAGTATGCTTGCACCCAGTCGGCTTGCGCGGGCCGATTACACTTGGTTCACGGACTACACACACATCCAAAGCTACTCCAACACTACAATTACACTAACAAGCACTTCTCACCCTACATACAATCTCTACCAGACAGCCTAAGCCACTTGGTAGAGATACATTGGCTGTATCGTCCCGACTTCGGTCGGGATAGGCCGGTCCTGCAGTGGATACTCAAACGGCTGCTGCTGATGATGAAATATATATATATATATATATATATATATCTATATATATATATATATATATATATATCCATCATCCAATCCTACGTTGCCCCATGAGGAGCGTAGAAGCCCGGGGCTAGGCAGTTGGTCCTGACATTTAAGATGAGAGTGACCAGCCTCACTCATCCCTGAGTGGCATTACATGAGCAATAAACCCCAATCACCCCTTGGATATAAACCTTCACCGCTTCAATCCGATTGGAGCACAATAATTACCCATTAAACCACCAGGCGCCAAAATTTGGTTATATGGTTACCACCCAGCGTAGTAAATGGTTTCCTGGTGTACAGGCTTGTCACTCAGTGTAGAGCAGGGGTTCCCAACCTTTATTTACCCATTACCCCATTTTCCACACCTCTCTTCACTCATTACCCCTCATTGCTAATGTTTCCACAATTGCATTTTAGCTGCTTAACATTTTGATGCCTAGATTTTAGTTTGAATGTAGGACTTAATTAAAGGTTAGGCTAAAACCAAGAGAGTTATTGCAAGGAGTAATTTATTTTTATTATTAACACTGATACCAAATAAACATGACTTTAAACATTCATCTCTGAATTTTAGTATAGGTCCGAAGTCTATCATAACTGGTATGATTTTTAGATTTTTTTTTTTTGTTGCCTCCCCCATTACCCTTCACAAAAGACCAAATTACCCCACTTGGGGTAATTTACCCCAGGTTGGGAACCCCTGGTGTAGAGTCACCCACAGGCAGAAGGGAGAAGAAAGAATGAAGGAATATATATATATATATATATATATATATATATATATATATATATATATATATATATATATATATATATATATATATAGTTACGTCCTCACTCCACACTGCCACAGGCTCCAACAGCAGTAGTACAGTACAGGAAGGACGTTGCCCAGTGAGTTGTTCTTCCTATGGTCAGCCTTAGGTGTACAGTACACAAGATCAGCTGAGGCGAAAGCAAACACTGGCTCCTTAATTAAAGTTCACTGTCTTTATTTTCCAAGTAATTCTACTTAATGCTTTCCAACTTCTCTTCACTATTTTCACAAGCACTGGAGCTACGCACACTTTACTTCTGCTTTCACACTTAATTCTTGACAACATTTTACTGTTGGTACACTTAATGCTTGCTAACACTTCACTTATTACACAAGTACCGAAAATAATCTTCATAGACAGTAATTACACTTAATGCATGCCGGCAACTCTTCACAAACTTCTCTAACGCCACTGCACTCAAACTGAACCAAAACCGACTGCACTTCACTCAAACTGAACTGAGAACTGACTGAACTCCAAACCAACTGACTAACTAATCTCTTCCCCATCCTTATATAGGCTTTCATTGTTCTAGACTGATCTGCATTCCACGAGAACGACAGTTGCCAATTCGGAGACAACCAAAAGATAGTCCTAGCACAAGGGGAGTCATTTGGGGGGGACAGCGAGGGGCGCTCGCCCCCCCAAGGTTTCTGAGGGGGGCCTCCAAATCAACTACAATTAATGAAAAAATATATAAGGTTAACACCTTGAAATTAAAAATAATTTGTATTTAGCCTCAGTACGTTTTAAGTAAAATATATCGTGTGTGTGTGTGTGTGTGTGTGTGTGTGTGTGTGTGTGTAATAATCACAATAACTTACTAGGTATATTAAAGGATGTTAGTGTAAATATGTTCCTAGCCCGCTGTTCAGTTAACTTCAGTATCGAGCTGCTTTTTATCTTTTCTTTTTCTTTTTTTATTCTGGCTATCATTAAAAGATTTTATTTATCTTAGGAAGTACGTACCTGTAGATAGGAGTCTTAAGAGTTCATTTAGTCAGTGGTTCTCAAAGTGGACGGTGGTCCGGAAAAATCCAGGGGGGCGATGATGTACCGTGGGACCGTGACGAAAAAGGGAATGGTAGGGGGGCGGCAGGGTGGCATCAGAACCAAGTAAGCATTTTTATTTTTTACAAAATCTATATGACAAAATCTAAGTCACAAACACTTAAGTGACATGTATGCTTTGCAAAAAATAAAAGCATGGTTTTATTTTATTTTGTGGTTCGAAGTCGGCGTTTAAAGTTCGAACGTTTGCCAATGCTAGAATATCCATTAGTGTGTGTGTGTCAGGAAGTAATTGGTCTAATAAACAATTATATACAGTATATATAATTATTTATTATTAAGGTAGGTGGGGGCGCCCATCATCCACTCACTTAGTGTACTGGTACTCTGTTTTAGGGTAGCTCTACATCAAGTGGCAAGCCAAATGATCTCCTGTAAACCAGGAAATCATTTATAACCAACCGACACTTGTTCCATACGTGAGAGCAAGTGGGTTGGCGGAAGGTTAGTGCCTTTCCCCGGAAAACAACTAACTAAAAATACGAATAAGAAGCCTCAGACCAGGACTGAGCAAAAGATGACGACTAAGGACCGAACAAAGGACATGTACCGGATGGCGACGTGGAATGTAAGGGGTGCAAATGATGAGGTGAAAAAGAGAGAGATTGTCCAGGTGCTTGAAGGTGTGAAAGTGGATGTACGTGGATTATTTGAAACTAAATGGAGAGGAGAGAGTGAAAGAATGGGAGTATGGTTGGGGTATATGTGCAGGAGTAGGTGAGAATGAGAGGGCAAAAGAAGGAGTGTGTATTGTTGTGAGTAACAAATGGAAGGAGAATATAAGAGACTATGGATCATTTGGCACAAGGATTGTGTGGGTAAGACTGAACGTTGGACTACAAATGTGGGCGATTGTGTGCGTGTATGCGCCAACACAAGATCGTGCAGGCAGAGTGAGAGAAAAGTTCAGGACAAATGTGGAAGTGTGCATGGAAAAATTTGAAAGGAATGAGAGAGTGTTTTTGATTAGTGATATGGATGGTAAAGTAGGGAATGGGAAGGTGGATGGAGTAGTTGTTGAGTGGGGTGTGCCTGCTGAGATAGATGACAATGGTAGTGCTTTACTGGACATTTGTGCCGCGAGGGGGCTGGTGATAGCCAATACCCTCTTCAAGCACAAAATGATCCACATGTATACATGGCGAGTGATGAGAAGGGTAGGTGGTGAACTGAATGAAAGGAAGGCAATGATTGATTATGTGTGTGTGGATGAAAGGATGCGAAGATGTGTAATGGGTGCAAGAGCATATAGGGGTTGGGGGAATAGACTTTCTGACCACCACTTGGTGGAGATCAGAATCAAGGTCCAAGTAAAATGGAGAAATAGAAGAAGGGAAGGACGAGAGGAAGGAGTAGATGTAAGGAGAGTAGAAAGGTTACAAAAGGGTGAGAAAAAGGCAGAATATAAGAGAGAAGTGGAGGAACGATTGGGTAATCATGAATGGGTGCAGTTGGGGGACGTGGAAGGTGTGTGCAAGATATTCACAGAAGAAATATGTGCAGCATGTGATGTGGTGTGTGGGGTGAAGAGAGGACGAAATGGGGTGCAAGGAAGAGCATGGTGGAATGAAGAGGTGAGACAGGCTGTGGCACAAAAGAAGAAAGCATATAATGAATGGATGAGAAATAGAGGCGTGGAAGATGTTGAGAGATGGAAGAGGGAGTTATAAGTAGAAAGGAAGAGAGAGGTGAAAAGATTAGTAAAAGAGAGTAAGAAGAGAGTGGATGAGGAATTTGGAAGGCATTTGAGTGTAAAGTGGAGGGAATGTAAGAAAATGTTCGGGAAAAAGGTAAAGAAAGTTAGACAGGGTGGCAATGAAGTTTAGGGGAGTGAAAGATAAAAATGGTAGATTGCTAGTGGAGAAGGGAGAAAAAGTAAGCAGATGGAGGGTACACTTTAAGGAATTGTTGAACATAGAGAATGAAAGTAATGCGAGTATAAGTGGCTGGGGAATGGCTGGGAGAAGCGGGAGGTGAGAAGACAGGAAGAAATCAGTAGGATGGAAATTGTGAAGCAATGAAGAACGTTAAAATGGGGAATGCCCCAGAAATTGGTGGAGTGTGTGGTGAAATGCTGAAGCATGGGGGGGAGACAGTAGTAGAATGGGTGTGGAAGATGTGCAGATTGGCCTGGGAGAAAGGTAGAGTCCCGGAAGAATGGAAGTCATGTATAATTATTCCCTTGTACAAAGGAAAAGGGCAAAAAAGAAGTGTGTGGTAATCATAGGGGCATTTGCCTTCTTAGTGTAATAGGAAAAGTATACGGTAGGATACTTATTGACAGAGTTAGGGGAATAACAGAGGAATTAGTTGGAGAAGAACAGGGAGGCTTTAGGAAGGGAAGAGGTTGTGTATATCAGGTATTCATTCTTAGATCTTTTGTGGAAAGGTTTCTAGAGAAGGGAAAGAAGTTGTATGCAGCCTTCATGGATTTGGAGAATGCATATGATAGGGTGGATAGACAAAGATTGTGGAAAGTATTAAGAACACAGCCTCGGTGTCTTCGTGGGGTGATGGATATCCTTCCTGTCGTTTGGTACCATTCTTTGAAGGCATGGTTCACTGCCCAGATCTTCAAAGACTGGTTCCACAGCCATTTCGTCAAGGAGGTCATCCATTACCAGATGAACACACTGCGAATCTCGCAGGACCAGATAAAGGCCCTCCTTTTCCTCGATAATGCACCTGCCCACCCGTGCAACAAGGACTTGGTGGCTGAGAATGGGTGCTTTAGGTGCATGTTTATACCACCTAATACGACTGCTTTCATCTAATCAATGGACCAAAGAGTGATCGTGGCAATGAAGAGGCTGTACCAAAGGAAGTTCCTGGACGAGGTGATGGTTGTTCTCGAGGACGAGGACGAGCACAGGGAGGGGCGGGACATGTGAGGCCAGCGGACTTTGGAAAACCTTTGCCGCTTCATTATCAAGTCTGCAACCTACAACTGGGCCAGTGCATGGACGGAAGCCCTTTCAAGACTCTAGAAATTGGTTGGTCTCATCTGCTTCTCGGAATGGATGTGGAGCACAATTTCCTAGGTTTTGATGTGGTTGACTTCCATGCACATCTATGTGCGCACGGCGACAATATTGATGTGGACGAAGTGCATGAGTGGTTGGATGACGAAGAGGGCAATCCTGGGTATCAGACCATGTCTGATATCGAGATCACATCTTCAGTTGCAGGTGTCAATACCCAGCTTGAATATTCTAACGAGGACAGCAATGATGACGCGGATTCCTCTCAGCGTGACACTACTCCAGCCATTCCCAAGCTGAGATCACTCCCGGAACACGTAGAGTTCGTTTTTGACTTCCTGGAACACCCGGACTGTGACAGGGAGATGGGGCCCCTGGGACTTGTGGAGGAAGTGTGCGCTTTCAGGCAGCGCATCATTAATCGCCAAAATCGTCGTTCCTTGCGTCAATAAAAAATTGACGGCTTTTTCATACCCGTGACCCCCGCTGTGCCCAGCCCTGGCTCCACACCATTGCCTCCCCAAGACAGGCCCTCATCCTCCAAGCCACAGCCCAGCACATCAGCCACGATGGAGTCACCACTGGACGAGAGTTTGCGCCTCTCTTCAGAGTCGTCTGCAGTGGGTAGTCCATCACCACGTCCCAGAGATGCACCTCTAGGCCACCTGCATCAGCTACTCTCAGACTCTGACAGTGAATAAACAGCAAGAACTCGCCACTAGACCACACGGGAATTTACAGTGTTGTGCATTGAAAAAAAACAGTGGTAGTTTTAAGAAATTAGAATTCTGAGTGCAAAGACTTAAATGCAGAGTGCAACATTGATTATATTGATATTCAATGGAGTGCAAATTAGACTAGAGTGTGTAGTGTTAAGAAACTGGATTTATGAGTGCAAATGGCTAAGTTCAGTGCAAGACTTCATGTACAGTGTACTGCAGGTGCTTCAGGTACTGTATTTTCCATTCTTACCTCTAAAACCTCAATTCACTCTTTAACGTTCCTTCTTGGTGTGAATAGGATCTTAGGTGCTATGCATGTGCAGTAGGGAGGTGTTTTTCTGAGTTAAGCTAGGTTACGGTCCATAAGTACCAGTCCAGGAGCCAGGGACTTGTAAGTACCCAGAATGTTTAATACTGTATAAACACACCTCTAAAATCTCATTCTCTGGTTCTTTTGCATTTATTTCAGTCTTTTATGTTCCTTATTGGTGTGAATTGGGTCTTAAATAGGTGCTATGCATGTCCAGTAGGGAGTTGTGTAGGCGTTTTTCTGAGTCAGAGTAGGTTAGGGTCCATAAGTACAGGTCCAGGTGGCTGGGGCCCACTATCCGGACGGGACCACTTTCCGGACATGCTTTTGGCTCTGTTGCATCGTATTGTAGAGGGTTTACTGAACACACAAAGGTAAAGAAATTGTTAACGATACCCAGTAAGATATGACAGAATCATTTAATAAGAAGGCAAAAGACTCAAACATCAGCATAGGTGATATTGTATATGCCATCATTCACACCAGAGACAATATACTATCACCGAAATTTGAGGGCCAATACAGAGTAATTAAGAGAAAAGCCAATAAGGTAGTGATTAAGTCACTATCGAGTGATGAAGAAAAAGAAATTCATATTGATTGCTTAAAAAAGGTCTCAAGAAGTTTAGGTTGCAACTATAAAACACCAGACACGACTGAAAAGCCTAGTAAACACGGTGAAAATAACCCAGAAACAATAAATACTTATCAGAATAAATTGCGGTCGCATACCAGACAGACAAACTTAGGTGCAACCAATACAGCTTTTGCAATAACAAGGCATTTACATGACTTAGGAATCGATTTAGACTCCTTTTATAGGTAATAAGAAAAAACATGTCGAGATAACTGTAGTATTCATCATCACTATCATCACCCTTAGCATAACTTGCTAACAACAGTGAGTTAGATATCTAATACAGTTGTTCTTTCGGTAGGTGAAGATGAAGCGAATTATTCCATGGATCATGTTCCTGATGATATCAAGAGGACCACCTCACCATACACCCTCAACATGTAATCAGACAAGGGGGCCTGATCTCCCCAACAACCTCAGCGGCAATTGTACAGGACATAATAAGTACCGAAATTAGTATGGACGTACTGGAAGACCTACCAGTAATGTTACTGAAAATATCAGGACCACTTAGAACTCTGGAAGCGTTATTAACTCGCCCTTCCTCACATGACCACCAATTAATTTACTACCCATTTGCAATCTTCGTCAAATAATTAGTCATGGCATACATAAGCATGGTTTGAAACCTTTGTTTGAGGAAAGAAATCTGATGTTATATTATCCATAATTGGAAGCAACACTCAACAGAAGTCATCATGGTCTCCAAGAAACAGGACGCTGTCACTTTCTCTAGTGAAACAACAATTGAACACAAATGTCGCACATCATTACATGTATTTCACCTTTGTCCTGCGTACATCTTCACGTTTCAGCCAGCTGAGACAGTTCCTTGTGAAATGGCTATCATCAAAGTTCACGACATCCCTTATCACTGGAACTTCACATCATCAACACATTGGGCATTCACAGTTCTTCTACTTCACTCAAAATGCATCATTTTTTGTGACTTGCCCAGAAGCACCTCCAGCCCATACATCAGCATGTGGTTTATACATCTCACCAGATTACTGTGCAGTCCTGACACCTACACTATCCACCTTGCCCACTTAATACCATTATGCCATTCTCAACCACACACACAAATACTTCCAGCCATTACCTAGGATGAACTCAAATATAAGTGCACACATTAAGTTGACTTCACCCAGATATGAGACCATGTAACTAATAAATCAGACAATACAATCTTGGTAAGAATACAGTAGGATTATGTTCAACCCATATTATGTATACAGCCCAGCTCGTCATCTTTGTAATTTTCTCCATCATATTTGCTATATTTCTTTTGGCCATGCACAGAATGCAAGCAAGGGTTGCTAACCTGGAATCATTGTTTAAGAATTGTTCTGACAAATGAGACAAACTGAGTAAATATTGTATATATATATATATATATATATATATATATATATATATATATATATATATATATATATATATATATATATATATATATATATATATATATATATATATGTATATATAAGTAAAATAACAAAAAATGTGTTACACATAATATTGTCCTACTTTAATTATACTGTTATGTCGCATTTATATATGAATATACACAGCAAGTCCTTCTCATATATATTATATTATTAACTACAATAGATTTGCCATTGCATTATTTCAGTATTGCTATGATATTTATATATGGTATGTATTATACATGTACAATATTATGTTACACTTGTATTACTACAATGACTACAATTATAATCACTATATTATCAAAATTATGTTGCTTTTACAGTATTATGTATTTCACTTAATTAACATCCAAGTTGACCGTAATGTGTATTTAGTACGCATTAATATGTTATAACAATTTTTACTGTTACCGGTACGACAGTTTTGCGTGAACGAGCGATATGTGGGCATTATATAGGCACTAGTATACATCTTATAACACAATGTACAGGATGTAGTGTCAGCTGAAGACATACACAGCTTCTCGCTAGGAATGTCAGTCCACATAATGTATATCCCCAACCTTGTCCCAGACCATCAAGAATGCTTAACGTATGATGTATCTCAAACAATCGCTTTGTAGTCCAGACGACCAAGAGTTTCATAACGTATTCAAACACCTGGAGGTAACCAGCTCTAGTCGGTTAGTCCACGTGAATATACCGTGTGTGTGTATATATATATATATATATATATATATATATATATATATATATATATCTATATATATATATATATATCATCATCAGCCGTTTAGTATCCACTGAAGGACCGGCCTATCCCGACCGACGTCGGAACGATACAGCCAATGTATCTCTACCAAGTGGCTTAGGCTGTCTGGTAGACATTGTATGCAGGGTGAGAAGTGCTTGTAAGTGTAATTGTAGTGTTGGAGTGGCTTTGGATGTGTGTGTAGTCTGTGAACCAAGTGTAATCGGCCCACGCAAGCCGACTGGGTGCAAGCATACTTTATAGTAAGCAACACTGGTTCAACCACAGCACCTTTGTGTCCGCCAATGCAGTACGTGGCCGGGTGAACACTCCCTAAGTTTATTACCCTGGAGGGGCGAGAACCCTGGCTCACCCGTGTACGAAACGCACACTCTACCACTGTACCACAGAGGCTCCATATATATATAGAGAGAGAGAGAGACAGACAGACAGACAGACAGATGGATAGATAGATAGATAGATAGATAGATAGACCATATATACTGTGTGTGTATATATATATATATATATATATATATATATATATTGTTACATAGCCTATGATTTCATCATCCTTTGTGTAATTTTAACGCACAGTTGCTGCATGTTTGATCACGAGCGTGTTCTGCCTCAGTCCCCCCCTTCTACCGTTATAGTAGAGTAAGTCGTTCTCTCTGTTATACTTTGCGGGATTTTCAGCTCTCTGTCCCCATGGCTTCATTTGCGCGTCCCTCTTACAAGTTGTATCAAGCTCTGCCAGCCCCTATATAATGAGCTCAGTCTCTGCATCATTGCCACTTAGATCTGCTCCTCATTTTGTTCACATCTCTGTCCTCCCCTGTACAGATATTATTATTGTGAGTGCTCAAGAAATCTCCAAACATCTAGCAGCTGTGTGTAATTTGAGTATAACTGTTGTTGCATTTTTTCTTGTACTGTATAGCATAAGTTTAATTTGTAGGCCTAGTGAAGTTTTTGTAATTCATGTAGGGATCTTTATGTCAGTCATTTTTGATAATAGTTTGTATCTGTAATAATTCATCTGGCATTCACTGAGTATTATCTGGTATCTCATTTTATCAGGGCTGACTTAGATAAATTTACTCTTGCTAATTTCGTGTTAATAGAGGCTATTGCAGTTAACCATATATTTAACCTGTTTATTTGCCATTACATTATCCTTATGAGTTCTGAATGTTTTGTTATTAGTTTGTGTATTAAACTTTAACTTGTAATTTTACCTAACTCTTTTGTTTTGAACCTGGAACTTTACGGGACAGTAGTGACTCTTCGTATTCTCACTTAAAGTGTACGTTATCTTTCTCTGTTCCGTAACATAAATTTGGCGACCTCATATCAGGATATTCAGGATATTATCATAAGGATATTGTTTGATATTTTGTGACTGTGATATATTCATGATGGCTACTATTTCTACACTTGATGAAGCCAAAGATTTTTTGTCAAATGTGCAAACAGTGTGTGATATAGAAAACAGAACAAAGAATGAACTTAAGCTTGTTGCTCAACAATTGGGAATTGCTGTTCGCTCTCATCATTCTAAAGATCAAATTGTTGACATGATGAATGAAAGCTTGTTTAATGTAACTCCTCCAAATGAGCAAACGCAGATTGAATTAGCTAAGTTACAGCTAGCCCTGCAGGAGGCTAAGGCTAAGGAGGCGGAGTCTCGTGTGAAGGAAGCTGAATTTCAGGCAAAAGCTAAGGAGGCTGAGGCACAAGTTGAAATTGCTAGGATTCAGGCAGACCATGAGTATCGCATGAAACAAGGTGGAACTGGATCATCTAGCTCTGATGATTTTGATGTGGCTAAAAATGTTAAACTTGTCCCTCCTTTTAATGAATCTGATTTAACAAAGTATTTTCAGTTGTTTGAGAGGGTGGCTACAGGTTTTAATTGGCCTAAGGAGTATTGGCCAGTACTCCTTCAAACTGTTCTCACCGGTAAAGCTCAAGTAACTTATGCATCTTTGCCTCAGGATCAGTCTGATAATTATGATGTAGTTAAGAGCTTGATTCTTAAGGCCTATGAGCTTGTTCCTGAAGCTTATAGAGTAAAATTTAGGACAACTTATAAGCAAGATAAGCAATCCCATGTTGAGTATGCAAAAATCAAAGAAGATCTGTTAGAGCAGTGGTTAAATTCTAAGAATGTGGATTCTGATTTTGGTAAATTTAAGCAGATGATTTTGCTGGAGGATTTCAAAAGGTGTATTAGTAAAGATGTAAGCCTATATCTTGATGAGAAAAGAATAGATAATTTGTCTGATGCTGCAGTTTTAGCTGATGAGTATGTTCTCACTCACAAGAGATATTCTAGAGAAAAAGGGAAAGCTGAGAGTAAGTACGTTGCCTCTACTCAGAGTACAGGTAACAGGAAAGAGAATAAAGATGATGTTTCTCAGGAAGTAAATACCAGCTTCACCTCTAGATTTCAGAAAAATAAATGTACTTATTGTAGTAAGCTTGGTCATACTACGGAGAGATGTTTCAGGAGACAGCGTGATGTGAACAAAAAGGAGTCTTTAAATATTCAGTCAATTGGTCTAGTGTCCACTCTTGAGAGTTCCCAGAATTCTTTAACTGAGTTAACTGAACCTGCTTTGAGGGGTAACTTAAATTCTCATGATGGAGCTTCTCTTTTGAGCAGTAACGTGGGTGACACTCTCAAGAGTTCATGTGCTAATTTCCTGTCTGATGGTTTTGTCAGTCCTCTGGACAGTAATGACAGGAAATCAGTTAAAATATATCGTGATACAGGTGCTTGCCAATCCCTTATGCTGACCAGTGTTCTAGGCTCTAATTTTAATTCCTCTGATGAAACTGTAATCTTACAAGGTGTAGGGAATAATTACTTCTCTGTTCCTCTGTGCAGAGTGAATTTAGAGTCTTGTTTTGTTAATGGTTCTGTTATGGTTGGGTTGGTTGAGACACTCCCAATGTCAGGTGTAACTTTCTTACTTGGAAATGATATTGGTGGAAGTCAAGTGTGTCCAGCTCCTCAGTTGTCTAGTGAGCCAGTGGCTGCGTCCCAGGATTGTGATGTCCCTGATGTGTTCCCTGCATGTGCTGTCACTAGGGCTAAGTCTAAAGTTACTGGTGATTTAGAGGATAATGATGATGATGATGTTATCCTAGCTGACACTTTTCTTGTTAATTTGGACCACTCACCAGATGAGGCAGTACCCCGTAGTGTTGATAATTTGTCTCGTCAAGAGTTGGTTGAGTTGCAGGTTGCTGACCCTGAGTTGAAAGGTCTAGCTAACTCTGCCTGCAGTGAGGAAGAGTCAGCTGGTGCTCCTACTTGGTATTAAGTAAAGTCAGGAGTACTTATGAGGAAGTGGAGACCCCCAACAGCATCAGCCGACTGTGAATGGGAGGTTGTACATCAAGTTGTCATCCCTCGTGTTTGTAGGCAGGATATCATTCGAGTGGCTCATGATTCCAGTTTGGCAGGACACCTTGGAGTGAGGAAGACTGTGGCACGCATTTTGAAACACTTCTACTGGCCAGGTATCTTCAGGGATGTTTCCTGGTATTGTAAGTCTTGTCACACCTGTCAAGTTGTGGGGAAGTGTAATCAGACCGAAAAGGTTGCACCTCTAGTTCCCATTCCTCCTTTTGAGGCGCCTTTCACCCGTGTGTTGGTGGATATTGTGGGACCTCTTCCTAAGACTTCTTCAGGATTTTCTTATGTGTTGACCATGATTGATATGGCTACTCGTTATCCTGAAGCCATTCCACTTAGAAATATCTCAGCAAAGAACGTGGTTAAGGAAATGCTAGGGTTCTTCACAAAGTTTGGTCTGCCCAAGGAGGTACAGTCAGACCGGGGAAGTAATTTCATGTCAAACGTTTTCAAGCAGTCTCTGAAAGAGTTGGGCATCACCCAGATCACGTCTTCAGCTTACCATCCCCAGACCCAAAGAGCGTTGGAGAGATATCATCAAACACTCAAATCGATGCTCAAGAAATACTGTTTGGAACATCAGAAAGACTGGGATAAAGGTCTTCCATTCGTTGTGTTTGCCGCAAGAGAATCTCCAAATGAATCACTGGGCTTCTCACCTTTTGAACTACTGTTTGGCCATGAAGTAAGAGGACCCCTTAAGTTACTCAAGGAATGCTGGCTGTCGGAGGAAGATGACGTCAACCTGCTGGAGTATGTGATGAATTTCAAAGAACGGCTGTCCACTGCTTTACAGCTGGCGAGAGAGAATTTAGGAGCTACTCAGGAGAAGATGAAGACTTGGTATGATAAGAAGTCCAGGTTACGCCACTTTCAGCCAGATCAGGTTTTGATTCTGCTACCAGTTCATGGGCAACCTCTTCAAGCCAAGTTTAGTGGCCCTTATTTCGTGGAGAAGAAACTCAGTGATGTCAGCTATGTCATCGCCACACCAGATCGTAGAAAGAGCAAGCAACTATGTCACATCAACATGCTAAAGTTATATCACAGGCGGGACGAAAATAATCCAGTCTGCACTGTAGCTGTTCCACCCGAGTCTGCAAGTGAAGCTCTCCCATGCAGTATGAGCCTGAGTGATAGTTTGGGGAAGAATCCTGATATCATGAATGATCTCCAGACTAAGCTTTCTCATCTACCACCCAAGGAAAGGCAGGAGTTTTCGCCATTACTGCAGGAGTACCCGCAAGTGTTCCGTGCCACTCCAGGAAGAACCACTGTGTTGATGCATGATGTCGATGTTGAAGACGCAAAGCCAATTAAATTGCCTCCTTACCGTGTGAACCCAGTGAAAGTTCCTCTCATCCAGAAGGAGCTTGGCTACCTGTTGGACCGCAAGATGATTGAGGCCTGTCAGAGCGAGTGGAGTTCTCCTGTCACTCTGGTCCCTGAGCCAGGTGGGTCGCAGAGGCTTTGCATCGACTACAGACGTGTTAATCAGATGACCAAAACAGACACTTGCCCTCTCCCTTGTGTGGAAGATTGCATAGACAAGATCGGAAGGGCTGGGTGCATGAGTGGGTTTGATTTGTTAAAGGGATACTGGCAAGTACCTATGACTGAGCGTGCTAGGGAGATCTCATGTTTTGTAACACTAGGAAGGGCTTTTGCATGTTCTGTGGTGCCGTATGGTATGAAGAATGCACCAGCCACTTTTCAGAAGCTCATGAATGTTGTAACAGAGGGTTTGGCAGGGTGTGTTGTTTATATTGATGATGTATTAATCTTCAGTGACAACTGGAAAGATCACCTATGCCATGTCAGTAAATTTCTTGACCGTTTAGTTCATGCTAATCTTGTAGCTAATTTATCAAAGTTTGAGTTTGGTCAAGCTTAAGTTCAGTACCTTGGGTATGTAATTGGTGATGGACATGTTGCACCACCAGGAGCTAAGGTTCAGGTTATAAGTGATCTTCCCAGACCTAAAAGTAGGAAAGAGCTACAAAGATTTTTGGGAATGGTAGGTTATTACAGGAGATTTGTTCTTAACTTTTCTATTCTTGTATCACCACTTACAGACCTACTGAAAAAGGGAGTTGAAATTGTCTGGACCGATAACTGTGAATCCTCTTTCAACAAACTTAAAGCTATTCTATTAAGTCAGCCAGTGCTCGCTACTCCAAATTTTGCTAAGCCTTTTAAGATGGCTGTTGATGCAAGTGATACAGGAGCTGGGGCTGTTTTGCTGCAAGAGGATGATCAGGGTATTGAACATCCTGTATCTTATTACTGTAAGAAGTTCACTCCACCTCAAAAGAACTACTCAACTATTGAGAAAGAGCTTTTGGCCTTGATTTTGGGTTTACAGCATTTTTCATTTTATCTATGTTCTGGTTTTGACCCCATAGTCATTTATACCGATCATAACCCACTGAAATTCCTTAGTAAGTTTGAAGATAAAAATCAGAGATTGACAAGATGGAGTCTACTTCTTCAGGAGTATTCATTAGACGTACAACATGTCAAGGGGAAAGAAAATGTTATTGCAGATTGCTTATCTAGACTTTAGACAGATTGTTTTAGAGTAATAAGAAATTTCCTTTGTAAATTTCTTTTTCTTTGTGGGGAGGTGTTACATAGCCTATGATTTCATCATCCTTTGTGTAATTTTAACGCACAGTTGCTGCATGTTTGATCACGAGCGTGTTCTGCCTCAGTCCCCCCCTTCTACCGTTATAGTGGAGTAAGTCGTTCTCTCTGTTATACTTTGCCTGATTTTCAGCTCTCTGTCCCCATGGCTTCATTTGCGCGTCCCTCTTACAAGTTGTATCAAGCTCTGCCAGCCCCTATATAATGAGCTCAGTCTCTGCATCATTGCCACTTAGATCTGCTCCTCATTTTGTTCACATCTCTGTCCTCCCCTGTACAGATATTATTATTGTGAGTGCTCAAGAAATCTCCAAACATCTAGCAGCTGTGTGTAATTTGAGTATAACTGTTGTTGCATTTTTTCTTGTACTGTATAGCATAAGTTTAATTTGTAGGCCTAGTGAAGTTTTTGTAATTCATGTAGGGATCTTTATGTCAGTCATTTTTGATAATAGTTTGTATCTGTAATAATTCATCTGGCATTCACTGAGTATTATCTGGTATCTCATTTTATCAGGGCTGACTTAGATAAATTTACTCTTGCTAATTTCGTGTTAATAGAGGCTATTGCAGTTAACCATATATTTAACCTGTTTATTTGCCATTACATTATCCTTATGAGTTCTGAATGTTTTTTTGTTAGTTTGTGTATTAAACTTTAACTTGTAATTTTACCTAACTCTTTTGTTTTGAACCTGGAACTTTACGGGACAGTAGTGACTCTTCGTATTCTCACTTAAAGTGTACGTTATCTTTCTCTGTTCCGTAACAATATATATATATATATATATATATATATATATATATATATAGGCTGCTTCCCCCAAAGAAAGGGAGGTAGCCGACACAGGACGACATACTCCCAATTTACTCATCCGCACACACACATTCATTCGCATCTTAGCCTCAAGGGGAGACAGGACAGATCCTCATCGCACCACACCACATGAGGGTCAACTGCACAGGGTAATTAGCGACATCTGCAGCAGGGCCCGACAGCAGAGCTGTGAAGTCAGTCATTTCGTGAAATCCCTAGTCAGTTCGTGAAATGAGTGTAAATTGGAATGGGATAATTTAGAATTGGTTACTGTTGGCTGCAATTTGGGTAGGCTGGGATAATGTAGATAAGTTTAGGTTAGGTGAGGTTGGGTTAGTTTAAAAGAACACTAAGTTATGTTAAGTGTTCGTCAAAATTAAGCCAACCTAACTCACCTAGCCTAACCTAACCTAACCTTAACCTAGATTATCCCAGCCTAACTTAACCCAAGCCTATAACTTAACCTAAATCAACCCATCCCAGTTTACAGTCAATTCACAGACTGACTGATTGCACAGTTGCAAATTATATATATATATATATATATATATATATATATATATATATATATATATATATATATATATATATATATATATATATATATATATATGTGGATCATGTATGTTCCCTACGTCTGTCAAATAACGTCACATGTTGGAATATTTGCGGGTTTATATCTTTTAGCCTTTGCCATGTTCTTACTCATGATTCATGATTTTTTTTTTTTTTTTTTTTGATAGGGTATATTTACCCCCCACTGTGCATTTGTTGTGTGTTCTTTGTGTATGGGTATCTTCGGTTAAGAAACATTCTAATTGCTTTGTTCTGGGTTCTTTGTAGTTTTAGCATTTGGGTTTTGCTTACGAAATGTAATTGAATGTATAGATACTTCCAAAGTGGGATTCCTAGCGAGTGTATTAGCTAGATTTTAATCTTAGTAGGTAGGTCTCTGTTAAGGCTTTCTTTCCTTTGGTGACTCTTTTGTAATTTTAGGTCCCAATTGCATATATTTATTGTCCAGATATTGCCCATTCCCTTGCTTAATCCACAACTTCACTATCGACTATAATATCTTCCAATTTTTTCTGAGTTAGAGCTGTTATCTTAAACTTGTTAATGTTTGCCTTGATTTTGCATTGCTTTTTCAAATGAACTGAGCTTTTTAATTTAGTTTGCTACTTTCAACACCATTATTTTGTCTAGAACGGAACTGATATGTAATGATCTGAGTGACTCGATCAGCATACTGAAAGTTCTTAAATCCTAGTACCGTTTCTGGTATATCCTTGGCATATTAAATGTATGAAGTAGGGGATAGAAAGCTCCCCCGAAGGACCCCACATTCTAAATTAAACTTTTCTATGTAATCATAACCTTAGTCAGGCTTTTCTGTCCTCCACAAAGTCATTTAGTAATATTTCGTCCAGTGTAAGCAGTCATATATTCATTAACTTATATTTTAGTTCTCCGTGCCTAACTCGGTCGAATGCTTTTGCATCATCTCTTAAGAATAGATAATGTAACATTGCTCTTTATAACCTAGTGTTTTAGCTCTTGTTTCATAAATCACAACTATTGTCACTATTGTCCCTCTTTTTTCTCCGAATCTAGACTGATCTTTATTGAGTATATATTGTTTCCGGAAATGTTCAAACTCTTTTGTCAATTACTATTTCCAATATTCTGACAAGCGTTTCCAGTAAAGACATCGGTCTATATCCGATAGGGTTTGCTAGGGATTTTCTTTCTTTAAATTAGATTATGCCTATTTCTTAGTAATTTAGAAAGGCTCTTGATGACACTATGGCATTAAACATGTTGCTAAACATTTGCCAGGCTGGATCTGTTACCTGTGTGCTCTAAGATTGCCTTTTTAATTTCACTGTTACCAAGAACTTTTTTTTTATTCTTAAGTTCTTTTCTTCATTTCATATGTAATAATTCTGCGTATTAGTGGATTCCATTTCCAGGTAATGATAGGCTGGCAGTGTAATAAGCGCTTATTGTGTCAGGATTTTCTCTTACGGAATTGCAAACTGTGTTTTCATTTTCCTCATCAGCTCTTCATTTCCTGCCCTGATATTTGGCATATCGCTTCCCAGTGCTTTCCCATTACTTCTTCCATCTTTTTTACGGTATAAACATTTATGCCATTTGAGTTCGTCACATAGCTATTACTCACTTTAGGGGAGCTTCTTATTCTGCTAACGTTTCCCCTTTAATTCTTCTAGATCTTTGTTTGCTATAGATAATTCATTTACAGTTTCCCCATATCCTTCCGTTCGTGCTGTCCAGCATTCATCCGCTAACTCGTATTATAAATATTTAAACATTCGACATTTTTGCTTATTCCATCTCATCGTAAATACCTCTCTCCAGATCTGTTTACATTCTTCTTGAAGATTTCCAATCCTAGGCGCTTCATAGGCTACAGGACAAATTCTGTGGTGGTGTTGGGCATGGACTCTGACATTGCCTTATTCATTGACTCATACCATCTACTAAATTAGTCATCTATTTCTTCTAATATACACCCATCTAGCCCACTATCTCCTTCGATAACTTTATCTTTGAATTTTTTCCAGTCTGTTTTTCTCTAATTAACTTTTGGTGCCCAAGGCATAGTTATTGGTTTGGTGGCTACATGTTGTAATTACCGTTAAATTATCGGATGCAGCCATGGACCCTACTTCTATGGTCATATGTTTGTAGATTTTAGTGTTGCCGAGTATAAAGTCAGGTATGTACTATTAGCGGTTCGGTATGTGGAATGATACGGTCTTAGATATTGTTTTCCAGTTTTAAGTAGTATTATTAGCCACATCCTACATTATTATTATTATTATTATTATTTTCTAATAAGGTGTGCTTAGCATTCAACTGGCTTATGAAAGTAAGGGAACGGCAGAAAAGCTCTTCTTGGTGGCAGAGACGTTGTTACCATCACCACATATCCTGCTTCTGTATCTATTTCTAACGCGAGACTATCAATAATAGAGCCATCATAGATTTTATATTCTCTGTGTTCTTTAAAGCTTATTGTTGATCTATCATTTACTTCATCCGATGAGTTTATCCTTTATGTTAGTCATTAATTTTAGTTCTTCGATGCTTTTTAGTCCACTGTTATTTATTAATATGATGTCTGGTTGTATTCTCCTATAACATCTTCTCAGATCTCTTTCCCTCTCCTCTAGTTAAGCACACTGTGTACTTCTACCATAAGTTTCGCTGTCATTTTTGGTGTTGATGTTATTGCTTTTTCAATTTTGGGGTCTTTATGATCTGTGTATGGTAGGATTGTTCTTCTGTGTTCCTATGTGTTCCACTGTCAACCTGTTCACAGCATCCCTTTGAATGAATCCTGTTAGTGAAATGTAGTCTGTGCAAGTCAGTTTTCTTCAACCAGGCATGCTTACTCTATGTCACCTTTAATCCTTTTTGAGTATATTCTCTTAGTTTAACAAGGAGGAACTTTTCAAATTCTTTGTCTCTACTCTTGTTATTTTGAGTCCGATATCCTTTCGATCTGATCTTTGTATTTTGTGTCTTCCCCTCCCTTTTTTGCATCGTTTCTCCGCCCACTGCTAATGCTAAGTCTGTTCCTTGTAATGCATACATTACCCCCCCTGACATTTTTTTTTTCTGAGTTTTGCTCATCTTCCTGAGTATTACTTGGTATACCGCATTTCATTTGCGTTGATGTATCTGCTTTCAGTACATTGATAGACGGTGGATCATCTGGTATAAATTCTTCGAAAATTATGTATCATATTCCGATTTAAGTTTGGTGTTGAGCTGTAAACTGCTGTTCTTGTTGCTACTGAGGTTTTACCTCTCTTTTTTTTTTAAATGTGTTTTTCCATTGCGGGCAGGGCATTATCATTATTCGGTGCCTGCCTCCACAGTTAGTACATTTAAAAGAAAAGCTGTGCTGGTACAGTCCTTCTATATGTGTTTAAGTGAGGCACATTCAAAGCTTCGTTTACATCCTTAATTTGGGGAGTATCTGTTATTAGGGTGGAGTTCCACTGCGAAACATTTTATTCAAGCTGTAAATGCAATGTATTCTTTGTTTAATATCTTTGGAGAGAAATCTTGGGTTAAATTCTACTAATCCATGTTCTGTTGCTTTCAGTGCAGTCCTACCCCTGGAAGAATGTTATCTTTATAATGTGGCTTCTAGGAAATTTCGCTCCTTTTTCTACTTTGCCATTCAATCACGTGTTTCTCCTCTCCAGTTCATGCTGTATTTCTTTTTCTTCTCCATGTTGGTAGATATGGTCGTCTATCCTGAATAGCAGTACTGATCTTTCTGCTTTCTGCATGATTGGTGTATAACCATTCACAGTCAGCTCCTCGTCAAGGTCTTTTTGGAATATATATATATATATATATATATATATATATATATATATATATATATATATATATATATATATATATATATATATATATATATATATAAGTCTAAATGGGGAAAGCCCCAGGAATTCATGGAGTGTGTGGTTAAATGCTGAAGCAGGGGAGAGAGATAGTAGTAGAATGGATGTGGAAGACGTGCAGATTGGCCTGAGAGGAAGGTAGAGTCTCGATCCCGGAGGATTGGAAGTCAGGTATAATTATTCCCCTGTACAATGCGGAAGGGGGAAAAAAAAGTGTGTGGTAATCATAGGGGCATTTGTCTTCTTAGTGTAGTAGGAAAAGTATAGGGTAGGATACTTTTTGACAGAGTTAGGGAAATAACAGAGGAATTAGTTGGAGAAGAACAGGGAGGCTATAGGAAGGGAAGAGATTGTGTAGATCAGATATTCATTCTTAGATCTTTAGTGGAAAAGTTTCTAGAGAAGGGAAAGAAGTTGTATGCGGCCTTCATGGATTTGGAGAAAGCACATGACAGGGTGGATAGACAAGGACTGTGGAAAATATGAAGAATATATGGAGTAGATGGGAAGTTCTTGAATTCTGTGAAGAATACGTATGAGGGTGCTAAGGCTGCAGTGCGTGTGGATAGTGAACTGAGTGAGTTTTTCTTTCTGAAGGTTGGGTTGAAACAGGGATGTGTCATGTCTCTATGGTTGTTCAATCTGTATATGGATGGAGTAATAAAAGAGATACAAGGTAGGGCAGTGGATGTTGGAGTGGCCCTAATGAGAGAGGGCAGTGTTTGGAAACTCCCTGTACTGTTGTTTGCAGATGATACTGTGTTGTTAAGTGAAGACGAAGGGGAGCTGCAAGGCTTGGTGGATGAGTTTGGGAGAGTGTGTAAGAAACGGAATCTAAAGGTGAATGTAGGGAAGGGTAAAAGTATGGTCTTCGAGAGAGGTGAAGTCAGTGAATGTACAGTGAGGTTGGATGATGAGGAAATGGAAAATGTGAGTATGTTTAAGTACTTGGGTAGAGTGATGAGTAAGGATAGAAGTTTGGAGGATGAAGTGCTTGTAAGGGTATAACAAGGAAGAAAGGTTGGTGGTTCCTTGAAGGCAGTGATAAGAAACAGGGAAGTGGGCATGGAAGTGAAAAAGTTACTACATGACAGTATTGTGATACCAACTTTAACGTATGGAAGTGAATCTTGGACGTTGTTGGAGGGACACAAGAGTGAGAGCAGTGGAACTTAGTTACTTGAGAGGAGCCTGTGGAGTCACACAGAGAGACAGACTAACAAATGAGGATGTGAAGGAGCGTTGTGGTGTGGATGTGGATGTAATAGCAAGCGTTAGGAGAAACACATTAAGGTGGTTTGGCCATGTGGAGAGAATGGAGAGTGAGAGACTGACGAGGAGAGTGTATGAGAGTGAGGTGGAGGGGAAGAGAGAGAGGTGAAGGCCAGGGATGAGATAAAGTAATGGAGTGGAGAGGTATATGAGAGAAGGGGGTGTGAATTGGAAGCAGGGCAGTGAAATGGTTGGGGACAGGGCGAAGTGGAGGCGATTTGTTTGTGGCTACCCCGTATAAGAGATTAAGGCGTCTGACAATATATAGATAGATAGATAGATAGATAGATAGATCTGCATCGTCATCTGTGTAAGTAGAAAATACTATCGTCAATACTGCTCAAGCAGACATATTTCTTAGAATTTCCAGAAGCTTTGTCCTATTCCTGTTCTGCCTTAGATCTGTCTGTTTGATTCTGACCCTCCCCAGTGTTTGAACATACTTTTCTCGTAGGTATTCATAACTCCTGTGAGCCCACTGATGAATACCTGCCCAGCCTTCCGCACAGTTTCCACGATTACATATCCCCTCGCCCTCTAAAGATGGTCAGGCGTTGGGACTCCCACTCTGGTGACCTATTCCTAATACTGAAACCTTGGGTAACCATCCCTCTCTCCGCTTCCTACAGCCACTCCTGCTAATGGGCCCCCTCATGGCACAGTCTTCAGTGTTTGGCGTCGTACAACGGTAGACAATCTCCGGCTATTGTCGGTGGGCTTACCTGAGTAGAAAAGACATTGGCATGTCCCTGATTGGTATGTCGCGATCGGTGTATATCCTTATGAATGGGGCTTCAGTTACCAAGCACCCCAAACTTTGAAACTGTTCTGCCAGTCAAAAACGTCTTCCAGGTGTCGAGTAGGCTATTCCCAGACAAAGTCGCGTTGAATAGTTTTAAATGCCAGAAAAATCTTTTATTGAGAAGCTAAGTCTAGCAGCATTTGTAGTAGATTGATGTGGTCAGCGGTTCAGATTATAAGTCCAGCTTAAATCTGGAAAAAAAATGTCAAAAAGCTTCCTCTATAACGATATCTAAGTCCCAAGACGTAAGCCAGGAACCAGCTTCAGAGGTTAAGTCCCGTGATATGTTGTTAAAAGGAGAAAAATCCTCCTGTATAACGGAGACTAAGTCCAAAAACGGGCCGTGATAAAAGAGCCGGAACACGCGTCTTTCCTCCAAGGCTGCTAGCGAGTGAGTGTGGCTGAGTTAGGGTTGAGTCAGAAAAACAGGCAAGACATCTGTAAGTTTTAAGTATGTAGTGTGGCAGCCTGAAACAGCCAATGAGCAGCGTCGTCTGTGTGAGGTAAGGAGATAAATACAGGTACCGTGGAGCGCCGCGCCTCACTTAGCTGTGGTTTCTCAAGCCACTATCACCACCGCCTCTTCACTACGCTCTCTGCGACAGTAAGATATCACCTCTGAACAGTAAGTTTTTTTGTACTTTCCATTTATGTGTGTATCTGTCTTTAATCGGAGGAACTTTAGTATTTGCTATGGAAGAAATGTACTCTCATTTGAGATAATACTTAAAGGTCCACGAATATTTCATACAGTAGAGGAAAAGGCAGTTTTTACATGTGGTTGTTATTTCTACTCATATCCACATTATTAATACCCATCCATCCATTTCAGTCGGGTAACTTCAATATGACACATTATCTGTTCCAGTCTTGGGAACCTAATCACGACATTACAGACGTTGGCGCTTAATATATCGTGACGAATATTAGACTGAAAAGATAACAACTTCGTCAATTTAAATTTATGTAGTAAAAATTCCCCCGACTACTTTGTTCAAAACTTTCCTTTCTCTTTCCACATCTGTCTATACCTCCGTCATCGTCTTTACCAGTCATAATCACCGTCCTTTACAGCTTGAGCCAGTCCACTGTAAGTCGAAAGTTGCTTTCTTTTGACCCACAAATTGTTAGTATGTACTTTCCAATCCAAGCACGTCTCTGCATTTCATCTCTCTATCTTCTTTTCTGTCTCTTCCTTTCACTCCATTCCTGGGCAACCCTTGCCATGGTTACCCTGTTAATCTATACCTATTCACATCCCTTGCTACTCCTCGATTTTTGTCATTATATACTTAAAGGTTTTCTACTGCTTCCTCATGAAGCTCTTTTTTTTTTTCTCTCTCTCCCACTTTCTGACACTTACCATAATCCTTCCCATTTCGCTCCCAGTACTCCCAAATTTACCTTCCAACCATTTGGTTTGACTCCAGGTTTCCGATGTATAGGAAGAACATGAAAGACGTTTTAAAAATACATCCGTCATATGATTACATAAGAGAATTTCGAGTCCTGAATAATGTTGCTCTGTTTTCCAAAAGCCCCGCATTATTTTCCATTCAGGTAAAAGAACAACAGTATAAGAATAATTCGAGAATAATGTGCAGATGAAACTGATGGCAAAATATTATATACGGTTATATAAAAACAGCACTGCTACGTAAAACTTCAAAGCCAGAAATTACCAAAAAAAATAAAAGGGGAGGGGGAGGGGCGTCAGACAGACACTCCATGACTAGATAGCGTTTTCAGAAAAGGAATATATTGACGATATATTTCTTATCAGCGATTCAGGTGAAAAACTACAGAGAAATGATAGTTGGTATGAAGAGCTAGAGTGCGAACGTAGACCTGAAAATTAAACAAAAGTTATGTTTTGGTGTCGTGCAAAACTTCCTTTCATTTGGTTAACGCCAATAATTCCGGTGAGTCACTTATTTGGTTTATGCTTGCTACTTCTTTCTGACTTCAGTCACTTGAGGGGAGATTCAGTGTTGTGAAGTGGTTAATAAAGGATATATTTAACCCAACTAATTCGAAAAGTCTCTCTTTAACCGAATGTAATCGTCTGGAGTCGAGAAGAGCAAAAAAAATGCGTCATTTGACTTGGGAAGTTAGAAACGTGAACATGATATGTGTTGTCGAGTAACCTCTACGATATTCGGCTTGTTCTGTCAATTGGTTTGCGTAGCGTATTGAACTGAGTTTACCTGTTGAGATTTTTGTGAGATCTTACACAGCAGGAAAAAGATTTTCTGGACATGTTTGTAGGTTCCTTACTGTTGTTGTTTTCTTTTTGAGAAATAAAACAATATGACGTATTTTAGCATAAAATGGTTAATATTTTGACTTCTGCATTTCCCAAATGTTTTGCTACTATCTTTAATGCAGTCTCTTGCATTCTTATTGAGATCCTTGTTGACAGCCTTAACCATCTTCATTTGCCTTTTTTTTTTTTTTCCTGGCGTATTTTCGGTGTCCATCATTTTTCTATCACGATCAGATTCTCAAATCAAGATACTATTGTGTAAAGCTTTGCATAAAATTCTTCTGCTGTTTATAAAAAGTCACAATTGCTATTACCCGTTTCCACCCCGGAGGGGCTCGTGGTCGGGTATTGTTTTCATTCGGTTTGTCTGTCTGTCAGTTAACAGCTTTACGCGAAAACTACTAGTGTGATTTTAACTAAAATTACATGGATGATGGGCTATGACCCTCTGATCACCTGATTATATTTAGGGCCAAATTGGGCCGAGGCCCAGGTTGTAGACCCAAATAAAATATTTAAAAAAAAAAAAAAAAGTGTTTTTCGCCATAACTCCTTTCAAATTCGTCATGTCGAAATTAAACCAAAACCTAGAGGTGCATCTTTCAGATCTGCATCCAATAACATGCCTCATTACATCAGGGGGGTCACCCCTCAGTTAGCGGTAGGGGGGGTCAATTTCTCGTAGGTTTGGCCTAAAATTTCATATGGGCATAACATCGTCAATTTTCACCTGATTTACTCCGTATTTGCTATGTGACATCTTTGACTATTATCCTGTTGTGTTTATATACCAGCACTAAAATGACCGCCGGAGACGGGTTTGCTGTGCCTTGGCACCGCTTCTGGTTTGTTGCTAGACCAAGAGTGCCTCTTAGAGCAAAACTGTTAATTTTTTGTTTCAGCTTAGTTGATTTCAGATTGTCTTCATTAAAGGAGTTTCCATTAATAGTCTCTTTTATTCTATTCATTCTCAGTTAAAGCAAGATATAATATTATTACAGATACAAATTATTCACACACACCGCAACTCAGCCAGGAGACAGGGCGTGTGTGCTGGGCATTCCCTAGGCCCTGTCTTCCCCATTACCTTTACTCAAGACAACCACCAGCAACCGGGATACAGCAAGGCCCGGTCTCCTCGAACTGAGGAGACAACAACAACAACAACAACAAAATATTACTAATACTGGCTGACAGTAAAAACTTTCCCAGGCTTACGAATTAATGCCTTATGTTTACAGTACAAGGAAAATGGTAATAACACTTATACTCAAATTATACAGCAGCTAGATGGCTGGAGACTTCCAGAGCATTCACAAAAATAACAATATACTGTACAGGGGAGGACAGAGATGTGAACCTGGCAACTAATGCAGAGACTGAGCTCATTTATATAGGGGCCGGCAGAGCTTGATTCAACTTGCAAGAAGGACGCGGAAATGAAGGCACAGGGGAGGAAGAGTTGACAGTCCTGCTCTGAACAACAGAAAGAACGACTTATTCTACTATAAGGGGGAGAAGAGGGGAGTGAGGTAAAACACGCAAGCCTGGTCACTATGGAAGCCACATGGCGAATCGTGATCAAACATGCAGCATACTGTACATTAAAATTATACAAAGGATGATGAAATCATAGGCTATGTAACACCTCCCAGAAAGAAAAAGAAATTTACAAAGGAAATTTCTTATTACTCTAAAACAATCTGTCTAAAGTCTAGATAAGCAATCTGCAATAACATTTTCTTTCCCCTTGACATGTTGTATGTCTAATGAATACTCCTGAAGAAGTAGACTCCATCTTGTCAATCTCTGATTTTTATCTTTAAACTTGCTAAGGAATTTCAGTGGGTTATGATCGGTATAAATGACTATGGGGTCAAAACCAGAACACAAATAAAATGAAAAATGCTGTAAACCCAAAATCAAGGCCAAAAGCTCTTTCTCAATAGTTGAGTAGTTCTTTTGAGGTGGAGTGAACTTCTTACTGTAATAAGATACAGGGTGTTCAATACCCTGATCATCCTCTTGCAGCAAAACAGCCCTAGCTCCTATATCACTTGCGTCAACAGCCATCATAAAGACTTAGCAAAATTTGGGGTAGCGAGCACTGGCTGACGTAATAGGATCGCTTTAAGTTTACTGAAAGAGGATTCACAGTTATCGGTCCAGACAAATTTAACTCCCTTTTTCAGTAGGTCTATAAGTGGTGATACAAGAATTGAAAAGCTAAGAACAAATCTGCTGTAATAACCTACCATTGCCAAAAATCTTTGTAGCTCTTTCCTACTTTTAGGTCTGGGAAGATCACTTATAACCAGAACCTTAGCTCCTGGTGGTGCAACGTGTCCATCACCAATTACGTACCCAAGGTACTGAACTTTAGCTTGACCAAACTCACATTTTGATAAATTAGCTACAAGATTAGCCTGAACCAAACGCTCAAGAAATTTACTGACATGCCATAGGTGATCTTTCCAGTTGTCACTGAAGATTAATACATCATCAATATAAACAACACACCCTGCCAAACCCTCTGTTACAACATTCATGAGCTTCTGAAAAGTGGCTGGTGCATTCTTCATACCATATGGCATTACAGAACATGCAAAAGTCATTCCTAGTGTCATAAAACATGAGATCTCCCTAGCACGTTCAGTCATAGGTACTTGCCAGTATCCCATTAACAAATCAAACTTCCTTATGTACCTAGCCTTTCCGATCTTGTCTATGCAATCTTCCACGCGAGGAAGAGGGTAAATGTTTGTTTTGGTTATCTGATTAACACGTCTGTAGTCGATGCAAAGCCGCTGTGACCCACCTGGCTTAGGGACTAGAGTGACAGGAGAACTCCACTCGCTCTGACAGGGCTCAATCATCTTGTGGTCCAACAGGTAGCCAAGCTCCTTCTGGATGAGAAGAACTTTCACTGGGTTCACACAGTAAGGAGGCAGTTTAATTGGCTTTGCGTCTCCAACATCGACATCATGCATCAACACAGTGGTTCTTCCTGGAATGGCACGGAACACTTGCGGGTACTCCTGCAGTAATGCCGAAAACTCCTGCCTTTCCTCGAGAGCTAGATGAGAAAGCTTATTCTGAAGATCATTCATGATATCAGGATTCTTCCCCAAACTATCATTCAGGCTCATACTGCATGGGAGAACTTCACTTGCAGACTCGGGTGGAACAGCTACAGTGCAGACTGAGTTATTTTCGTCCTGCCTGTGATATAACTTTAGCATGTTGATGTGACAAAGTTGCTTGTTCTTTCTACGATCTGGTGTGGCGATGACATAGTTGACATCACTGAGTTTCTTCTCCACAAAATAAGGACCACTAAACTTGGCTTGAAGAGGTTGCCCATGCACCGGTAACAGAATCAAAACCTGATCTCCTGGCTGAAAGTGGCGTAACCTGGCCTTCTTATCATACCAAGTCTTCATCTTCTCCTGAGCAGCTCCTAAATTCTCTCTCACCAGCTGTAAAGCAGTGGACAGCCGTTCTTTGAACTTCATCACATACTCCATCAGGTTGACGTCATCTTCCTCCGACAGCCAGCATTCCTTGAGTAGCATAAGGGGTCCTCTTACTTCATGGTCAAACAGTAGTTCAAAAGGTGAGAAGCCCAGTGATTCATTTGGAGATTCTCTTGCGGTAAATACAACGAATAGAAGACCTTTATCCCAGTCTTTCTGATGTTCCAAACAGTATTTCCTGAGCATCGATTTGAGTGTTTGATGATATCTCTCCAACACTCATTGGGTCTGTTGATGGTAAGCTGAAGACGTGATCTGGGTGATGCCCAACTCTTTCAGAGACTGCTTGAAAACATTTGACATGAAATTACTTCCCCGGTCTGACTGTACCTCCTTGAGCAGACCAAACTTGGTGAAGAACCCTAGCATTTCCTTAACCACGTTCTTTGCTGAGATATTTCTAAGTGGAATGGCTTCAGGATAACGAGTAGCCATATCAATCAGGGTCAACACATAAGAAAATCCTGAAGAAGTCTTAGGAGGAGGGCCCACAATATCCACCAACACACGGGTGAATGGCGCCTCAAAAGGAGGAATGGGAACTAGAGGTGCAACCTTTTCGGTCTGATTACACTTCCCCACAACTTGACAGGTGTGACAAGACTTACAATACCAGGAAACATCTCTGAAGATACCTGGCCAGTAGAAGTGTTTCAAAATGCGTGCCACAGTCTTCCTCACTCCAAGGTGTCCTGCCAAACTGGAATCATGAGCCATTCTAATGATATCCTGCCTACAAACACGAGGGATGACAACTTGATGTACAACCTCCCATTCACAGTCGGCTGATGCTGTTGGGGGTCTCCACTTTCTCATAAGTACTCCTGACTTTATATAATAACACGTAGAAGCATCAGCTGACTCTTCCTCACTGCAAGCAGAGTTAGCTAGACCTTTCAACTCAGGGTCAGCAACCTGCAACTCAACCAACTCTTGACGAGACAAATTATCAACACTACGGGGTACTGCCTCATCTGGTGAGTGGTCCAAATTAACAAGAAAAGTGTCAGCTAGGATAACATCATCATCATCATTATCCTCTAAGTCACCAGTAACTATAGACTTAGCCCTAGTGACAGCACATGCAGAGAACACATCAGGGATATCACAATCCTGGGTCGCAGTCACTGGTTCACTAGACAACTGAGGAGCTGGACACACTTGACTTCCACCAATATCATTTCCAAGTAAGAAAGTTACACCTGACATTGGGAGTGTCTCAACCAACCCAACCATAACGGAACCATTAACAAAACCAGACTCTAAATTCACTCTGCACAAAGGGACAGAGAAGTAATTATTCACTACACCTTGTAAGATTACATTTTCATCAGAGGAATTAACATTAGAGCCCAGAACAAAGGTCAGCATAAGGGATTGGCAAGCACCTGTATCACGATATATTTCAACTGATTTCCTGTCTTTACTGTCCAGAGGACTGACAAAACCATCAGACGGGAAATTAGCACATGAACTCTTGAGAGTGTCACCCACGTTACTGCTCAAAAGAGGCGCTTCATCATGAGAATTTAATTTACCCCTCAAAGCAGGTTCAGTTAACTCGGTTAAAGAATTCTGGGAACTCTCAAGGGTGGAAACTAGACCAATTGACTAATTATTTAAAGACTCCTTTTTGTTCACATCACGCTGTCTCCTGAAACATTTCTCCGTCGTATGACCTAGCTTACTACAATAAGTACATTTACTTTTCTGAAATCTAGAGGTGGAGCTAGTATTTACTTCCTTAGAAACATCTTCTTTATTCTTTTTCCTGTTACCTGTACTCTGAGTAAAGGCAATGTACTTACTCTCAGCTTTCCTTTTTTCTTTAGAATATCTCTTGTGAGTGAGAACATATTCATCAGCTAAAACTGCAGCATCCGACAAATTATCTATTCTTTTCTCATCAGGATATAGGCTTGCATGTTTATTAATACACCTTTTGAAGTCCTCCAGCAAAGTCATCTGCTTAAATTTATCAAAGTCAGAATTTACATTCTTAGAATTTAACCACTTCTCTAACAGATCTTCTTTGATTTTTGCATACTCAACATGGGATTGCTTCTAAGTAGTCCTAAATTTTACTCTATAGGCTTCAGGAATAAGCTCATAGGCCTTAAGAATCAAGCTCTTAACTATATCATAATTATCAGATTGATCCTGAGGCAAAGATGCATAAGTTACTTGAGCTTTACCGGTGAGAACACTCTGAAGGAGTACTGGCCAATACTTTTTGGGCCAATTAAAACCCGTAGCTACCCTCTCAAACAACTGAAAATACTTTGTTAAAGCAGATTTATTGAAAGGAGAGACAAGTTTAACATTTTTAGCCACATCAAAATCATCAGAGCTAGATGATCCAGTTCCACCTTGTTTCATGCGATACTCATGGTCTGCCTGAATCCTAGCAAGTTCAATTTGTGCCTGAGCCTGTGCCTGTGCCTGTGCCTCCTGAATACGAGCCTGAGACTCAGCCTCCTTAGCACGTGCCTGAAACTCAGCCTTCTTAGCACGAGCCTGAAACTCAGCCTCCTTAGCACGAGCCTGAAACTCAGCCTCCTTAGCACGAGCCTCCTGCAGGGCTAGCTGTAACTTAGCTATTTCAATCTGCGTTTGCTCATCTGGAGGAGTTACATTAAACAAGCTTTTATTAATCATGCCAACAATTTGATCTTTAGAATGATGAGAGCGAACAGCAATTCCCAATTGTTGAGCAACAAGCTTAAGTTCATTCTTTGTTCTGTTTTCTACATCACACACTGTTTGCACATTTGACAAAAAATCTTTGGCTTCATCAAGAGTAGTAATAGTAGACATCATGAATAAATCACAGTCACAAAATATCAAGCAATATCCTTATGATAATATCCTGAATATCCTGATAAGAGGTCGCCATTTTTATGTTACGGAACAGAGAGAGATAATGAACACTTCAAGTGAGAATACTAAAATCACTACTGTCCCGCAAAGTTCCAGGTTCAAAACAAGAGACTTAGTTAAAATTACAAGTTAAAGTTTAATGCTCAAACTAACAACTAAACATTCAGGACTCATAAGGATAATGTAATGGCAAAACAGGTTACATATATGGTTAACTTCAATAGCCTCTATTAACGTGAATTTAGCAAGAGCAAATTTATCTAAGTCAGCCCTGATAAATGAGAAAACCGGATAATGCTCAGTTAAAGCAGGATATAATATTATTACAGATACAAAATATTACTAATACTGGCTGACAGTAAAACCTTTACCAGGCTTACGAATTAACGCCTTATGATTACAGTCCAAGAAAAATGGTAATAACACTTATATTCAAATTATACAGCAGCTAGATGGCTGGAGACTTCCTGAGCATTCACAAAAATAACAATATACTGTACAGGGGAGGACAGAGATGTGAACAGAATGAGGAGTAGATCTAAGTGGCAACTAATGCAGAGACTGAGCTCATTATATAGGGGCCAGCAGAGCTTGATTCAACTTGCAAGAAGGACGCGGAAATGAAGGCACAGGGGAGGAAGAGTTGACAGTCCTGCTCTGAACAACAGAAAGAACGACTCACTCTACTATAAGGGGGAGAAGGGGGGAGTGAGGTAAAACACGCAAGCCTGGTCACTATGGAAGCCACGTGGCGAATCGTGATCAAACATGCAGCATACTGTACATTAGAATTATACAAAGGATGATGAAATCATAGGCTGTTACAATATATATATATATATATATATATATATATATATATATATATATATATATATATATATATATATATATATATATATATATATATATATATATATATATATATATATATATATATATATATATATATGTGTGTGTGTGTGTGTGTGTACAGAAATAGCTTCACCCATAGTTGCAACTTCCTTCTATTGAATATTGCGTCAGTTAACGTCCGACAATTCTGCTCGGCTAAAAAAGGACATTGAGAACAAAACATTATGAAATTTCCATGACTAACGTAATGGCTGAGAATAAAAATCTTATTGTTCTAGCGTACCTCTAAATTCGGTGAAACTTGCCTCAGCCACTGGATTAATATCAAAACAAGTGAAAGGATGATACATTCCTTGCGCGAGCAAGTGTGTGTGTGTGTGTGTGTGTGTGTGTGTGTGTGTGTGTGTGTGTGTGTGTAAAACATCTACAACACAAGGAGCAAACCCGACCCCGGCAGTCATTTTAGTGCTGACGTATAAACACAACAGGATAGGCTATCTAGTCAAAGATGTCAAATAGCAAATTTGGAGTAAATCAGATGAAAATTGACGAGGTTATGCCCATTAGAAATTTTAGGCCCCACCCACCTGACATTGCCCCCCCTGCCGCTAACTGGGGTGTGCCCCCCCTGATGTAATGAGGCATGTCTTAGAATGCACAATTGAAGGATCCACCTGTAGGTTTTGGTTTCATGTCGATATGACGAATTTGAAAGGAGTTATGGCGAAAAAAACGATTTTTACCCGTCCCCGCTATTTTTTTACATTTTTTCGGCCTACAGCCTGGGTCTTGGCCCAATTTGGCCCAAAATTTAATCAGGTGATCAGAAGGTCATAGCCCATCATCAGTGTAAATTTAGTTAAAATCGCACAGTAGTTTTCTCGTAAAGTATTTAACAGACTGACAAACAGACAGACAAACAGACAAACCGAGTAAAATCAATACCCATCCCCGAGCCCCTCCAGAGAGGTAACGGGTAAAAATATGTACAAACAGAATTACATGAAGCGTTTATTCCTTCATGACAGCTGTTTGTTTCTTCATATGTCGTAATCTAAATTAAGAAGTCCAGGATCCAGCACACAGATAACGCTGTCCTTCAGAATCAACCACAAAATAGTAATATGCTTTACAGATGGACGTTCAGTACAGTAAGATTCGCGAGACTTATTCTTGCTGAGATTATTTACAAAGCTTCATTCAGATCTATTTTCAGGTATGTTTTTAACCACTTACACATGTGATGGCATCATATAACCAATAAATGGATGCCTGGTGGCCTATGGGTTAATGAGCGCGAACTGGATGTAACTCATAAAAAGTTCTTAGGATAGCTGTTGACATAATGTCGTTCAGAGACGAGTGACTGTTATGCCTAGACACTGTAGGCTAGACCGATGGCCCTACTCTGGCGATGGGGACACATTAGCTTTGATGGATGGATGGCTTTTATGAACTTATACATGGACATAATAATAATCCATCCATCAACCAATCCTATGTTGTCCAATGACAAGCGTAGGAGCCCCGGGCTAGGCAAGTTGGTCCTGACATTAAAGATGAGAGTGACCAGCCTCACTCATCCCTGAGTGGCACTACATGAGCAATGAACCCCAGCCACACCCTGGATAGAAACCTACACAGGCTCAATCCGATTTGAGCGCCTTAATTACCCACAAAACCACCAGGCGCCATAATTTGGTTATATGATTACCACCCAGCGTAGTAAATGGTTTCCTGGTGTACAGGAAACCAATTGGCTTGTCACTCACTGTAGTGTCACCCATAGGCAGAAGGAAGAGGAAAGAATGAAGGAAAGAGAGACAGAAGAGTTATGGTAAAGTCTCTCGTAGGCAGAAGGAAGAGGAAAAGATGACGGAAAGAAAGACAGGCGAGAAAGAAAGGAAGAGAGGAAAGAGCAGACACCCAAAGCTGCACTACATCAAGTTAGTGGATGTTGAGCTCCCCCACCTACCGCAAAATAATAATAATAATAATAATAATAATAATAATAATAACATTAAAAACAATTACAGCAACAGCAACAACAGCAACAGCAATAACAAAACCAACAATAAAACAATAACAACAATAACATTAACAATAACAACAAAAACAAAAACTCACAACAATAACAATGACAAAAATAATATTAATAATAATAATAATAATAATAATAATAATAAAACAATAGTAATACCCCATCTATCCACCCACTTTCCAATCAGTTTTTGTCCCATTAGAAGTGTAGAGGTTCGGGGATAGGCTGCTCATTCCTGACATTTAAGACGAGAGTGACCAGCCTCACATGTCCTTGAATTACATTACGTGAGCCGACAACTTAAACCATTCCTTCGGAAATAAAGTCTTCAGGCTTAACCTGCTTGGAGCACCTTGGCCCACTAAACCATCGTGCTTCCTTCAGTTATATGGTTACTAACCAACATAATAAGAAGTTTCCTGGTGTATAGGAAACCGTTTGGCCTGTCACTCACTGCAGAGTTACTCAATGGTTGTACTACATCGAGTGACTTGATAGTGGGAACCCCCCACCAACAGTAAATATCATAAAAAAAAAATAATAATCATCCGGACGTCCTTTCCCACCCTAGGGCAGGGTGAGAAGTAGCAGTGTTCAGATAGCCCATATTTGACTACTCCAATGGGCCACACATCCATTAGCTCACCATTCAAGCCCCCAGAATCCTGGCTCTACCTGATATGCCAAAAACATTCACCACATTCTGTAGCTTCACATAAACGTATCCGATAGAGTCAATCCGGACGATGTCACGTAAAAAAGGGGTGCCAAAACCCTGATCATGCTCTTCTTCTCACAATATTCATCCAACTAGCTCGATCTCTTGTCAGTTCCCTAGCGTCACCGACTTCCAAACCTCTCTTCCTCATACTTTCATCCACCACATCTCTCCACCGTCTCCTTGGCCTACCTCGCCTCCTTTTCAAATTCGCTCAGCTATACCTTTTACAGCACTATTGTTATCCATTCTCTCCATTTGACCATACCATCTCAGTACACTGTTTTCGATTCTGGTGTCCGCAGACTTCCTCGCTCCACATCTTTCACAAATCAGATTATTTCGTATCCTATCTCTGTACTCCACATACAATCCTCAGCAGTCCCATCACCACTGCTCTCACTCTTGACTCTTCATTTTCATGCCACATCATAGTCTCACACCCATATGTAAAATTTGGCACTAACACTCCTTCATGTAAGCCTTGTGCAACTGCAACACTCAAGCCTCTGCTTATCAAGGCCTTCATTACAGCAGCTACGTTCCTGCCTTGTGTCACTCTACTTTCCACTTCTTTTGCACATTTTCCTCTCTTTTTATTATCAGTGTACCTAGGAATATGCATTCTCTCACCAATTCCAGTCTCTGTCAGTTCATTGTAACCTCCCACTGGGAGTCACCTTCTCCGTCAATAACCATCACTTTACTCTTTTCTACATTTACTCTCAAGGCACGACGCTCACAGACACCAGGAAACTCTGCATTAGTTTACCAAGTTCTTTTATGTTACTGAAGGGTAGTTAAGAGACAGGAAAAGATCAACTTGGGTGAGAGAGCAGACTAAAGTCAAAGATATTATAGAAGTTATAAAAGAACAGAAATGGAGGTGGGCAGGCCATATAGCAAGAATAAGGGATAACCGATGGAACAAGAGGCTGACTGATTGAACACCAAGAGAATGTAAGCATAGCAGAAAAAAGGCAAGATAGGAGATGGAGAGATGAGATAGAGAAATTTGCAGGGAAAAGGTGGCAAAGATTGGCTCAGTCAAGGAATTCGTAGAAAAGGTTGGGGGTGGCCATTGTTCACCAGTGGACTAGTTATGGCTGATGATGATGAATATATACCGGTATATATATATATATATATATATATATATATATATATATATATATATATATATATATATATATATATATATATATATATATATATATATATATATATATATATATATATATATTGTTACGGAACAGAGAGATAATGAACACTTCAAGTGAGAATACTAAAATCACTACTGTCCCGCAACGTTCCAGGTTCAAAAGAAAAGAGTTAGGTAAAATTACAAGTTAAAGTTTAATGCTCAAACTAAAAACTAAACATTCAGGATTCATAAGGATAATGTAATGACAAAAAAAAGGTTACATATATGGTTAACTGCAATAGCCTCCATTAACACGAATTTAGCAAGAGCGAATTTATCTAAGTCAGCCCTGATAAATGAGAAAACCGGACAATGCTCAGTTAAAGCAAGATATATTATTACACATACAAAATATTATTAATAATGGCTGACATCAAAAACTCTACATGAATCACTAAAACCTCACCAGGCCTACGAATTAACGCCTTAGGCCATACAGTACAAAAAAAATTGGTAACACTTATACTCAAACTATACATCAGCTAGATGGCTGGAGACTTCCTGAGCACTCACAAAAATAATAATACACTATACATGGGAGGACAGAGATGTGAACAAAATCAGGAGTATATGTAAGTGGCAATTAATGCAGAGACTGAGCTCATTATATAAGGGCCGGCAGAGCTTGATACAACTTGTAAGAAGGACGCGGAAATGAAGCCATAGGGGACAAAGAGTTGACAATCCTGCTCTGAACAACAGAAAGAACGACTTACTCTACTATGAGGGGGAGTGAGGTAGAACAAGCAAGCCTGGTCACTATGGAAGCCACGAGGCGAATCCTGATCAAACATGCAGCATACTGTACGTTAGAACTGTACAAAGGATGATGAAATCATAGGCTATGTAACACCTTCCCAGAAAGAAAAAGAAATTTGCAAAGGAAATTTCTTATTACTCTAAAACAATCTGTCTAAAGTCTAGATAAGCAATCTGCAATAACATTTTCTTTCCCCTTGACATGTTGTATGTCTAATGAATACTCCTAAAGAAGTAGACTCCATCTTGTCAATCTCTGATTTTTATCTTCAAACTTACTAAGGAATTTCAGTGAGTTATGATCGGTATAAATGACTATGGGGTCAAAACCAAACACAAATAAAATGAAAAATGCTGTAAACCCAGAATCAAGGCCAAAAGCTCTTTCTCAATAGTTGAGTAGTTCTTTTGAGGTGGAGTGAACTTCTTACTGTAATAAGGTACAGGGTGTTCAATACCCTGATCATCCTGTTGCAGCAAAACAGCCCCAGCTCCTGTATCACTTGCGTCAACAGCCATCTTAAAAGGCTTAGCAAAATTTGGAGTAGCAAGCACTGACTGACTTAATAGGATAGCTTTAAGTTTACTGAAAGAGGATTCACAGTTATCGGTCCAGACAAATTTAACTCCCTTTTTCAGTAGGTCTGTAAGTGGTGATACAAGAATTGAAAAGTTAAGAACAGATCTCCTTTAATAACCTACCATTCCCAAAAATCTTTGTAGCTCTCTCCTACTTTTAGGTCTGGGAAGATCACTTATAACCTGAACTTTAGCTCCTGGTGGTGCAACGTGTCCATCACCAATTACGTACCCAAGGTACTGAACTTTAGCTTGACCAAACTCACACTTTAATAAATTAGCTACAAGATTAGCCTGAACCAAACGTTCAAGAAATTTACTGACATGGCATAGGTGATCTTTCCAGTTGTCACTGAAGATTAATACATCATCAATATAAACAACACACCCTGCCAAACCCTCTGTTACAACATTCATGATCTTCTGAAAAGTGGCTGGTGCATTCTTCATACCATATGGCATTACAGAACATGTAAAAGTCTTTCCTAGTGTTACAAAATATGAGATCTCCCTAGCACGTTCAGTCGAAGGTACTTGCCAGTATCCCATTAACAAATCAAACTTACTTATATACCTAGCCTTTCCGATCTTGTCTATGCAATCTTCCACGCCAGGTAAGTGTCTGTTTTGGTTATCTGATTAACACGTCTGTAGTCGATGCAAAGCCGCTATGACCCACCTGGCTTAGGGACTAGAGTGACAGGAGAACTCCACTCGCTCTGACAGGGCTCAATCATCTTGTGGTCCAACAGGTAGCCAAGCTCCTTCTCGATGAGAGGAACTTTCACTGGGTTCACACGGTAAGGAGGCAGTTTAATTGGCTTTGTGTCTCCGACATCGACATCATGCATCAACACAGTGGTTCTTCCTGGAGTGGCACGGAACACTTGCGGGTATTCCTGCAGTAATGCCGAAAACTCCTGCCTTTCCTCGGGAGCTAGATGAGAAAGATTAGTCTGGAGATCATTCATGATATCAGGATTCTTCCCCAAACTATCACTCAGGCTCATACTGCATAGGAGAACTTCACTTGCAGACTCGTGTGGAACAACTACAGTCCAGACTGGGTTATTTCGTCCCGCCTGTGATATAACTTTAGCATGCTGACGTGACAAAGTTGCTTGTTCTTTCTACGATCTGGTGTGACGATTACATAGTTGACATCACTGAGTTTCTTCTCCACGAAATAAGGACCACTAAACTTGGCTTGAAGAGGTTGCCCATGCACCGGTAGCAGAATCAAAACCTGATCTCCTGGCTGAAAGTGGTGTAACCTGGACTTCTTATCATACCAAGTCTTCATCTTCTAATGAGCAGCTCCTAAATTCTCTCTCACCAGCTGTAAAGAAGTGAACAGCCGTTCTTTGAACTTCACATATTCCAGCAGGTTGACGTCATCTTCCTCCGACAGCCAGCATTCCTTGAGTAGCTTAAGGGGTCCTCTTACTTCATGGCCAAACAGTAGTTCAAAGGGTGAGAAGCCCAGTGATTCATTTGGAGATTCTCTTGCGGTAAATACAACGAATGGAAGACCTTTATCCCAGTCTTTCTGATGTTCCAAACAGTATTTCCTGAGCATCGATTTGAGTGTTTGATGATATCTCTCCAACGCTCCTTGGGACTGGGGATGGTAAGCTGAAAACGTGATCTGGGTGATGCCCAACTCTTTCAGAGACTGCTTGAAAACATTTGACATGAAATTACTTCCCCGGTCTGACTGTACCTCCTTGGGCAGACCAAGCTTGGTGAAGAACCCTAGCATTTCCTTAACCACGTTCTTTGCTGAGGTATTTCTAAGTGGAATGGCTTCAGGATAACGAGTAGCCATATGAATCAGGGTCAACACATAAGAAAATCCTGAAGAAGTCTTAGGAAGAGGGCCCACAATATCCACCAACACACGGGTGATAGGCGCCTCAAAATGAGGAATGGGAACTAGAGGTGCAACCTTTTCGGTCTGATTACACTTCCCGACAACTTGACAGGTGTGACAAGACTTACAATACCAGGAAACATCCCTGAAGATACCTGGCCAGTAGAAGTGTTTCAAAATGCGTGCCATATTCTTCCTCACTCCAAGGTGTCCTGCCAAACTGGGATCATAAGCCACTCTAATGATATCCTGCCTACAAACACGAGGGATGACAACTTGATGTACAACCTCCCATTCACAGTCGGCTGATGCTGTTGGGGGTCTCCACTTTCTCATAAGTACTCCTGACTTTATATAATAACAAGTAGAAGCATCAGCTGACTCTTCCTCACTGCAAGCAGAGTTAGCTAGACCTTTCAACTCAGGGTCAGCAACCTGCAACTCAACCAACTCTTGACGAGACAAATTATCAACACTACGGGGTACTGCCTCATCTGGTGAGTGGTCCAAATTAGCAAGAAAAGTGTCAGCTAGGATAACATCATCATCATCATTATCCTCTAAGTCACCAGTAACTTTAGACTTAGCCCTAGTGACAGCACATGCAGAGAACACATCAGGGACATCACAATCCTGGGTCGCAGTCACTGGTTCACTAGACAACTGAGGAGCTGGACACACTTGACGTCCACCAATATCATTTCCAAGTAAGAAAGTTACACCTGACATTGGGAGTGTCTCAACCAACCCAACCATAACAGAACCATTAACAAAACCAGACTCTAAATTCACTCTGCACAGAGGGACAGAGAAGTAATTATTCCCTACACCTTGTAAGATTACAGTTTCATCAGAGGAATTAACATTAGAGCCTAGAACACTGGTCAGCATAAGGGATTGGCAAGCACCTGTATCACGATATATTTTAACTGATTTCCTGTCATTACTGTCCAGAGGACTGACAAAACCATCAGACAGGAAATTAGCACATGAACTCTCGAGAGTGTCACCCACGTTACTGCTCAAAAGAGGAGCTTCAAGAGAATTTAATTTACCCCTCAAAGCAGGTTCAGTTAACTCGGTTAAAGAATTCTGGGAACTCTCAAGGGTGGACACTAGACCAATTGACTGAATATTTAAAGACTCCTTTTTGTTCACATCACGCTGTCTCCTGAAACATTTCTCCGTAGTATGACCAAGCTTACTAAAATAAGTACATTTACTTTTCTGAAATCTAGAGGTGAAGCTGGTATTTACTTCCTAAGAAACATCATCTTTATTCTCTTTCCTGTTACCTGTACTCTGAGTAGAAGCAACGTACTTACTCTCAGCTTTCCTTTTTTCTTTAGAATATCTCTTGTGAGTGAGAACATATTCATCAGCTAAAACTGCAGCATCAGACAAATTATCTATTCTTTTCTCATCAAGATATAGGCTTACATCTTTATTAATACACCTTTTGAAGTCCTCCAGCAAAATCATCTGCTTAAATTTATCAAAATCAGAATCCACATTCTTAGAATTTAACCACTGCTCTAACAGATCTTTGATTTTTGCATACTCATCATGGGATTGCTTATCTTGCTTATAAGTTGCCCTAAATTTTACTCTATAGGCTTCAGGAACAAGCTCATAGGCCTTAAGAATCAAGCTCTTAACTACATCATAATTATCAGATTGATCCTGAGGCAAAGATGCATAAGTTACTTCAGCTTTACCAGTGAGAACACTCTGTAGGAATACTGGTCAATACTTTTTGGGCCAATTAAAACCTGTAGCTACCCTCTCAAACAACTGAAAATACTTTGTTAAATCAGATTCATTAAAAGGAGTGACAAGTTTAACATTTTTAGCCACATCAAAATCATCAGAGCTAGATGATCCAGTTCCACATTGTTTCATGCGATACTCTTGGTCTGCCTGAATGCTAGCAATTTCAATTTGTGCCTGTGCCTCCTGAATACGAGCCTGAGACTCAGCCTCCTTAGCACGAGCCTCCTGCAGGGCTAGCTGTAACTTAGCTATTTCAATCTGCGTTTGCTCATCTGGAGGAGTTACATTAAACAAGCTTTTATTAATCATGTCAACAATCTGATCTTTAGACTGATGAGAGCGAACAGCAATTCCCAATTGTTGAGCAACAAGCTTAAGTTCATTGTTTGTTCTGTTTTCTACATCATACACTCTTTCCACATTTGACAAAAAATCTTTGGCTTCATCAAGAGTAGTAATAGTAGACATCATGAATAAATCACAGTCACAAAATATCAAGCAATATCCTTATGATAATATCCTGAATATCCTGATAAGAGGTCGCCAAATTTATGTTATGGAACAGAGAGAGATAATGAACACTTCAAGTGAGAATACTAAAATCACTACTGTCCCGAAACGTTCCAGGTTCAAAACAAAAGAGTTTGGTAAAATTACAAGTTAAAGTTTAATGCTCAAACTAACAACTAAACATTCAGGACTCATAAGGATAATGTAATGGCAAAAAAAAGGTAACATATATGGTTAACTGCAATAGCCTCTATTAACTCGAATTTAGCTAGAGCAAATTTATCTAAGTCAGCCCTGATAAATGAGAAAACCGGATAATGCTCAGTTAAAGCAAGATGTATTATTACAGATACAAAATATTATTAATAATGGCTGACATCAAAAACTCTACATGAATCACAAAAACCTCACCAGGCCTACGAATTAACGCCTTAGGCCATACAGTACAAGAAAAATGGTAACAACACTTATACTCAAATTATACAGCATTTGTTGTGTGTTCTTTGTGTATGGGTATCTTCGGTTAAAAGACATTCTAATTGCTTTGTTCTGGGTTCTTTGTAGTTTTAGCATTTGGATTTTGCTTACGAAATGTAATTGAATGTATAGATACTTCCAAAGTGGGATTCCTAGCTAGTGTGTTAGCTAGATTTTAATCTTAGTAGGTAGGTCTCTGTTAAGGCTTTCTTTCCTTTGGTGACTCTTTTGTGATTTTAAATCCCAGTTGCATATATTTATTGTCCAGATATTGCCCCTTCCCTTGCTTAATCCACAACTTCACTATCGACTATAATATCTTCCAATTTTTTCTGAGTTAGAGCTGTTTTCTTAAACGTGTTAATGTTTGCCTTGATTTGGCATTGCTTTTTCAAATGAACTGAGCTTTTTAATTTAGTTTGCCACTTTCAACACCATTATTTGTCTAGAACGGAACTGATATGTAATGATCTGAGTGACTTGATCAGCATACTGAAAGTTCTTAAATCCTAGTACCGTTTCTGGTATTTTCTTGGTATATAAAATGTATAAAGCAGGGGATAGAAAGCTCCCCCGAGGGACCCCACATTCTAAATTAAACTTTTTTGTGTAATCATAACCTTATTCAGGCTTTTCTGTCCTCCACAAATTCATTTAGTAATATCTCGTCCAGTGTATGCAGTCATATATTCATTAACTTATATTTCAGTTATCCGTGCCTAACTCGGTCGAACGCTTTTGCAACATTTTAAGAATAGATAATGTAACATTACTCTTTATAATCTAGTGTTTCAGCTCTTGTTTCATAAATCACAACTATTGTCACTATTGTCCCTCTTTTTTCTCCGAATCTAGACTGATCTTTATTGAGTATATATTGTTTCCGGAAATTTTCAAACTCTTTTGTCAATTACTTTTTCCATATTCTGACAAGCGTTTCCAGTAAAGACATCGGTCTATATCCGATAGGGTTTGCTAGGGATTTTCCTTCTTTGAATTAGATTATGATTATTTTTTAGTAATTTGGAAAGGCTCTTGCAGACACTATGGCATTAAACATGTTGCTAAACATTTGCCAGGCTGGATCTGTTACGTGTTTGCTCTAAGATTGCATTTTTTAATTTCACTGTTACCAGGAACTTTTTTTTTTATTCTTAAGCTATTTTCTTGATTTCATATGTAATAATTCTGCATATTAGTGGATTCCCATTTCCAGGTAATGATAGGCTGGCAGTGTAATAAGCGCTTAATGTGTCAGGATTTTCTCTTACGTAATTGCAAACTATGTTTTCATTTTCCTCATCAGCTCTTCATTTCCTGCCCTGATATTTGGCATATCGCTTCCCAGTGCTTTCCCATTACTTCTTCCATCTTTTTTACGGTATAAACATTTATGCCATTTGAGTTCGTCACATAGCTATTACTCACTTTAGGGGAGCTTCTTATTCTGCTAACGTTTCCCCTTTAATTCTTCTAGATCTTTGTTTGCTATAGATAATTCATTTACAGTTTCCCCATATCCTTCCGTTCGTGCTGTCCAGCATTCATCCGCTAACTCGTATTATAAATATTTAAACATTCGACATTTTTGCTTATTCCATCTCATCGTAAATACCTCTCTCCAGATCTGTTTACATTCTTCTTGAAGATTTCCAATCCTAGGCGCTTCATAGGCTACAGGACAAATTCTGTGGTGGTGTTGGGCATGGACTCTGACATTGCCTCATTCATTGACTCATACCATCTACTAAATTAGTCATCTATTTCTTCTAATATACACCCATCTAGCCCACTATCTCCTTCGATAACTTTACCTTTGAATTTTTTCCAGTCTGCTTTTCTCTAATTAACTTTTGGTGCCCAAGGCATAGTTATTGGTTTGGTGGCTACATGTTGTAATTACCGTTAAATTATCGGATGCAGCCATGGACCCTACTTCTATGGTCATATGTTTGTAGATTTTAGTGTTGCCGAGTATAAAGTCAGGTATGTACTATTAGCGGTTCGGTATGTGGAATGATACGGTCTTAGATATTGTTTTCCAGTTTTAAGTAGTATTATTAGCCACATCCTACATTATTATTATTATTATTATTATTTTCTAATAAGGTGTGCTTAGCATTCAACTGGCTTATGAAAGTAAGGGAACGGCAGAAAAGCTCTTCTTGGTGGCAGAGACGTTGTTACCATCACCACATATCCTGCTTCTGTATCTATTTCTAACGCGAGACAATCAATAATAGAGCCATCATAGATTTTATATTCTCTGTGTTCTTTAAAGCTTATTGTTGATCTATCATTTACTTCATCCGATGAGTTTATCCTTTATGTTAGTCATTAATTTTAGTTCTTCGATGCTTTTTAGTCCACTGTTATTTATTAATATGATGTCTCGTTGTATTCTCCTATAACATCTTCTCAGATCTCTTTCCCTCTCCTCTAGTTAAGCACACTGTGTACTTCTACCATAATTTTCGCTGTCATTTTTGGTGTTGATGTTATTGCTTTTTCAATTTTGGGGTCTTTATGATCTGTGTATGGTAGGATTGTTCTTCTGTGTTCCTATGTGTTCCACTGTCAACCTGTTCACAGCATCCCTTTGAATGAATCCTGTTAGTGAAATGTAGTCTGTGCAAGTCAGTTTTCTTCAACCAGGCATGCTTACTCTATGTCACCTTTAATCCTTTTTGAGTATATTCTCTTAGTTTAACAAGGGGGAACTTTTCAAATTCCTTGTCTCTACTCTTGTTATTTTGAGTCCGATATCCTTTCGATCTGATCTTCGTATTTTGTGTCTTCCCCCCCCCCTTTTTTTACATCGTTTCTCCGCCCACTGCTAATGCTAAGTCTGTTCCTTGTAATGCATACATTACCCCCCTGACATTTTTTTTTTTCTGAGTTTTGCTCATCTTCCTGAGTATTACTTGGTATACCGCATTTCATTTGCGTTGATGTATCTGCTTTCAGTACATTGATAGACGGTGAATCATCTGGTATTAATTCTTCGGAAATTTTATGTATCATATTCCGATTTAAGTTTGGTGTTGAGCTGTAAACTGCTGTTCTTGTTGCTACTGAGGTTTTACCTCTCATTTTTTTAAAAATGTGTTTTTCCATTGCGGGCAGGGCATTATCATTATTCGGTGCCTGCCTCCACAGTTAGTACATTTAAAAGAAAAGCTGTGCTGGTACAGTCCTTCTATATGTGTTTAAGTGAGGTACATTCAAAGCTTCGTTTACATCCTTAATTTGGGGAGTATCTGTTATTAGGGTGGAGTTCCACTGCGAAACATTTTATTCAAGCTGTAAATGCAATGTATTCTTTGTTTAATATCTTTGGAGAGAAATCTTGGGTTAAATTCTACTAATCCATGTTCTGTTGCTTTCAGTGCAGTCCTACTCCTGGAAGAATGTTATCTTTATAATGCGGCTCCTAGGAAATTTCGCTTCTTTTTCTACTTTGCCATTCAATCACGTGTTTCTCCTCTCCAGTTCATGCTGTACTTCTTTTTCTTCTCCATATTGGTAGATATGGTCGTCTATCCTGAATAGCAGTACTGATCTTTCTGCTTTCTGCATGATTGGTGTATAACCATTCACAGGCAGCTCCTCGTCAAGGTCTTTTTGGAATATATATATATAAATATATATATATATATATATATATATATATATATATATATATATATATATATATATATATATATATATATATATATATATATATATATATATATATATATATATATATATATATATATATATATATATATATATATATATATATATATATATATATATATATATATATATATATGTAAGTCAAAATGAGGAAAGCCCCAGGATTTCATGGAGTGTGTGATTAAATGCTGAAGCATGGGGGAGAGATAGTAGTAGAATGGATGTGAAAGACGTGCAGATTGGCCTGAGAGGAAGGTAGAGTCTCGATCCCGGAGGATTGGATCAGGTATAATTATTCCCTTGTACAATGCGAAAGGGGGAAAAAAAAAGTGTGTGGTAATTATAGGGGCATTTGTCTTCTTAGTGTAGTAGGAAAAGTATAGGGTAGGATACTTTTTGACAGAGTTAGGGAAATAACAGAGGAATTAGTTGGAGAAGAACAGGGAGGCTATAGGAAGGGAAGATATTGTGTAGATCAGATATTCATTCTTAGATCTTTAGTGGAAAAGTTTCTAGAGAAGGGAAAGAAGTTGTATGCGGCCTTCATGGATTTGGAGAAAGCACATGACAGGGTGGATAGACAAGGACTGTGGAAAATATTAAGAATATATGGAGTAGATGGGAAGTTCTTGAATGCTGTGAAGAGTACGTATGAGGGTGCTAAGGCTGCAGTGCATGTGAATAGTGAACTGAGTGAGTTTTTCTTTCTGAAGGTTGGGTTGAAACAGGGATGTGTCATGTCTCTATGGTTGTTCAATCTGTATATGGATGGAGTAATAAAAAAGAGATACAAGGTAGGGCAGTGGATGTTGGAGTGGCCCTAATGAGAGAGGGCAGTGTTTGGAAACTCCCTGTACTGTTGTTTGCAGATGATACTGTGTTGTTAAGTGAAGATGAAGGGGAGCTGCAAGGCTTGGTGGATGAGTTTGGGAGAGTGTGTAAGAAACGGAATCTAAAGGTGAATGTAGGGAAGGGTAAAGTTATGGTCTTCGAGAGAGGTGAAGTCAGTGAATGTACAGTGAGGTTGGATGATGAGGAAATGGAAAATGTGAGTATGTTTAAGTACTTGGGTAGTGTGATGAGTAAGGATAGAAGTTTGGAGGGTGAAGTGCTTGAAAGGGTAAAACAAGGAAGAAAGGTTGCTGGTTCCTTGAAGGCAGTGATAAGAAACAGGGAAGTGGGCATGGAAGTGAAAAAGTTATTACATGACAGTATTATGATACCAACTCTAACGTATGGAAGTGAAGCTTGGACGTTGTTGGAGGGACACAAGTCAAGACTGAGAGCAGTGGAAATTAGTTATTTGAGAGGAGCCTGTGGAGTCACACAGAGAGACAGACTGACAAATGAGGATGTGAAGGAGCGTTGTGGTGTGGATGTGGATGTAATAGGAAGCGTTAGGAGAAACACATTAAGGTGGTTTGGCCATGTGGAGAGAATGGAGAGTGAGAGACTGACGAGGAGAGTGTATGAGAGTGAGGTGGAGGGGAAGAGAGAGAGGTGAAGGCCAGGGATGAGATGGAGTGATGGAGTGGAGAGGTATATGAGAGAAAGGGGTGTGAATTGGGAGCAGGGCAGTGAAATGGCTGGGGACAAGGCGACGTGGAGGCGATTTGTTTGTGGCTACCCCGTATAAGGAATTAAGGCGTCTGACAATATATAGATAGATAGATAGATAGATATAGATAGATAGATAGATAGATAGATAGATCTGCATCGTCATCTGTGTAAGTAGAAAATACTATCGACAATACTGCTCAAGCAGACATATTTCTTAGAAGTTCCAGAAGCTTTGTCCTATTCCTGTTCTGCTTTAGATCTGTCTGTTTGATTCTGACCCTTCCCAGTGTTTGAACATACTTTTCTCGTAGGTACTCATAACTCCTGCGAGCCCACTGATGAATACCTGCCCAGCCCTCCGCACAGTTTCCACGATTACATATCCCCTCGCCCTCTAAGGAAGGTCAGGCGTTGGGACTCCCACTCTGGTGACCTACTCCTAATACTTAAACCTTGGGTAACCATCCCTCTCTCCGCTTCCTACAGCCACTTCTGCTAATGGGCCCCCTCATGGCACAGTCTTCGGTGTTTGGCGTCGTACAACGTTAGACAATCTCTGGCTATTGTCGGTGGGCTTACCTGAGTAGAAAAGACATTGGCATGTCCCTGATTGGTATGTCGCGGTCGGTGTATATCCTTATGAATGGGGCTTCAGTTACCAAGCACCCCAAACTTTGAAACTGTTCTGCTAGTCAAAAATGTCTTCCAGGTGTCGAGTAGGCTATTCCCAGACAAAGTCACGTTGAATAGTTTTAAATGCCAGAAAAATCTTTTATTGAGAAGCTAAGTCTAGCAGCATTTGTAGTAGATTGATGTGGTCAGCGGTTCAGATCATAAGTCCAGCTTAAATCTGGAAAAAAAATGTCAAAAAGCTTCCTCTATAACGATATCCAAGTCCCAAGACGTATGCCAGGAACCAGCTTCAGAGGCTAAGTTCCGTGAAATGTTGTTAAAAGGAGAAAAATCCTCCTGTATAACGGAGACTAAGTCCATAAAAGGGCCGTGATAAAAGAGCCGGAACACGCGTCTTTCCTCCAAGGCTGCTAACGAGTGAGTGTGACTGAGTTGGGGTTGAGTCAGAAAAAACAGGCAAGACATCTGTAAGTTTTAAGTATGTAGTGTGGCAGCCTGAAACAGCCAATGAGCAGCGTCGCCTGTGTGAGGTAAGGAGATAAATACAGGTACCGTTGAGCGCCGCGCCTCACTTAGCTGTGGTTTCTCAAGCCACTATCACCACCGTCTCTTCACTACGCTCTCTGCGACAGTAAGATATCACCTCTGAACAGTAAGTTTTTTTGTACTTTCCATTTATGTGTGTATCTGTCTTTAATCGGAGGAACTTTAGTATTTGCTATGGAAGAAATGTACTCTCATTTGAGATAATACTTAAAGGTCCACGAATATTTCATACAGTAGAGGAAAAGGCAGTTTTTACATGTGGTTGTTATTTCTACTCATATCCACATTATTAATACCCATCCATCCATTTCAGTCGGGTAACTTCAATATGACACATTATCTGTTCCAGTCTTGGGAACCTAATCACGACATTACAGACGTTGGCGCTTAATATATCGTGACGAATATTAGACTGAAAAGATAACAACTTCGTCACTTTAAATTTATGTAGTAAAAATTCCCCCGACTACTTTGTTCAAAACTTTCCTTTCTCTTTCCACATCTGTCTATACCTCCGTCATCGTCTTTTCCAGTCATAATCACCGTCCTTTACAGCTTGAGCCAGTCCACTGTAAGTCGAAAGTTGCTTTCTTTTGACCCACAAATTATTAGTATGTACTTTCCAATCCAAGCACGTCTCTGCATTTCATCTCTATCTTCTTTTCTGTCTCTTCCTTTCACTCCATTCCTGGGCAACCCTTGCCATGGTTACCCTGTTAATCTATACCTATTCACATCCCTTGCTACTCCTCGATTTTTGTTATTATATACTGTTACATAGCCTATGATTTCATCATCCTTTGTATAATTCTAACGTACAGTATGCTGCATGTTTGATCACGATTCGCCTCGTGGCTTCCATAGTGCGTGTTCTACCTCACCCCCCCCCCTCCTCCATTATAGTAGAGTAAGTCGTTCTTTCTGTTGTTCAGAGCAGGAGTGTCAACTCTTTGTCCCCTATGGCTTCATTTGCGTGTCCTTCTTACAAGTTGTATCAAGCTCTGCCGGCCCCTATATAATGAGCTCAGTCTCTGCATTAATTGCTACTTAGATCTACTCCTCATTTTGTTCACATCTCTGTCCTCCCCTGTACAGTTGTTATTATTGTGAGTGCTCAGGAAGTCTCCAACCATCTAGCAGCTGTGTGATTTGAGTATAAGTGTTATTACATTTTTTCTTGTACTGTATAGCATAAGGTGTTAATTCGTAGGCCTAGTGAGGTTTTTGTGATATATGTGTTTTAGGTGTCAGCCATTATTAATAATATTTTGTGTCTATAATAATATATATTGCATTCACTGAGCATTATCCGGTTTTCTCATTTTATCAGTGCTGACAGATAAATTTACTCTTGCTAATTTCGTGTTAATAGAGGCTATTGCAGTTAACCATATATTTAACCCGTTTTTTGCCATTACATTATCCTTATGAGTCCTGAATGTTTTGTTGTTAGTTTTAGCATTAAACTTTAACTTGTAATTTTACCTAACTCTTTTGTTTTGAACCTGGAACTTTGCGAGACAGTTTTCTCTGTTCCGTAATATAAATATGGCGACCTCTTATCAGGATATTCAGGATATTATCATAAGGATATTGCTTGATATTTTGTGACTGTGATTTATTCATGATATCTACTACTACTACGCTTGATGAAGCCAAAGATTTTTTGTCATATATGCAAACAGTGTGTGATGTAGAAAACAGAACAAAGAATGAACTGAAGCTTGTTGCTCAACAATTGGGAATTGCTGTTCGCTCTCATCATTCTAAAGATCAAATTGTTGACAATTAATAAAAGCTTGTTTAGTGGATGGAAGGGGTGGAAGACGTATGTAAGATATTCACGGAAGAGATAGGCGCAGCGTGTGGGAGGACTTTGATGGATGGTCGTGGAGAGTACAGACGTGTTTCCTGAGCTCTCCTCTAGCTATAGGGCTGCTTCACCGGCATAGATTTTGCTTTTCCGCCACTAGGGCGTTTTTTAAATAAAGTTAGGATTAGTTAGTTCTCATTTTCCTCCCCTCCCGGTTAGAGATACAATAGGTTTTTGTATCTATTTCCTGAGTTTACCTTTGCTTATCGCCCACGGAGGGTCCCCCCCACTGATCGCTCTGGGGCGTGAAGAAACACGGTCGGGCCTCCCTGGAGTGGTTTGAGAGGGCAACCTCAGACTTAGGTGTGTGGTCCCCGGTTGTTTGTCCCTTGCTTGTTTTCTCCCCTTCTTCCCACTTCCCCCGCTAGGGGGGAGTGGTACTATGGAGGACGCCCCTACTGCCTCCCCCCCCCTCAGGGGGGGAGGTAGTCCTGACCGAGCCCCGACTTCTACACGGACTGACAGCCCCCAGACAGAACGGCCCCAGACTCGTTTGCCCCGTGATGTCCCTGTAAATAATGCCGAATATGTGATCATCACTGCTCTAGGTTCCACTCCCTTGAGCAGTCTCAATCCCTTCATGATCAAGAAGGTTATTGATGGCTGTGCTGGGGAGGTGGAACAAGTAAAAAATCTTGGGAACGGAGACCTCCTCATAAAAACTTGTACCTCATCTCAAATTAAGGACTTGTTGAAGCTGCGCAAGTTTCATTGCTATGATGTCGAAACCAAGATCCCAACATCCATGAATTCCTGCAAGGGGGTTATCACTTGCAGGGATCTCATGGTGATGAGTGAGGAAGAGATCATAGATGAACTCGCTCAGCAAGATGTCATTGATGCTAAATTCATAACTCGCTACTCGGAAGGTGTCAGGACAAAGACAGCGACCATTGTTTTGACATTTGGTAAAGTATCACTTCCTAGCAATGTAAAAATTGGTTACGAAATTGTTCATGTGCGGCCATACATTCCCAACCCTTTCCGTTGTTTGAAATGCCAGTTATATGGGCATGGTTCAAAGACTTGTCGGGCTTCCCAGCCAGTGTGTGGCAAGTGTGCAAGCCAGGGTCATGATGCGGAACACTGCACATCTGAGACGGTCTGTTGCTTCCACTGCAAGGGCGCTCACTCCACTTCCTCTAGGGATTGTCCCAAGTGGAAGGAGGAGAAGGAGGTCTGCACAGTGAAGGCAACGGAGGGCATTTCCTACTACGAAGCTAGGAAAAAGGTGAAGGAGTTGCATGCAACTCCCACGCCGAATAGGTCCTATGCTTCGGCGGTAATGTCCCGTCCTGTGATGTGCTCTGTAGAGACCCAGACTGACCCTGTCTTTCTCCCTCCTGCCACTCACAGTACCTCTCCATCTCGACCTCCTGTCCGCTCCAACTCTCTCACTGACATCCCTAAGGCTTCAACGTACTCTCAGGCTGCTGCTGCCTCTCCATCAGTACTGCCTAAAGCGAAACCCAACAAGTCTAGTAAAAGTAACATGACCACCCTCACAAAGTCTCGTCCTCACGTTCTTCCAGTTCCCACTCCAGCGAGGGAGAGGAAGGTTAGCTCTTCCTCGGGGGGGTCAGGGAACCTCGTTATTGACGATAATATGGAGGTTTCCGTGAACAAGCACCGGGATAGGTCCCCCAGTAGTCGCTCGCCTGCCGGCGGGAGACAAAAAAAGACAAAGCACACTGGCCCCCAACGAAAATCTTAAACCGTCGCTTTCACTGTATTACAGTGGAATTGTAGAGGTATTGGGAATAAGTTACACAATATAGCAATCTTGCTTTCTATACACAGGCCAGACGTTGTTTGTTTACAGGAGAAGCGCCTGGAGGATCACCCTGATCCTCCACAGTTCAAACACTACCACTCGTATAGAAGATATGAAGGTCACGGAGTTGCCATTTACACCCACAAATCACACCCACAAACGGAAGTGATTCTAAATTCTACTCTGGAAGCGGTCGCGTGCAGAGTAAAATTTAATAACACGTATCTGTCTATTTGCTCTCTGTACTGTCCTCCACATGGCCCCATTGATAGTGATGCTTTAAATTCACTAGTGGAACATCTGCCTGGAAATAAGTTAGTGTTGGGCGATTTTAACGCCCATCACTATCAATGGGGTAGCTTGAGGATTGATGGTCGTGGGGAGCAAGTAGCCGACCTAATACTACAGTCCAACCTCTGTCTTCTGAACGATGGTAGAGCGACTCGTGTAGATGATCGTACTGGTAACTTTTCGGCCATTGACTTATCTTTGGCCTCCCCTGGTATACATCAAGATCTCTCATGGGATCCTTACGACGACTCCTTGGGAAGTGATCATTTACCCATCTGTCTTTCTTATACACGCGACATCATTTCGAACCCTCCACCTCCAAAATTTAACTATAAGAAAGCAGATTGGGGATCCTTCTCAAGGATCGCCAATTTAGATATATCTGGGGAGACCATAGATGTTAAGGTCGAAAATATAACCCAATCCATATTACACGCAGCTGAGGCTGCTATTCCCAAGACTTCTACAGTTCATGCGAAGCATAGAGCACATTGGTGGACGCTGGATTGCCGACAAGCTTTAAGAAAACGCAATAGGAGATACAGGATTTTTGATAGTCAGCCCACTGAGGAAAATTTTATTGCATACAAACAGGCACGGGCTGAGGCAAGGAGAATAATAAGAAGGGCTAAACGTGACTCCTGGCGGTCCTTTGTGTCCACGGTGACTCGTACAACACCATTACATAAAGTCTGGTCCACTATCAGATTATTAAATAATAAACGCCCATACTTCCCTGTCACCACCTTGCAGGTTAATAATAACATCTATGACGAGCCCGTGGACGTTGCTAACATCCTCGCCAGGAGTTTTTCTCATGTAAGTAGCTCAGCCAATTATGACCCGCGTTTCCAACATCATAAACGCACGGCTGAGCTACAGATATTAGACTTTGCCACAGAAGACGTAGACTCCCCGTACAACCAAGAGTTTACGCTAGATGAACTGCTCCTTGCCCTTAAATCCTGTAAAGACACCAGCCCTGGACCAGACACCATCACGTACGGTATGATCCAGCATCTTAATCAGGACAACCTGATTAAGATGTTAGCATTGTACAATGAGATTTGGGCGTCTCGAACGTTCCCAAACTCATGGCACTTTGCGCACGTCATACCGATACCCAAAGAGGCTGGTCGTCTTATGAATCCCACTTCATTTCGTCCTATTGTGTTGACTTCTTGTCTATGTAAGGTCATGGAACGTATGGTTAACAATAGGCTTCTTTTTGTTTTAGAGTCGAAGAATTTGTTAAATGATCAACAATGTGGCTTCCGTAAATACAGAAGTTCACTAGATCATTTAATGAATTTGGAGCATTGTATTGCAGAGGCATTTGCCAATAAAGAATTCATGATAGGGGTGTTCTTGGACATCCATAAAGCCTATGACATGACCTGGCGACACGGTATACTAATGAAGCTCTATGCTTATGGTTTAAGAGGAAATTTGCCTGTTTTTATTTCAAATTTCTTAAGGGACAGAACTTTCTCTGTCAAATTGCCCCGTAACGTAACATCGGATATATTTATCCAGGAAAACGGGGTGCCGCAGGGAAGTGTGCTTAGTCCTACCTTATTTAGTATTATGATCAATGATATTCTGTCATCAGCTCCCATCCCGAGGAATCTTAAATACTCACTCTACGCTGACGATTGTGCAATATGGCACTCTTCCCGTAATGCACAATTTTCGGCTGGGCGGATTCAAGCAGCCCTTGACTCCGTCCACCAATGGGCCTTGCAGTGGGGATTTAAGTTTTCCGTCCGTAAGTGTGCCGCTATAGTTTTCACTAATCGTAACGTACCTAATTTGTGCTTAACTTTGGATAATCAGGCGGTACCTTTTCAAAATTCTGTAAAATTTTTAGGAATACATTTTGATCGTAGAATGAATTTTAAACTTCATGTTAATACTTTGCTTGCTCGTTGTGATAAACCGTTAAATGTCCTCAAGTACCTAGCGGGTACTACCTGGGGTGCCGACAGAAAATCTTTATTAATGGTGTATAAGTCCCTTATTCGATCGAAGCTAGACTATGGCGCACAGGTGTATGGCTCGGCATCCGATGCCACTCTGAAAGGATTGGATGTGTTACAGAATAAATGTTTGCGAATGTGTCTTGGAGCTGTCCGGTGTACCCGTGTAGCTCGTATGGAAGTGGAGGCGAATGTGCCTCCCCTCCGTATTCGCCGTGACCACCTGGCCTTGTCCTATAGTGTAAGGACATTTAGAAAAAGTAATATCGGCAATGTGGCCTGTACCCCCCTGTGTCAATACCACCACCTTTTGCGGGGGGTGCGTCGGCCACTTGCCGTTCGCCTCCACTTACTGACTCAGGAGCTTGGTGTGGACCCCAGTGACTGTGACAAGTTGGTGTTAAAAAATATAGCGCCTTGGGAGCCACCTGCCTTTACCGTTGATGTTACATGGCTCCCAGCACCAAAGGCCAAGGCGCCGGAGGCGGAGGTCCACCGCTTGTTTCGTAACATCATCATTCGTCACTTGGGGTCCCACCACTTGTACACCGACGGCTCCAAGTCGAGTGAATGTGTGGGTGCAAGTGTGTGGGCGACTGAATGTGCCCTCAGGTATCGGTTGCCGACTCATACATCTGTGTTTACCTCAGAACTTTTTGCCATTGACAAAGCCATAGACTATGCTCTCAATTCTAGGCATGATTCATTTGTCATATTTTCAGATTCAAAATCAGCCCTTCAGGCACTTGCATCTTGTATTACGGACTCTCACGAGATCCAGGGCCGCATCGTTAATAAGTTGCATTCATGCAACAAGTCATTCACGCTGATCTGGGTGCCTGGTCATTGTCGTATCTACGGTAATGAGCAGGCTGACTTACTTGCAAAGTCGGCTGTAGAGCTCGAGGAGACTTGGGACGTTCCTCGTGATCTACGGTCGAGTCTCTCTCTCGGAAAGAAATCAATAAATCTTCTGTGGCAAGGTCAGTGGACCAGACTAAATATTCCAACCTGTAAGCCGTACCTGGGCGACTGGGATACCGCCAACCGCCCCAGTCGCCTGGAAGAAAAAGTGTTGGCCCGATTGCGGCTTAATGCCACCGTTGTAACACACATGAAACCTTATATGGAAAGACGCTTCCCACCGCACTGTGACATCTGTGATGCGGTGTTATCTATCAGTCATATCATCCTGCGCTGTCGGCGATTTATTCGTGAACGTACTTCACTTATAAATTACTGCGGTGCAGCAGACGTCCCCTTCACCCTTTCCACCATCCTGGGTGATGGGGACATTGTTATGACTGATAAATTGATGGCTTTCTTGAGAGAGACCGGACTGATCAGAGTGATGTGACTTTTTTACTGTGTGGTTGTGGTTTTTATCAACAGTAAATATGTATATATTGTAATATTAATTAGGGTTGACAGTTGACGTATTTTAAATAGTTCCTCCTCCCACTGATCTATTTCTAATATAGATGTCCCCTACATTAAGCCAAGTTCCTCGACTAACAGTCACCAGCTGATGAGTGCAAGTGTGCAATATAGAAAGGTATTGGGCACTTGCAGTCGATGGTGGTCTGCTGGCCGAGGTTCTTCACTTTTTGTACAAATTATGTAAATACATTATATTATCTGGCTTAAGTTATTCTAATTAGGGACGACAGCTGACGTATATGGAAATGTTCCTGACTCGTCTGGTTCCCTTTCATATATTGATGTCCCCTATATTAGGTTGTGCCTCGACTGACAGTCACCAGGTGATGAGTGCAGGTATGTCATGTAGAAAGGCATTACATATCTGCAGTCGATGGTGTTCTGTTAGTCGAGGTATTTTTACCATTAGTGTAGGTCTAGCTATTTGTCTCTGTAGGATTTAGTATAGGTTAGCGATCTGTCTGTTAGGTGATTAGTTTTAGGGTCTTTACATTAGGTATTTTAGTTTATAAGTAATATAAGGTTAAAAAAATAAAAAAATAAAAAATAAAAAAGATAATAAAAATAAAATTACAAAAAAATAAAATAAAACTTATTATATATATATGTACGTGTGCATGAAAGTGTGTATGTTCATATGCATGGGTGTGTGTATGTATGTATGTATGTATATATATATGTTCATGTATATATGTATATATGTGTAAATATATATACATATATATAATTTGCCTTAATGACCAGAGGCTCCGGCCTCAATGGTCGATAGGCAAAAAAAAAAAAAAAAAAAAAAAAAAAAGCAGCGTGTGAGGCGGTTGTGGAGTGAGGAGATGCAAGGGTGTGCAAGGGACAGCATGGTGAAATGATGAGGTGAAACGAGCTGTGGAACAAAAGAAGAAGGCATATGGTGAATGGTTGGCGAGTAGAGGTAGGGGAGATGATGAGAGAGAAGAGAGAGGTATATGTGAGCAGAAGGGAGGTTAAGAGACTGGTAAAGGAGAGTAAGAAGAAAGTGGATGAAGAGTTTGGGAGGAATCTAAGTGTGAAATGGAGGGAGAGTAAGAAATTGTTTTGGAAGGAGGTAAAGAAAGTAAGGCAGTGTGAAAGGGGAGGTAATAGGGGAGTGAAAGATAGGAATAATAGATTGTTGTTGGAAATTGAGAGAGAAATTGAGGAGATGGAAGGAGCACTTTGAGGATTTGTTGAATGTAGAGAGTGAAAGCAGTGTGAGTATAAGTGGTTGAGGAATGGCTGGGAGAAGAAGAGATGAGAGGAGGGAGGGAGAGATCAGTAGGGCGGAAGTAGTGGAAGCAATGAAGAAGATTAAGCTGGGAAAGGCCCCAGGAATTGATGGAGTGTGTGATGAAATGCTTTGGTATGGGGGTGAGATTGTTGTGGAGTGGATATGGAAGTTGTGTAGATTGGCCTGGGAAGAGGGAAGGGTTCCAGAGGACTGGAAATCAGGTATAAATGTTCCTCTGTACAAAGGAAAAGGGGAGAGAGAAGTATGTGGTAACCATAGGGGTATTTGCCTTCTTAGTGTGACTGGTAAAATATATGGTAGAATACTCATTGATAGGGTTAGGCATATGACAGAGGAGCTAGTTGGAGAAGAACAAGGGGGATTTAGGAAGGGAAAAGGGTGTGTAGATCAGATATTTGTTCTAAGATGTTTAATGGAGAAGTATCTAGAGAAGGGAAGGAAAGTGTATGCTGCCTTCATGGACTTGGAGAAAGCTTATGACAGAATAGATAGGCAAGGTATGTGGAAGGTATTAAGAATATATGGAGTGGAGGGAAAATTGTTGAGTGCTGTGAAGAGGATGTACGAGGGAGCTAGGGCTATGGTGCGAGTGGATGGTGAGCTGAGTGAGTTCTTTGATCTCAATGTGGGACTGAAACAGGGGTGTGTGATGTCACCATGGCTGTTTAATATATATATGGATGGGGTTGTAAAGGAGGTGCAAGGTAGGGCAGTGGATGTGGGGCTGGCCCTAATGAATGAGGGTGAGATTTGGAAGCTTCCTGCGTTGCTGTTTGCTGATGATACAGTATTGTTGAGTGAAGATGAATGGGAGTTGCAAAGTTTGGTGAATGAATTTGAGACAGTGTGTAGGAGGAGGAAGCTGAAAGTTAATGTAAACAAAAGTAAAGTTACGGTGTTTGAGAGGAATGAAGTCACAGAGTGTGCAGTGAGGTTGGATGGTGAGGATATGGAGAATGTGAGTGCATTCAAGTACTTGGGTAGTGTGATGAGTAAGGATGGAACTTTGGGAGATGAAGTACGTGAAAGGGTACAGCAGGGAAGGAAGGTTGTTGGTACACTGAAAGCAGTGATGAGAAATAGGGAGGTGAGTATGGAAGTTAAGAAGTCACTGCATGATGGTATTGCGATCCCTACCCTGACGTATGGAAGCGAGGCGTGGACCTTGCAAGAGGGGAACAAGTCAAGAGTGAGAGCAGTGGAAATGAGTTACTTGAGAGGAGCATGTGGAGTGACGTGGAGGGACAGGTTGACGAATGAAGAAGTGAAGGAACGTTGTGGGGTAGATGTGGATGTGGTTGAGAAGATTAGGAGAAATACACTGAGGTGGTTTGGACATGTGGAGAGAATGGAGAATGAAAGACTGACTAAGAGGGTGTATGTAGGTGAGGTAGAGGGAGGGAGAGGGAGGGGTAGACCGAGGATGAGGTGGAGGGATGGAGTTGAGAGGTATATGAGGGAGGGAGGGGTGAGTTGGGGGGAGGGTAGTCAAATGGTGGGTAACAGAGTGACTTGGAGGCGTTTTGTCTGTGGCCACCCTCTGCGGGATTAGGGCGTCGGGCTACAGATAGATAGATAGATTCTTTAATGTAACTCCTCCGGATGAGCAAATGCAGATTGAATTAGCTAAGTTACAGCTAGCCCTGCAGCAGGCTCGTATTCAGGAGGCACAGGTACAGGCTCAGGCACAAATTGAACTTGCTAGGATTCAAGCAGACCATGAGTATCGCATGAAACAATGTGGAACTGGATCATCTAGCTCTGATGATTTTGATGTGGCTAAAAATGTTAAACTTGTCACTCCTTTTAATGAATCTGATTTAACAAAGTATTTTCAGTTGTTTGAGAGGGTAGCTACAGGTTTTACTTGGCCCAAAAAGTATTGGCCAGTACTCCTTCAAACTGTTCTCACCGGTAGAGCTCAAGTAACTTATGCATCTTTGCCTCAGGATCAATCTGATAATTATGATGTAGTTAAGAGCTTGATTCTTAAGGCCTATGAGCTTGTTCCTGAAGCCTATAGAGTAAAATTTAGGGCAACTTATAAGCAAGATAAGCAATCCCATGATAAGTATGCAAAAATCAAAGAAGATCTGTTAGAGCAGTGGTTAAATTCTAAGAATGTGGATTCTGATTTTGATAAATTTAAGCAGATGATTTTGCTGGAGGACTTCAAAAGGTGTATTAATAAAGATGTAAGCCTATATCTTGATGAGAAGAGAATAGATAATTTGTCTGATGCTGCAGTTTTAGCTGGTGAATATGTTCTCACTCACAAGAGATATTCTAAAGAAAAAAGGAAAGCTGAGAGTAAGTACGTTGCCTCTACTCAGAATACAAGTAACAGGAAAGAGAATAAAGATGATGTTTCTCAGGAAGTAAATACCAGCTTCACCTCTAGATTTCAGAAAAGTAAATGTACTTATTGTAGTAAGCTTGGTCATACTACGGAGAAATGTTTCAGGAGACAGCGTGATGTGAACAAAAAGGAATCTTTAAATATTCAGTCAATTGGTCTAGTGTCCACCCTTGAGAGTTACCAGAATTCTTTAACTGAGTTAACTGAACCTGCTTTGAGGGGTAAATTAAATTCTAATTTCCTGTCTGATGGTTTTGTCAGTCCTCTGGACAGTAATGACAGGAAATCAGTTCAAATATATCGTGATACAGGTGCTTGCCAATCCCTTATGCTGACCAGTGTTCTAGGCTCTAATGTTAATTCCTCTGATGAAACTGTAATCTTACAAGGTGTAGGGAATAATTACTTCTCTGTCCCTCTGTGCAGAGTGAATTTAGAGTCTGGTTTTGTTAATGGTTCCGTTATGGTTGGGTTGGTTGAGACACTCCCAATGTCAGGTGTAACTTTCTTACTTGGAAATGATATTGGTGGAAGTCAAGTGTGTCCAGCTCCTCAGTTGTCTAGTGAGCCGGTGGCTGCGGCCCAGGATTGTGATGTCCCTGATGTGTTCTCTGCATGTGCTGTCACTAGGGCTAAGTCTATAGTTACTGGTGACTTAGAGGATAATGATGATGATGATGTTATCCTAGCTGACACTTTTCTTCCTAATTTGGACCACTCACCAGATGAGGCAGTACCCCGTAGTGTCGATAATTTGTCTCGTCAAGAGTTGGTAGAGTTGCAGGTTGCTGACCCTGAGTTGAAAGGTCTAGCTAACTCTGCTTGCAGTGAGGAGGAGTCAGCTGGTGCTTCTACATGTTATTATATAAAGTCAGCAGTACTTATGAGAAAGTGGAGACCCCCAACAGCATCAGCCGACTGTGAATGGGAGGTTGTACATTAAGTTGTCATCCCTCGTGTTTGTAGGCAAGATATCATTAGAGTGGCTCATGATTCCAGTTTGGCAGGACACCTTGGAGTGAGGAAGACTGTGGCACGCATTTTGAAACACTTCTACTGGCCAGGTATCTTCAGAGATGTTTCCTGGTATTCTAAGTCTTGTCACACCTGTCAAGTTGTCGGGAAGTGTAATCAGACCGAAAAGGTTGCACCTCTAGTTCCCATTCCTCCTTTTGAGGCGCCATTCACCCGTGTGTTGGTGGATATTGTGGGCCATCTTCCTAAGACTTCTTCAGGATTTTCTTATGTGTTGACCCTGATTAATATGGCTACTCGTTATCCTGAAGCCATTCCACTTAGAAATATCTCAGCAAAGAACGTGGTTAAGGAAATGCTAAGGTTCTTCACCAAGTTTGGTCTGCCCAAGGAGATACAGTCAGACCGGGGAAGTAATTTCATGTCAAATGTTTTCAAGCAGTCTCTGAAAGAGTTGGGCATCACCCAGATCACGTCTTCAGCTTACCATCCCCAGACCCAAGGAGTGTTGGAGAGATATCATCAAACACTCAAATCGATGCTCAGGAAATACTGTTTGGAACATCAGAAAGACTGGGATAAAGGTCTTCCATTCATTGTATTTGCCGCAAGAGAATCGCCAAATGAATCACTGGGCTTCTCACCCTTTGAACTACTGTTTGGCCATGAAGTAAGAGGACCCCTTAAGCTACTCAAGGAATGCTGGCTGTCGGAGGAAGACGATGTCAACCTGCTGGAGTATGTGATGAAGTTCAAAGAACGGCTGCCCACTGCTTTACAGCTGGCGAGAGAGAATTTAGGAGCTGCTCAGGAGAAGATGAAGACTTGGTATGATAAGAAGTCCAGGTTACACCACTTTCAGCCAGGAGATCAGGTTTTGATTCTGCTACCGGTGCATGGGGAACCTCTTCAAGCCAAGTTTAGTGGTCCTTATTTCGTGGAGAAGAAAGTCAGTTATGTCAACTATGTCATCGCCACACTAGATCGTAGAAAGAACAAGCAACTTTGTCACATCAACATGCTAAAGTTTTATCACAGGTGGGACGAAAATAACCCAGTCTGCACTCTACCTGTTGCACCCGAGTCTGCAAGTGAAGCTCTCCCATGCAGTATGAGCCTGAGTGATAGTTTGGGGAAGAATCCTGATATCATGAATGATCTTCAGACTAAGCTTTCTCATCTAGCTCCTGAGGAAAGGCAGGAGTTTTCGGCATTACTGCAGGAGTACCCGCAAGTGTTCCGTGCCACTCCAGGAAGAACCACCGTGTTGATGCATGATGTCGATGTTGGAGATGCAAAGCCAATTAAATTGCCTCCTTACCGTGTGAACCCAGTGAAAGTTCCTCTCATCGAGAAGGAGCTTGGCTACCTGTTGGACCACAAGATGATTGAGCCCTGTCAGAGCGAGTGGAGTTCTCCTGTCACTCTAGTCCCTAAGCCAGGTGGGTCACAGCGGCTTTGCATTGACTACAGACGTGTTAATCAGATAACCAAAACAGACACTTACCCTCTCCCTCGCGTGGAAGATTGCATAGACAAGATCGGAAAGGCTAGGTACATAAGTAAGTTTGATTTGTTAAAGGGATACTGGCAAGTACCTACGACTGAACGTGCTAGGGAGATATCATGTTTTGTAACACTAGGAAAGACTTTTGCATGTTCTGTAATGCCATATGGTATGAAGAATGCACCAGCCACTTTTCAGAAGCTCATGAATGTTGTAACAGAGGGTTTGGCAGGGTGTGTTGTTTATATTGATGATGTATTAATCTTCAGTGACAACTGGAAAGATCACCTATGCCATGTCAGTAAATTTCTTGAGCGTTTGGTTCAGGCTAATTTTGTAGCTAATTTATCAAAGTGTGAGTTTGGTCAAGCTAAAGTTCAGTACCTTGGGTACGTAATTGGTGATGGACACGTTGTACCACCAGGAGCTAAGGTTCAGGTTATAAGTGATCTTCCCAGACCTAAAAGTAGGAAAGAGCTACAAAGATTTTTGGGAATGGTAGGTTATTACAGGAGATCTGTTCTTAACTTTTCAATTTTTGTATCACCACTTACAGACCTACTGAAAAAGGGAGTTAAATTTGTCTTCACCGATGACTGTGAATCCTCTTTCAGCAAACTTAAAGCTATCCTATTAAGTCAGCCAGTGCTCGCAACTCCAAATTTTGCTAAGCTTTTTAAGATGGCTGTTGATGCAAGTGATACAGGAGCTGGGGCTGTTTTGCTGCAAGAGGATGATCAGGGTATTGAACACCCTGTACCTTATTGCAGTAAGAAATTCACTCCACCTCAAAAGTACTACTCAGCAATTGAGAAAGAGCTTTTGGCCTTGATTTTGGGTTTACAGCATTTTTCATTTTATTTGTGTTCTGGTTTTGACTCCATAGTCATTTATACCGATCATAACCCACTGAAATTCCTTAGTAAGTTTAAAGATAAAAATCAGAGATTGACAAGATGGAGTCTACTTCTTCAGGAGTATTCATTAGACATACAACATATGAAGGGGAAAGAAAATGTTATTGCAGATTGCTTATCTAGACTTTAGACAGATTGTTTTAGAGTAATAAGAAATTTCCTTTGTAAATTTCTTTTTCTTTGTGGGGAGGTGTTACATAGCCTATGATTTCATCATCCTTTGTATAATTCTAACGTACGGTATGCTGCATGTTTGATCACGATTCGCTTTGTGGCTTCCATAGTGCCTGTTCTTCCTCACCCCCCCCCCTCCTCCCGTATAGTAGAGTAAGTCGTTCTTTCTGTTGTTCAGAGCAGGAGTGTCAACTCTTTGTCCCCTTTGGCTTCATTTGCGCGTCCTTCTTACAAGTTGTATCAAGCTCTGCCGGCCCCTATATAATGAGCTCAGTCTCTGCATTAATTGCTACTTAGATCTACTCATTTTGTTCACATCTCTGTCCTCCCCTGTACAGTTGTTATTATTGTGAGTGCTCAGGAAGTCTCCAACCATCTAGCAGCTGTGTAATTTGATTATGAGTGTTATTGCATTTTTTCTTGTACTGTATAGCATAAGGTGTTAATTCGTAGGCCTAGTGAGGTTTTTGTGATTCATGTGTTTTAGGTGTAAGCCATTATTAATATAATATTGTATCTGTAATCATATATATTGCATTAACTGAGCATTATCCGGTTTTCTCATTTTATCGGGGCTGACTTAGATAAATTTACTCTTGCTAATTTCGTGTTAATAGAGACTATTGCCGTTAACCATATATTTAACCTGTTTTTTGCCATTACATTATCCTTATGAGTCCTGAATGTTTTGTTGTTAGTTTGAGCATTAAACTTTAACTTGTAATTTTACCTAACTCTTTTGTTTTGAACCTGGAACTTTGCGGGACAGTTTTCTCTGTTCCGTAACAATACTTAAATGTTTTCTACTGCTTCCTCATGAAGCTCTTTTTTTCTCTCTCTCCCACTTTCTGACACTTACCATAATCCTTTCCATTTCGCTCCCAGTACTCCCAAATTTACCTTCCAACCATTTGGTTTAACTCCACGTTTCCGATGTATAGGCAGAACATGAAAGACGTTTTAAAAATACATCCGTCATATGATTACATAAGAGAATTTCGAGTCCTGAATAATGTTGCTTTGTTTTCCAAAAACCCTGCATTATTTTCCATTCAGGTAAAAGAACAACAGTATAAGAATAATTCGAGAATAATGTGCAGATGAAACTGATGGCAAAATATTATATACGGTTATATAAAAACAGCACTGCTACCATAAAACTTCAAAGCCAGAAATTACCAAAAAAATAAAAGAGGAGGGGGAGGGGCGTCAGACAAGGAGACTCCATAACTAGATAGCGTTTTCAGAAAAGGAATATATTGACGATATATTTCTTAGCAGCGATTCAGGTGAAAAACTACAGAGAAATGATAGTTGGTATGAAGAGCTAGAGTGCGAACGTAGACCTGAAAATTAAACAAATGTGTGTTTTGGTGTCGTGCAAAATTCCTTTCATTTGGTTAACCCCAATAATGCCGATGAGTCACTTATTTGGTTATGCTTGCTACTTCTTTCTGACTTCATTCACTTGAGGGGAGATTCAGTGTTGTGAAGTGGTTAATAAAGGATGTATTTAATCCAACTAATTCGAAAAGTCTCACTTTAACCGAATGTAATAGTCTGGAGTCAAGAAGAGCAAAAAAAAAAAAAAAAATGCGTCATATGACTTGGGAAGTTAGAAACGTGAACATGATGTGTTGTCGAGTAACCTCTACGATATTCGGCTTGTTCTGTCAATTGGTTTGCGTCGCGTATTGAACTGATTTTACCTGTTGAGATTTTTGTGAGATCTTACACAGCAGGAAAAAGATTTTCTGGACATGTTTGTAGGTTCTTTACTGTTGTTGTTGTTTTTTTTTTTTGAGAAATAAAACAATATGACGTATTTTAGCATGAAATGGTTAATATTTTGACTTCTGCATTTCCCAAATGTTTTGCTACTATCTTTAATGCAGTCTCTTGCATTCTTATTGAGATCCTTGTTGACAGCCTTAACCATCTTCATTTGCCTTTTTTTTTTTTTCCTGGCGTATTTTCGGTGTCCATCATTTTTCTATCACGATCAGATTCTCAAATCAAGATACTATTGTGTAAAGCTTTGCATAAAATTCTTCTGCTGTTTATAAAAAGTCACAATTGCTATTACCCGTTTCCACCCCGGAGGGGCTCGGGGTCGGGTATTGTTTTCATTCGGTTTGCCTGTCTGTCAGTTAACAGCTTTACGCGAAAACTACTTGTGTGATTTTAACTAAAATTACATGGATGATGGGCTATGACCTTCTGATCACCTGATTATATTTGGGGCCAAATTGGGCCGAGGCCCAGGTTGTAGACCCAAATAAAATATTAAAAAAAAAAAAAAAAGTGTTTTTCGCCATAACTCCTTTCAAATTCGTCATGTCGAAATTAAACCAAAACCTAGAGGTGCATCTTTCAGATCTGCATCCAATAACATGCCTCATTACATCAGGGGGGTCACCCCTCAGTTAGCGGTAGGGGGGGTCAATTTCTCGTGGGTTTGGCCTCAAATTTCGTATGGGCATAACATCGTCAATTTTCACCTAATTTACTCCGTATTTGCTATGTGACATCTCTGACTAGATATCCTGTTGTGTTTATATACCAGCACTAAAATGACCGCCGGAGAAGGGTTTGCTGTGCCTTGGCATCGCTTCTGGTTTGTTGCTAGACCAAGAGTGCCTCTTAGAGCAAAACTGTTAATTTTTTGTTTCAGCTTAGTTGATTTCTGATTGTCTTCATGAACGGAGTTTCCATTAATAGTCTCTTTTATTCTATTCATTCTTCATGTCAATATTTCGAATATCTGTAGTATCTTCCTGATGTTGATTTTCTTTGGTTCGGTTTACTCAGTGTCATCTAACAAATTCCTTACAATTATACTCTTTTTTTCAATTTCTTTTGTCCTTTCTGAAAGTCTCGTACTGTATTAAGGTTTCGTAATCTTTACTTCTAGAGCTGCCCCTTATACTGTTATCATGAAGTTTTCCTTCATTTGTGTCGATATCTATTTCATCCACGAACTGCAAGGATTTATACCGAACTTACAAGCTCTTCTCTCAGCAATACGAAGTTTGACTTTTATCGAATCAGTCGATCCTTCTTTCTTCTGCGATCCAATAGAACCTGGCTTCGAACATTCTGTGTTCGTTTCCTATATATGCTTAATTCAGTGCTGTTAGAATTTTCGGTATATCATTATATGCTTTTGTCACAGAATAAAACGTATTCCTTTCTTTTTTCACCACTGGTTGCTTTCAAAACCCACTTTTCACTTTCTTTAATTTGGATGAAAGAAGATATTCATTCGTATAACCATTATTTTCTGTCTGCACATTTCAGTCATTTTGCCTTTAGCGCTTCTTTACAACTTCTTAAAACTGTTCTGCTTCCTCATTAAAGAAGGCTAACGTTAGACACAGTAACTGAATTTTCATTCTTTCTCTTTAATTTTGTTTTAATATATAGCCTGTTGCTTTTTCATTAACACGAATGAACTCTGACGTTATTCTGCCTTAAATCCTACGCCATTCTCTCTCTCTTTTTTTTTTTTTTTTGCCTCTGTTGTACACAATGTTACCATCAGAATTCTATGAATGCATCTCCTGGTCTTCAGAGTTCACTATGGTCTATGATGTCTCACGTTACATCAGTCAGTTCTTCAAGAAGAAAAGTTGAATTGGTTCTTCACTAGAAGAGTGAAGACGTTGACGTCACAGGTTTAGTTTCCGAAGACGGTTAGGGTGTGGTACCCAGAGATTCTTGACATCCCTTGGTTCGGACCAGTCCTGACCTCCGCCATGGTGGGGAATCAGGGGTCATAGATTTGTAGACCTGTCATTATGTTTTAGGAGGAAAATTGAGTCGGAATCTCAAAGGGTTAACTCATGCGATTACACTAAGAGGAAAACTTGTTTGATATGTACAGTAAAGTTACCTATTATGGCTGCACCTAGATCATGACTTTACATATCACTAGAATGCACATATGTGTTCACCTTAATAAGGCATTTTTTTTCTTTAATTTTCTTGATAACTCAGCCAATAAATTTTCTCAATTACACCTATGGAAAAACTGATTATATTATTTCTTCAAACATCTCTCAACCAATTGGGAAATAAGCAGAACAGATTTTTTATAATTTACTGTTTTTCAACGTCTAAAATGCCGAGAAGAGGTGCAGAATCATGTGCAACTATGCGAATTTAGATAAAGTAATCAAACAGTGAACAAATATATTATACAGCATATTTTTGTGTGGGTTGCAGTTGTAATAATTATAGACCCAGTATAATCTGAAAAGTGCATTAAATAAACTGCAGGATGACGTTACCATTCTCTAACAGTCCACCACCCTCCTTTCTGAGGATAAGAGGAGAGTTGAGGAGCTGTTGTAAAACCGGACATTTGTTTCTTTCGGTTATATCCATGTCACCACTTGAAGGCATCCCTCTCCAGCACCATTTGTATGTACAGTATGTTAACACCAAAATGGCATGTGGTAGTAATGTTTCGGAGATTTTCTTTTTCTTCATCATTGTCATCGCATTCATCTTATTCCAGCTCCCAACTAATGATTGGAGTGGAGGCAATCTTAGAAATCAATAATGGAAAAATGTCAGTTGAATGTTCAGTGAGATGTACCCTCACATCTGTTAAGTCCCCTGTAAAGATTTCGAAATTCTAGTTTCTTACCTGAAGGGTCACGATAAAATAATCTGTATATACCTCATAGCCTGGAAGGGGGGTTAGACTAAATGCCAAGTCACTGAAAGGATGCACCCTTAACCATAGGTATTGTTACGGAACAGAGAAAGATAATGTACACTTTAAGTGAGAATGCTAAAAAATCGCTACTGTCCCGTAAAGTTCCAGGTTCAAAACAAAAGAGTTAGGTAAAATTACAAGTTAAAGTTTAATGCTTAAACTAACAACAAAACATTCAGAACTCATAAGGATAATGTAATGGCAAATAAACAGGCTAAATATATGGTTAACTGCAATACCCTCTATTAACACGAAATTAGCACGAGGAAATTTATCTAAGTCAGCCCTGATAAAATGAGATACCAGATAATACTCAGTGAATGCCAGATAAATTATTACAGATACAAACTATTTTCAAAAATGACTGACATAACCCAACATTAATCAAAAACCTCACTAGGCCTAAGAATTAACCTTATGCTACACAGTACAAGAAAAAATGCAACAACACTTATACTCAAATTACACACAGCTGCTAGGTGTTTGGAGATTTCTTGAGCACTCACAATAATAATATCTGTACAGGGGAGGACAGAGATGTGAACAAAATGAGGAGCAGATCTAAGTGGCAATGATGCAGAGACTGAGCTCATTATATAGGGGCCAGCAGAGCTTGATACAACTTGTAAGAAGGACGCGCAAATGAAGCCATGGGGACAAAGAGTTGACAATCCCGCTCTAAATAACAGAGAGAACGACTTACTCTACTATAACGGTAGAAGGGGGGGACTGAGGCAGAACACGCTCGTGATCAAACATGCAGCATACTGTGCGTTAAAATTACACAAAGAATGATGAAATCATAGGCTATGTAACACCTCCCCACAAAGAAAAAAGAAATTTACAAAGGAAATTTCTTATTACTGTAAAACAATCTGTATCTGGCATTACAGAACATGCAAAAGTCTTTCCTAGTGTTACAAAACATGAGATCTCCCTAGAACGTTCAGTCATAGGTACTTGCCAGTATCCCTTTAACAAATCAAACTTACTTATGTACCTAGCCTTTCCGATCTTGTCTATGCAATCTTCCACACGAGGGAGAGGGTAAGTGTCTGTTTTGGTTATCTGATTAACACGTCTGTAGTCGATGCAAAGCCGCTGTGACCCACCTGGCTTAGGGACTAGAGTGACAGGAGAACTCCACTCACTCTGACAGGGCTCAATCATCTTGTGGTCCAACAGGTAGCCAAGCTCCTTCTGGATGAGAGGAACTTTCACTGGGTTCACACGGTAAGGAGGCAATTTAATTGGCTTTGCGTCTCCAACATCGACATCATGCATCAACACAGTGGTTCTTCCTGGAGTAGCACGGAACACTTGCGGGTACTCCTGCAGTAATGCCGAAAACTCCTGCCTTTCCTTGGGAGGTAGATGAGAAAGCTTAGTCTGGAGATCATTCATGATATCAGGATTCTTCCCCAAACTATCACTCAGGCTCATACTGCATGGGAGAGCTTCACTTGCAGACTCGGGTGGAACAGCTACAGTGTAGACTGGATTATTTTCGTCCCGCCTGTGATATAACTTTAGCATGTTGATGTGACATAGATGCTTGTTCTTTCTACGATCTGGTGTGGCGATGACATAGTTGACATCACTGAGTTTCTTCTCCACGAAATAAGGGCCACTAAACTTGGCTTGAAGAGGTTGCCCATGAACTGGTAGCAGAATCAAAACCTGATCTCCTGGCTGAAAGTGGCGTAACCTGGACTTCTTATCATACCAAGTCTTCATCTTCTCCTGAGCAGCTCCTAAATTCTCTCTCGCCAGCTGTAAAGCAGTGGACAGCCGTTCTTTGAACTTCATCACATACTCCAGCAGGTTGACGTCATCTTCCTCCGACAGCCAGCATTCCTTGAGTAGCTTAAGGGGTCCCCTTACTTCATGCCCAAACAGTAGTTCAAAAGGTGAGAAGCCCAGTGATTCATTTGGAGATTCTCTTGCGGCAAACACAACAAATGGAAGACCTTTATCCCAGTCTTTCTGATGTTCCAAACGGTATTTCTTGAGCATCGATTTGAGTGTTTGATGATATCTCTCCAACGCTCCTTGGGTCTGGGGATGGTAAGCTGAAGACGTGATCTGGGTGATGCCCAACTCTTTCAGAGACTGCTTGAAAACATTCGACATGAAATTACTTCCCCGGTCTGACTGTACCTCCTTGGGCAGACCAAACTTTGTGAAGAACCCTAGCATTTCCTTAACCACGTTCTTTGCTGAGATGTTTCTAAGTGGAATGGCTTCAGGATAACGAGTAGCCATATCAATCATGGTCAACACATAAGAAAATCCTGAAGAAGTCTTAGGAGGAGGGCCCACAATATCCACCAACACACGGGTGAAAGGCGCCTCAAAAGGAGGAATGGTAACTAGAGGTGCAACCTTTTCGGTCTGATTACACTTCCCCACAACTTGACAGGTGTGACAAGACTTACAATACCAGGAAACATCCCTGAAGATACCTGGCCAGTAGAAGTGTTTCAAAATGCGTGCCACAGTCTTCCTCACTCCAAGGTGTCCTGCCAAACTGGAATCATGAGCCACTCGAATGATATCCAGCCTACAAACACGAGGGATGACAACTTGATGTACAACCTCCCATTCACAGTCAGCTGATGCTGTTGGGGGTCTCCACTTCCTCATAAGTACTGCTGACTTTACATAATAACAAGTAGAAGCACCGGCTGACTCTTCTTCACTGTAAGCAGAGTTAGCTAGACCTTTCAACTCAGGGTCAGCAACCTGCAACTCAACCAACTCTTGACGAGACAAATTATCGACACTACGGGGTACTGCCTCATCTGGTGAGTGGTCCAAATTAGCAAGAAAAGTGTCAGCTAGGATAACATCATCATCATCATTATCCTCTAAATCACCAGTAACTTTAGACTTAGCCCTAGTGACAGCACATGCAGGGAACACATCAGGCACATCACAATCCTGGGACACAGCACTGGTTCACTAGACAACTGAGGAGCTGGACACACTTGACTTCCACCAATATCATTTCCAAGTAAGAAAGTTACACCTGACATTGGGAGTGTCTCAACCAACCCAACCATAACAGAACCATTAACAAAACCAGACTCTAAATTCACTCTGCACAGAGGGACAGAGAAGTAATTATTCCCTACACCTTGTAAGATTACAGTTTCATCAGAGGAATTAACATTAGAGCCTAGAACACTGGTCAGCATAAGGGATTGGCAAGCACCTGTGTCACGATATATTTTAACTGATTTCCTGTCATTACTGTCCAGAGGACTGACAAAACCATCAGACAGGAAATTAGCACATGAACTCTTGAGAGTGTCACCCACGTTACTGCTCAAAAGAGGAGCTCCATCATAAGAATTTAAGTTACCCCTCAAAGCAGGTTCAGTTAACTCAGTTAAAGAATTCTGGGAACTCTCAAGAGTGGACACTAGACCAATTGACTGAATATTTAAAGACTCCTTTTTGTTCACATCACGCTGTCTCCTGAAACATTTCTCCGTAGTATGACCAAGCTCACTACAATAAGTACATTTACTTTTCTGAAATCTAAAGGTGAAGCTGGTATTTACTTCCTGAGAAGCATCATCTTTATTCTCTTTCCTGTTACCTGTACTCTGAGTAGAGGCAACGTACTTATTCTCAGCTTTCCCTTTTTCTCTAGAATATCTCTTGTGAGTGAGAACATACTCATCAGCTAAAACTGCAGCATCAGACAAATTATCTATTCTTTTCTCATCAAGATATAGGCTTACATCTTTATAAATACATCTCTTGAAGTCCTCCAGCAAAATCATCTGCTTAAATTTGTCAAAATCAGAATCCACATTCTTAGAATTTAACCACTGCTCTAACAGATCTTCTTTGATTTTTGCATACTCAACATGGGATTGCTTATCTTGCTTGTAAGTCGTCCTAAATTTTACTCTATAGGCTTCAGGAACAAGCTCATAGGCCTTAAGAATCAAGCTCTTAACTACATCATAATTATCAGATTGATCCTGAGGCAAAGATGCATAAGTTACTTGAGCTTTACCGGTGAGAACAGTTTGAAGGAGTACTGGCCAATACTCCTTGGGCCAACTAAAACCTGTAGCTACCCTCTCAAACAACTGAAAATACTTTGTTAAATCAGATTCATTAAAAGGAGTGACAAGTTTAACATTTTTAGCCACATCAAAATCATCAGAGCTAGATGATCCAGTTCCACCTTGTTTCATGCGATACTCATGGTCTGCCTGAATCCTGGCAAGTTCAATTTGTGCCTGCATCTGTGCCTCCTGAATACGAGCATTTGCCTGAAATTCAGCCTCCTTAGCTTTTGCCTCCTGCAGGGCTAGCTGTAACTTAGCTAATTCAATCTACGTTTGCTCATTTGGAGGAGTTACATTAAACAAGCTTTCATTGATCATGTCAACAATTTGATCTTTAGAATGATGAGAGTGAACTGCAATTCCCAATTGTTGAGCAACAAGCTTAAGTTCATTCTTTGTTCTGTTTTCTACATCCAACACTGTTTGCACATTTGACAAAAAATCTTTGGCTTCATCAAGTGTAGTAATAGTAGACATAATTAATAAGTAACAGTCACAAAATATCAAGCAATATCCTTATGATAATATCCTGAATATCTTGATAAGAGGTCGCCAAATTTATGTTACGGAACAGAGAAAGATAATGTACACTTTAAGTGAGAATGCTAAAAAATCACTACTGTCCCGTAAAGTTCCAGGTTCAAAACAAAAGAGTTAGGTAAAATTACAAGTTAAAGTTTAATGCTTAAACTAACAACAAAACATTCAGAACTCATAAGGATAATGTAATGGCAAATAAACAGGCTAAATATATGGTTAACTGCAATAGCCTCTATTAACACGAAATTAGCAAGAGGAAATTTATCTAAGTCAGCCCTGATAAAATGAGATACCAGATAATACTCAGTGAATGCCAGATAAATTATTACAGATACAAACTATTTTCAAAAATGACTGACATAACCCAACATTAATCAAAAACCTCACTAGGCCTAAGAATTAACCTTATGCTACACAGTACAAGAAAAAATGCAACAACACTTATACTCAAATTACACACAGCTGCTAGGTGTTTGGAGATTTCTTGAGCACTCACAATAATAATATCTGTACAGGGGAGGACAGAGATGTGAACAAAATGAGGAGCAGATCTAAGTGGCAATGATGCAGAGACTGAGCTCATTATATAGGGGCCAGCAGAGCTTGATACAACTTGTCAGAAGGACGCACAAATGAAGCCATGGGGACAAAGAGTTGACAATCCCGCTCTAAATAACAGAGAGAACGACTTACTCTACTATAACGGTAGAAGGGGGGGACTGAGGCAGAACACGCCCGTGATCAAACATGCAGCATACTGTGCGTTAAAATTACACAACGGATGATGAAATCATAGGCTATGTAACAGTATCTAAAGTATTTTTCTATGCATTTTTGACTCTTGATAGCTCATTTCTAGCGTTTTTTCGGCTGAAGTATAATTATCTTATTTACTGGAGGGAAACAAGTATCAGTAAAAAAAGGTTTAATGCCAGTTTGATTCACACTTTGACAGAGTGGAAAAAATGCAAATTATATTTAGACTAAAGATAGACCATTGTATTTAGCTCAGGGAAACACATTAGCTATACGGATAAAGCTCTGTATTCATGTCTTTTCTTTATGTCAGTTAATATACCATAATTACTCTCTCTGTTACGGTCTTCTATGAGGCATCATTTCAAGACCACATTGTACCCGTGGTCCTCTGTTTACAGAGTTAGTAAACTCTGGAATTTTCCTCTTCAGCTTTCCCCTTACATACAGCCTCCAGTCGAACAAACGCAGTTGTTGTTGTTGTTGTTGTTGTTGTTGTTGTCGAGTCTGTCTGGTCGAGCAGACCCGTTGTTGTTGTTGTCGAGTCTGTCTGGTCGAGCAGATCCGTCAACCACAGGCATGCGACTGCCCACGCAGTGCCGTCCCGTGAAGTGAGCTGATGTTCCCTTCCTGTATACAGCGCCTTGCCACTGCGAGGGTCGTGGAGGAGTGTGGAGATTTGGTTCCTGAATGGACACTGCATTTGCTTCTCACAGCCAGTTATAAGGGGTACCGTAGTAGGCTCCACATCACCCCGTTAGTTGGTAATATGGTTACCAACGTTGTAAGTGGTATCCTGGGTTGCAGGAAACCAGTAGGTTTGTTACTCAGAATAGAGCCAACTGAAGTAGAGTGAAGAGTAATAAAAAGTAACAGAAAAGATGAGAGAATTAGAAAGTGAGGAGGTCCAGAATAGAAAAGAATTATGAAGATGTAGGAATAAGTAGGCAACATGACACCAAATGAGTGGATGATGGTCCCGACCATCGCAAACGCAGTCTGTTTAGATATTTCGAAATAACAGAAACTGTGTTTTGGATCCTTGTGTTAAAAGTTGGTGACAGGCTTTCAGATTTCTTCCATTTCCTCATTCTATGCATATTCGTGCATAGAAATTTAGAACAAACTTTAAAGCAGTGGCAAAAAACTGGTCTATTCTAAACCGAAGGAGAGTTAAACTCCTGAGTCACTCTCATCTTATATGTCGGGACCAACTGCCTGGCCCCGGGCCCCTACGCTCCTCATGGGGCAATGTAGGATTGGATGATGGATAGTTAAGATTGCAAATTCTACGCCGCTAATCTTGAGTTCATATACTCCAAAACCAGTGCTAATTTTTTATTTATTTTTTTTCGGTTACGTGGGTCATGGCGCTGGATTAACATATATATATATATATATATATATATATATATATATATATATATATATATATATATATATATATATATATATATATATATATATATATATCCATTTGGAACCCAGTGTCCTCAGTACTGGACAGAACTGAGAATTTTCAAATTTTAATAAAGTAGGGAACCCCCGGGTAGGGACCTATAAGCTTCGCGACTGTGAGCCGATAGGCGGAGGGCGATACGCTTAGTACCCTCCCAGTGCAGTGCCTCGCCCAGCAGCCCTGGGATCCAATGGGTTAAATATATATATATATATATATATATATATATATATATATATATATATATGTGTGTGTGTGTGTGTGTGTGTGTGTGTGTGTACAGAAATAGCTTCACCCATAGTTGCGACTTACTTCTATTGAATATTGCGTCAGTTAACGTCCGACAATTCTTTTCTACTAAAAATGGACATTGAGAACAAAACATGATGAAATTTCCATGACTAACGCAATGGCTGAGAATAAAAATCTTATTGTTCTAGCGTACCTCTGAATTCGATTAAACTTGCCTCAGCCACTGGATTAATATCAAAACAAGTGAAAGGATGATACATTCCTAGCGCGAGCAAGTGTGTGTGTGTGTGTGTGTGTGTGTGTGTGTGTGTGTGTGTGTGTGTGTGTGTAAAACATCTGCAACACAAGGAGCAAATCCGACCCCGGCAGTCATTTTAGTGCTCACGTATAAACACAACAGGATAGGCTATCTAGTCAAAGATGTCAAATAGCAAATTTGGAGTAAATCAGATGAAAATTGACGGGGTTATGCCCATTAGAAATTTTAGGCCCCACCCACCTGACATTGCCCCCCCCCATACCGCTAACTGGTGTGTGCCCCCCCCTGATGTAATGAGGCATGTCTTAGAATGCGCAATTGAAGGATGCACCTGTAGGTTTTGGTTTCATGTCGATATGACGAATTTGAAAGGAGTTATTGCGAAAAAAACGATTTTTACCCGTACCCGCTATTTTTTTACATTTTTTCTGCCTACAGCCTGGGTCTTGGCCCAATTTGGCCCAAAATTTAATCAGGTGATCAGAAGGTCATAGCCCATCATCGCTGTAAATTTAGTCAAAATCGCACAGTAGTTTTCTCGTAAAGTTTTTAACAGACTGACAAACAGACAGACAAACAGACAAACCGAGTAAAATCAATACCCATCCCCGAGCCCCTCCAGAGAGGTAACGGGTAAAAATATGTACAAACAGAATTACATGAAGCGTTTATTCCTTCATGACAGCTGTTTGTTTCTTCATATGTCGTAATCTAAATTAAGAAGTCCAGGATCCAGCACACAGATAACGCTGTCCTTCAGAATCAACCACAAAATAGTAATATGTTTTACAGATGGACGTTCAGTACAGTAAGATTCGCGAGACTTATTCTTGCTGAGATTGTTTACAAAGCTTCATTCAGATCTATTTTCAGGTATGTTTTTAACCACTTACACATGTGATGGCATCATATAAGCAATAAATGGATGCCTGGTGGCCTATGGGTTAATGAGTGCCAACTGGATGTAACTCATAAAAAGTTCTTAGGATAGCTGTTGACATAATGTCGTTCAGAGACGAGTGACTGTTATGCCTAGACACTGTAGGCTAGACCGATGGCCCTACTCTGGCGATGGGGAAACATTGGCTTTGATGGATGGATGGCTTTTATGAACTTATACATGGACATAATAATAATCCATCCATCAACCAATCCTATGTTGCCCAATGACAAGCGTAGGAGCCCCGGGCTAGGCAAGTTGGTCCTGACATTAAAGATGTGAGTGACCAGCCTCACTCATCCCTGAGTGGCACTACGTGAGCAATGAACCCCAGCCACACCCTGGATAGAAACCTACACAGGCTCAATCCGATTTGAGTGCCTTAATTACCCACAAAATCACCAGGTGCCATAATTTTGTTATATGATTACCACCCAGCGCAGCAAATGGTTTCCTGGTGTACAGGAAACCATTTGGCTTGTCACTCACTGTAGAGTCACCCATAGGCAGAAGGAAGAGGAAAGAATGAAGGAAAGAAAGACAGAAGAGTAATAGTAAAGTCTCTCGTAGGCAGAAGGAAGAGGAAAAGATGACGGAAAGAAAGACAGGCGAGAAAGAAAGGAAGAGAGAAAAGGGCAGACACCCAAAGCTGCACTACATCAAGTTAGTGGATGTTGAGCTCCCCCACCTACCGCAAGATGATAATAATAATAATAATAATAATAATAATAATAACATTAAAAACAATTACAGCAACAGCAACAACAGCAACAGCAATAACAAAACCAACAATAAAACAATAACAACAATAACATTAACAATAACAACAAAAACAAAAACTCACAACAATAACAATGACAAAAATAATATTAATAATAATAATAATAATAATAATAATAATAATAATAATAATAATAATAATAAAACAATAGTAATACCCCATCTATCCACCCACTTTCCAATCAGTTTTTGTCCCATTAGGAGTGTAGAGGTTCGGGGATAGGCTGCTCATTCCTGACATTTAAGACGAGATTGACCAGCCTCACATGTCCTTGAATTACATTATGTGAGCCGACAACTTAAACCATTCCTTCGGAAATAAAGTCTTCAGGCTTAACCTGCTTGGAGCACCTTGGCCCACTAAACCATCGTGCTTCCTTCAGTTATATGGTTACTAACCAACATAATAAGTTTCCTGGTGTATAGGAAACCGTTTGGCCTGTCACTCACTGCAGAGTTACTCAATGGTTGTACTACATCGAGTGACTTGATAGTGGGAACCCCCCACCAACAGTAAATATCATAAAAAAATAATCATCATCATCATCCGGATGTCCTTTCCCATCCTATGGCAGGGTGAGAAGTAGCAGTGTTCAGATAGCCCATATTTGACTACTCCAATGGGCCACACATCCATTAGCTCACCATTCAAGCCCCCAGAATCCTGGCTCTACCTGATATGCCAAAAACATTCACCACATTCTGTAGCTTCACATAAACGTATCCGATAGAGTCAATCCGGACGATGTCACGTAAAAAAGGAGTGCCATATCCCTGATCATGCTCTTCTTCTCACAATATTCATCCAACTGGCTCGATCTCTTGTCAGTCTCCTAGCGTCACCGACTTCCAAACCTCTCTTTCTCATACTTTCATCCACCACATCTCTCCACCGTCTCCTTGACCTATCTCGCCTCCTTTTCAAATTCGCTCAGCTATACCTTTTACAGCACTATTGTTATCCATTCTCTCCATTTGACCATACCATCTCAGTACACTGTTTTCGATTCTGGTGTCCACAGACTTCCTCGCTCCACATCTTTCACAAATTAGATTATTTCGTATCCAATCTCTGTACTCCACATACAATCCTCAGCAGTCCCATCACCACTGCTCACTCTTGACTTTTCATTTTCATGCCATACCATAGTCTCACACCCATATGTAAAATTTGGCACTAACACTCCTTCATGTAAGCCTTGTGCAACTGCAACACTCAAGCCTCTGCTTATCAAGGCCTTCATTACAGCAGCTACTTTCCTGCCTTGTGTTACTCTACTTTCCACTTCTTTTGCACATTTTCCTCTCTTTATATTATCAGTGTACCTAGGAATATGCATTCTCACACCAATTCCAGTCTCTGTCAGTTCATTGTAACCTCCCATTGGGAGTTACTTTCTCTGTCAATATCCATCACTTTACTCTTTTCTACATTTACTCTCAAGGCACGATGCTCACAGACATCAGGAAACTCTGCATTAGTTTACCAAGTTCTTTTGTGTTACTGAAGGGTAGTTAAGAGACAGGAAAAGATCAACTTGGGTGAGAGAGCAGACTAAAGTCAAAGATATTATAGAAGTTATAAAAGAACAGAAATGGAGGTGGGCAGGCCATATAGCAAGAATAAGGGATAACCGATGGAACAAGAGGCTGACTGACTGAACACCAAGAGAATGTAAGCGTAGCAGAAAAAGGCGAGACAGGAGATGGAGAGATGAGATAGAGAAATTTGCAGGGAAAAGGTGGCAAAGATTGGCTCAGTCAAGGAATTCGTGGAAAAGATTGGGGGAGACCTTTGTTCACCAGTGGACTAGTTATGGCTGATGATATATATATATATATATATATATATATATATATATATATATATATATACTGTATATGGACAGATACATTGATTATGATTATTGTTGTTGTTGTTGTTATTATTATTATTATTATTATTATCTTTATTATTATTATTATTTTTATTATTATTATTATTACTACTACTATTATTATTACTACTACTACTACTACTACTACTAAAGTATCGTCATTAGTAGTGGTAGTAAAGAGTGTCGTCGTCGTAGTAGTAGTGTCAGTAGTAGAAGTAATAGTAATAATCTATCTATCTATCTATATACCTAGGCTGCTTCCCCCAAGGAAAGGGAGGTAGCCGAGACAGGACGACTCACTCTCCATTTACTCATCCATTCAAACACATTTATTCGCATCTTAGCCCCAAAGGGGAGAACGGACAGATCCTCACTGCATCACACCGCACAAGGGTCAACTGCACAATGCAATCAGTGACATCCACAGCAGGGCCCGACAGCAGAACTGGTTTACCCCTGCCACACCATAACAGACCCATCCCCTTACCCGCACCTGACCTGACTAGCTGATCAGACCAAAAGCGGGAGAATATCCCCTCAGGGCTGCGTCATCACTTATTCATTCACAATTTCTCTCCATTTATTTCTGTCACGCACAGCCACTCTTCCTTGCTCAACAGACATCCCTCTCGCATCCAGCGCTCTCTTCACACTGTCCATCCATCCTATTCGTGGTCTTCCTCTCAGTCTTACACCTCTCACATCAGATCTAGTTATCTTTTTCACCAATCGCTCATTATCCATTCTCTCCATATGCCCAAACCATTGCAACACCCTCTGCTCAACTCTACCAGCCATCTCCCGAACAACTCCAGTTCTCCTTCGCACTTCATCATTTCGCACTCGATCCATACGCGTCACTCCACACATACTCCTCAGACATCTCATCTCCATTACATTCAAACTTTTCCTCTCTGCTACACCCATATTCCATGTTTCAGCCCCATATAATGCAGTCGGTACCACAACACCCTCATACAGCCTTCTCTTTACATCCATTCTAAGCGAACGACATTTAAACACTTTTTTCATTCCTCCCAGCACCTTTCCTACTTCATTTATTCTAAACTTCACTTCTGCATCTATTCTTCCATCCACAGTAATAATACTCCTAGTTTATTTTTTGATGCCAGGAAGAAAGAACCAAAGGCTGAGCCCGCAAAAGAGTTCCCTCCCAGAAAAAAAAAAAAAAAAGAGCCAAATTCAAGATCCATTCATTTCGAGAACCCTGGAGATACTCCGTTTGAAAGACTGGAGATCATAGGAAGTAGAAAATACAGACAGAGGGAGACAGTTCCAGAGTTGACCTGTTGCATAAATGAAGGACTGGGAGTAAAGGTTAACTCTTGCATTAGAGAGTTGGACAGAAAAGGGATGAGAGTTTGTTGCTAGACGGATGCTATGCACCCATCGTAGAGGAGCAGTGACCACTGAAGTAACAAGAGAAAAGAGATAAAGAGGCAACAGTGCTTTGAAGAGACAGAGGTTGAAGGGAGCCAGTCAGAGGAGGAGAGTTAATGAGACGAATAGCGTTTGACTCCACCCTATTGAGAAGAGCTCCTATATGTGGGGAGCCTCCCCAGACATGAGAGTTGTACTCTAAACAGGGGAGAATAAAACTAGCATATAAAGTCAACAACTGTGCAGGGGTAAAGAACCCATGGAGTCGGCTTAGCACACCCAATCTCTTGGAAGCAGATTTTACAAGAGATGTAATATGATCTTTCCAAGATAAGTCCCGTGTGAATGAAACCCCAAGCATGTTCAAGGATGATGCAGGATTAAGCTGGATATTATTAAACATTAGTGAGTACTCCTGTTGAAGATTTCGACAGGTTGATAGATGTAAAAACTGAGTCTTTCATGCATTAAAAAGAACAAATTTTTACCCCAGTCAGAGATACGAGCCAAGTCAGACATTAGGTGTGCTACAGCCTCATCCCTTGTTTGCTGAAGTAACTGCTGAGATGAACGTTGTGGAAACCGAATGGAAAGGTGAAGAGTGGAATAATCAGTGTATGAGTGGATAGGGTTAGCTGTACGTACAGCTTGGATCATTGATGAATAAAAGGAAGTGTTGGTGATAGGACAGAGCCCTGAGGAACACCACTGTTGATAGATCCAGGAGAAGAACGATGGCCGTCTACAACAGCAGCTGTAGAACGACCAGGAAGGAAGCTGTAGATGAAGGCACAGATAAAAGGATAGAAACCGTAAGAGGGCAGTTTGGAAATTAAAGATTTATGCCAGACACGATCGAAAGCCTTTGAGATGTCAAGTGTAATGACAAAGCTTTCGCCAAAGTCCCGAAAGAAGGATGACCAGAAATCTTAAAGGTAGATGAGAAGATCGTCAGTGGAGCGTCCCTGACGGAACCCATGCTGACGATCAGAAAGAAGGTTGTGATAGAAAAGATGCTTTAAAAATATTCTATTAAGAAGAGACTCGAAAACTTTTGACACACAGGATGTTAATGCAACTGGGCGATAATTAGAGGGTTGGGAATTCTTTAAGACTGGCTGAATGAGAGCAAACTTCGAACAAGAAGGCTAGGTACAAGTTGATATACAAAGGCAAAAGAGTTTATCTAGGCAGGGTGTAGGCTAAGCACAGAAGCATAGTTCTTGAGGACACCAGGAGGGACTCCATCAGGCCCACCATATACCTTGTTAGTATTAAGGCCAGTGATTGCAGAAAATACATCAGCTGAAGAAATTTTAATGTCAGCGATGAGGAAGTCAGAGGGGGGAAGTGATGGAGGAACAGCACCGGAATCGTGTAAGGTGGAATTGGAGGAGAAAGTCTGAGCAAAGAGATCTGCTTTATCAGTAGAAGAAATAGCAACAGAGCAATCAGAGTAGAAAAGAAGAGGGAAGGATGATGAGGCAAAGTTGTTAGAAAGGTTTTTGGCAAGGTCCCAGAAGGAACAGGGAAAATTAGAGTTGGAGAGTTGAAAGCATTTTGTACAGATGAAATTATTTTTAGCAGGGCAAAGAACAGACTTAGCATGATTCTGTGCAGAAACATAAAAAAGATGAGATTCAGGGTGGGTTGGCTCTGGTACCTTTTATAGGCCCTCTCCTTGTTGTGGACTGCATTAGAACAAGCATGATTAAAGCAAGGATTTCTTGTATTAGTCAAAGGATATGAGAAAGGAATGTATGCTTCCATGCCTGAGAGAATAACCTCCGTAATGCACCAGGCACACTCAGATGGCTCCCGGTCATGGAAGCAATAATCATTCCGGGGAAAATCAAAGAAATACTGCTTGAGGGCCTCCCAATCCGCAGCTCCAAAGTGCCACAAACGACGTTTCTTTGGAGGGTCCACAGGCTGTACCAGAGTGATAGGACAGGTTAATCTGCTGCGTGCCAGTGCCGTTTTAAAACGGTTTAAAATAAAAAAATTCACTATGACCTTCTTTTTCAAGATTCGTGGGTAAAAATTGGCAGGCATGTAAGGTAACTGCTCCTCTGCCATCCCCCAGGCTGTCAAGGCCATACACTCACTCATTCCCTCTCCCCTCATGCTCGCTCTGCCTCACTCTGCCTGTGTGCCTCATCCAGTGCTGTACAAAGTGATGGCAATTTTTAAATATTTTCATGTAAGTGTAAGTTGTAAATATTTTCTTGTAAGTGTAAGGACTATATAGTGAAGTCAAGTTGTAAATACCTTCTTGTAAGTGCCAGGACTGTACATAATGAAGTCAGGTTGTACCTGTCTTCAAGTATGTGTAAGATAATGCATTCACAGTGAGAAAGACACGCAAATTGTGATAGATGCTGAAGTAATAAGTAATCAGAAAAGTGTTGTACTGAACAAGACTATACCTTCCCAGCATAAATACCTGAGTATACCTTACATAGAAAATGGCTTTCTCTCACGTACGTGGTGAGCGTGAGAGAGTGGCTATACCTGTATACGAGTATGCCGGACTCAATAAAACCCATTTCTAAGCCTTGATGAGCATTTTAACGGCGAATTCTTTGTTTCCACACCAAATCTATCATTTTAGCCATAAAAAAAAAGATCGAAAAATGACTGGCACTGGGGTGACCCATAGGGCTAAAAATAGCTGGCATGCAGCGGGTTAAGGTAATTAGGTTATGATCAGAGGAGCCCAACGGAGAGAAAAGATTAACAGTGTAATGAGAAGGATTAGTTGTAAGGAAGAGGTCAAGTATGTTGGAGCTCTCTCCAAGGCGGTCAGGGATGCGGGTAGGGTGCTGTACAAGTTGTTCTAGGTCATTAAGGATAGAAAGGATGTAGGATTGTTCACCAGGTGGATCAGTGAAAGGAAAGGAGAGCCAAATGTGGTGGTGAACATTGAAATCTCCTAGAATGGAGATTTCAGAGAAACGAGAAATGGATAGAATGTGTTCCATTGTGGAAGTAAGATAGTCGAAGAATTTTTGATAATCAGTAGAATTAGGAGATAAGTAAACAGCGCAGATATATTTAGTCAGAGAATGACAGGAGAGCTGAAGCCAGAGAGAAGGGAATTCAGAAGAATCAAGTTCAGGAACATGAGAGCAAGATAGGTCATTGTGTACATACACACAACAGCCACCTTTGGCTTTGAAATGAGTATAAAGAAAGTAGGAGGATACAGAAAAGAGTGTGCTAATAGTTGCCTCAGACAGCTGAGTCTTGGTAAGGAAGAGAAAGGTGAGGTTTAGAAGAGGAGAGGTGGTGTTCAACAGAGAGAAAGTCAGAGGAAAGGCCAAGAATGTTCCAAAAATCAGGAAGAAGTGAGTCAGACAGTGGTTCCAGGCAGCACATTGAGTCGTCACCAGGAGAGAGGCAGATGTTGGGGACATTTATGGTCCCCCTCCCACCTTGGGGGACTCCGAGGCATGGTTTGGGTACGCCATTTTCCTGTTTTTTTTTTTTTTAAATAAGAAGTGTAGTGTGTACTGTGCATGTAGTTTGGTGTTGACAGTTAGAGAAACTTGTACTGGGGAGCATGCTGGCCTACTCTCTGTGTTACTGAAACACTGATGAAGTTCGGCAAAGGGGGATGGTCAGGAACTAGTCCTGAGGGCTGATGAAACGGGAGCTCCAACTCTCCCTGTCATCAGCTTTCCATCCACCTTGGGAGTACTGCCCTGCTCGACTGGTGCTACAGTCTACTTGATGGAAGCTCATTCTACGACCTGTATTAAGGTTTCACAGATTTCTGCCCGCTTTCCAGTATTGTGTATCCTAATAAATTTTGAAGGGGGGATTCACTTCCTAAAATAATGATGGAAAAATTTTTATAGTGGAAGACATTATCAAGGACCCAGAAGAACTGGCCTTAGACGTTTCATTGAAATTCATGCGCTCACTTTTCCTTGTTTTTGTGCATTTTTATTTTTCGGAGGGGGGCTAATTCCCCCGAGAATAACTGGGGGTTGAGCTCCCTAAATATCGCATTATGGATGACAGTCTACTGTACAACATGCATTAAGATATCAAAGCCATATCTGCCCTCTTTTCACTACTTCTGATAATTTTTACCTTGGTGAGGGGGCTGACCTCCCCAAAAAATCGTGATTGGAAAATTTTTGAATTATGGAAGACCTTCTTAGTAAGGAGACGAACTCGCCTGGGAAGTTTAATTCAAATACATGAAGGTTCCTAGGAGGAGTTAGGCATGGACACACACAACACAGACACGCTAAAACTAGAGCAGCGATATAGGGCGAGTCGCCAAAAAATATCCCATCCTGCTCTTCAGGAATAATAATAATAATAACAATAATAATCATCATCATAACAATGATGATAACAGTACGGTAGTAGTAGTAGTAATAGTAGTAGTAGTGGCAGTGGAAGCAAATAATAATAATTATTATTATTATTGTTATTATTATTATTATTATTAATCACTAAGATGCGAATGAATGTGTTTGAGTGGATGAGTATATTGGGAGTGTGTCGTCCTGTCTCGGCTACCTCTCTTTCCTTGGGGGAAGCAGCCTAGGTATATAGATAGATTATTATTATTATTATTATTATTATTATTATTATTATCCGGACCTCCATTCCCACCCTAGGGCAAGGTGAGGAGAAGCAACGTCCAGACAGCCCAAGTTTGTCCGGTCCAATGGGTCACGCATCCATTCACTCGTCATTCAAGCCATCGCAATCCTGGCTCTATCTGATACGCCAAAAACGTTCACCACAATCTGTAGCTTTACAAGTTTATATAAACGTATCCGATATACTTAATCCGGACGATGTCACGTTAAAAAGGGGTGCCGAATCCCTGATCACGCACTTCTTCTCACAGCTTTCATCCTTAGCCTCACCGACTTCCAAACCTTTCTTCCTTACATACTCATCCACCATATCCCTCCACTTTCTCCTTGGCCTATCTCGCCTCTTCCCTCCTTCAAATTTGCTCAGATATACCTTTTCCACTACTCTATTGCTATCCATTCTCTCCTTATGACCATACTATCTCAGTACACTCTCTTCAATTCTGGTGTCCACAGACTTCCTCACTGCACATCTTTCACGAATCACACTATTTCGTATCCTATCCACTCTCTGTACTCCATATACATTCCTCAGCAGTCCCTTGTCCACTGATTTCACTCTGGACCTTTCATTTTCATGTCACACAATAGTTTCACATCCATATGTTAAATCTGACACTAACACTCCTTCATGTAAGCCTCGTGCAGCTGCAACATCAAGGCCTTCATAGCACCAGCTACTTTCCTTCCTAGCGTCACTCTATTTTCCACTTCTTTTGTACAATTTCACTCCCTTTTCTGTCACTGTACCCAGGTATTTGAAATCTCTTGCCAATTCCAGTCTCTCTCCATTCACTGTAATATCACACTGGTAGTCACCTTCTCTCTCAATAACCATCACTTTACACTTTTCTACATATACTCTCAAGGCATGACGTTCACAGACATCAGCAAAATTCTGCACTAGTTTACTAAGTTTTTGTCCGGTATTTGCAAGTAGTATTGCATCATCAGAATACAACAAATTTGAAATATTCCGTCCATCACCATTCATTACCAACGCCATCCTCCTCTCCATTAAGTGTGTTTTTATTTCTCTTATCACCCCATCCATCACTCCTATATCGAATAACCATGGGGCCATTACACAACCTTGTCGCACGCCCACACCGATCATGAACCATTCACTTAGATGCCCATTTACCCAAACACATGCTTCACTACAATCATAAAAACTCTTGACGGCACCTGCAAAACCTTCCACAATCCTTCTCTATCTACTTTGTCGAATATTTTTTCCAGATCCATGAATGCCATAAACACCTTATACAGTAGTCCTTCTCACAAGGTTTCTCCACTGTATGTCTTACTGCAAATACTTGATCCACACATCGTCTGTAACTCCTAAAGTCACGCTATTCATCACTCACAAGGCTTCTGATATCTCTCTTATTTTCTCTATAATAATTCTTCCATATACCTTCCCTACCATACACAATAAACATATGCCACGATAATTCTTGCACTCATTTCGTTCACCTTTATTTTTGTACAGGCGTATAATCACAGACTTTTTCCACTCTGCTGGCACAGTTTCACTCAACCATGCCTTCTTACATATCTCCAACAAGCACTTCATCCCTCTCTCTCCACTACACTTTATCGTCTCTGCATACACCTCATCAGCTTCAGCTGCTTTCTCATTTTTCAGCCATTTCACAGCGTTCTTCACCTGTGCGAGTGTCACATCCTGGCGCTGTATTCCTTCTCTGTACACCTCCAAAACCAATCATGTATACAGTGGCTCTGCTCCCTCTATTCCCATTCATTAGGCTTTCAAAATTTATATTTTTTCCATCTGGCCCTTACTTCATCCCCATGGGTTAATAATCTAACACTTACATCCTTAACACTTTCACATTTCTCTCCGCTGTCGCTTCTACATTTCCACACCTCTTTCCAGAATAACTTCCCATTTTCAAAGTAACCTGCATTCATTTTTTTTCCTGGATTATCATTTACCTCCATCTTTTTCCTCTTCACTAGTCTTTTTACGTGTTTCTTGCTCTCAGTATATTCAGTTCTTACTTCAATTGAACCCCTGTCCTGTAATCACTCTTCACCTGTGCGAATGTCACGTTGCCTGGCACTGTATTCCGTCTCTATACACCCCCCAAACCAGTCAGATTTTCAGTGGCTCATCTCTGTTTCCATTCATCAGGTTTTCATTCAAAATATTCTTTCCATCTGGTCCTTACTTCATCCCCATGGGTTAATAATCTTTCCGCTGTCACTTCTACATTTCCGCACTTATCTCCTTCTTTTTCCTCTTCACTACTCTCTTTCGTACTTCTTGCGCTCAATATATTCAGTTCTTATTTCAATTGACCCCCTGTCCTGTATCCATTCTAGCCACTTCTTGCTCTTTTCCTCCACTGCTCTCTTAACCTCTTCATCCCACCATGCCTTACCTTTCTTCTTTGTTGTTGCTCTTGTCACACCACACACCGCTTAATTGATATTATTATTATTATTGTTGTTGTTGTTGTTGTTGTTGTTGTTGTTGTTGTTGATGTTTTTGTTGTTGTTATTATTATTATTATTATTATTATTATTATTATTATTATTATTATTATTATTATTTGACTAGTTGACGAAAATTCACTGACAGTGTTCGCCTCATTTAACTCAGAATTAATATATAATTTATGGATGTGATGTCCTGATAGGGGGCTATAATAAATACCAATACACGCAAGTTTTACATTTTGTTTGGTTAATATTTACACGTTATTGCTTTCATTTGTTCGTTTATAAAAGCTCCAATATGTTTGCATGCGTCGGCCTTATTCATCTAATGGCTGCCATGCTTCTCGATCTCTGGCAGCTTCCATATTCAGTCTCTAATCCTGAAGAGGGAAGCTTGCAGAGATCGAGCAGCATGTAGAGCCACCATTAGGTGACCAAGGCCGACGCATGCAAGCATGTTGGAGCAGTCATAAACGAACGAACGAAAACAATAACGTGTAAATGCATATTAGCCAAACAAAATGTAAAACTTGTGTATTGTTTAATGATAGCTAATTACAGTTGCTTCACAGGTCGAGAGAGCAAATATCGTGTCCATGTCCCGTAAACCACATATAAATACTTTTTTTTTTTTCTACTAGTAATGAACTGCTGATACTAAGCGTTGGTGAATATTTAGTTAATACTGTCTTTCACGGTATTTGCTACTGTAGTATAATACAATCGGACATTAATAATACTGTAAATACTACAATGGGAAAAAGTGAGATGTTCAAAGACAACACGTTGGTGGGGTGGGCGAATACCAGATGTGAGCATCCCAGTCCACGGCAAGTTCTCTATCCATCACCCATGATCCAGTTTTTTTTTTACCCATCTGGAACGTAGGATCCAGAGCGTAGACTATCCAGTCCGACATCCAAGGTAGGAGTGACCAGCCTCACACATCCCTGAGTAGCATTATGTGAGCAATAATTTCCACCTACCTTTCGGATATAAGCTCTTACAGGCTTCATCCGGTTGGAACGTCTTACCCACTATAACACCACGCGTCATATAGTTACATGGATACCCCTCATCGAAGCAAACAGTATCCTGTTTAACAGAAAACCATTTGGCTTGTCACTCAGTGCAGTCAACCGAAGGCAGCAGTACATCGAGCGACTGGATGGTCGGCGCCCTCACCTACCGCATATTCTAAATGCTTGTAATAAAAGCTGTCATCCAATTACCTGGAAGGCAGAGATACGATCTTGAGATTATGTAGACGAACACTGAAAACAATAAAATTATTACCATCCATTTTCTCTGGCGAAAGGTAGTAGTAGCTGATGTTGTTGTAGCAACAGGTTCATCTGAATGTGAACCCAGAGGAGTGCAGGTTGAACCTGCCCCTCTCCTATAGTCACCAGCCTCTTTGAGAGGATAAGGAAGGAACTAAGGGACGTTTGAATAACCGGACAGCGGAGCTACCCAGCCATATCGTTTCCACCATGGGAAGCCTTCTCTCTCCAACACTTTACCATGAGATAAGAATGCTAGATATATTAAGTTTGTAATTGACCAACCCTGATATTTAAAGGAGAGAAAAATCTCTTCCCATTTTCTGTCGTATTTTGGTGTATTCGCTTTTACTTTTTTTTTTTTCGTTCTTTTCAGACATAATTTTCTGAGTCGTTCATAAGGACCATTGCAGTTATAATGATCCACAATTGATTAAGCTCATTGAGATTATACAATAAACTAAATTATATTTCCTCACTGCTATTGCCTTCCATCAATTTGTGCTTTATCTCACAGAATTATGAATCGTCAGCGAGTTTTTCAACCAACCGCACTCTCCGAGCGTGCGAAGTTCATATGGTTGTGGGTGAGAGGGAAATCGGCCAGGAATATTGCCAAAGAAACCGGGACAAGCGTAACTACAGTATACCGGTGGATCAAACGATGGAAACGAGAGGGAGCAGTTGAAAACAGACCTCGCTGTGGTCGACCAAGAGTTACCACAAAAGAAGAGGATGCTGCCATTATGCAGGTGGCGTTTGCACGACACCAGCTATCATCTGTGGATATCATCAGATGCCTAAAACTTCGCTGCAGTTCTAAGACTGTTCTCCGTCGAATTCAAGAAAAAGAGCAGAATACAGTTCATCAAACGAATAGCATTCATCCAATGGCATACAATATGGAAAACAGACAACATACATTTCTTTGTAATATAAATAAGCAACAGATATTGGACACTTATCGCTCTTCTTTTCCATGCACATATTCACCTTTCCCTTGTTCACATTCCGTAATGGAAACTTATTTTGAATACAAGTTCTTCTAATGCAGTACAATGTATACGGAACTGACAATAAAGGTGTCATTTTGTCAAGTTAATTTTGATTTTTTCTTTAATAGCCAAATGCATTTAATAATGTTTTATAAGCAAATGCAGAAGTGGTGCATAGATCAACGAAAATGTAATCATTTTTTTTTTTTCATATTGATAGTCCTCGTTATCGGTTGAAAGTCTGTTTATAAGGAACTCAGCATCAGGTTTATTCACTTATTGATAAAGTTCTGCAGTTTGTAGTCATAAAACATACCACATGTAAAAGAAACGCCTTGAATGGCTCATTTGAGGACTTTTTTTTTTCTTCATATTAAGCATTTGTGAATGGGATGAAGGCCAATCAAAAAATAAGTGATCAATAGATAAAACTGGGATGTACACAGTACTCTGGTATATAACTGGATTCGTTTTTCGTTACCAAATGGGACTTTGATGGATGGTTGCGAAGAGTGAGGACGTGTTTCTGAGCTCTCGTCTAGCTGCAGGGTTGCCTCACCGGCCTTAGCTTTTTGTTTTCCTCGCCACTAGGGCGTTTTTCAATAAAGTTAGGTTAGCTAGTACTAATTCTCCTCCCAGCCCTTTAGAGATATAGTAAGTGTCTATATCTGTTTCCTGAGATTGCCTTTGCTTACTCACCTCTGGAGTGTACCCCCCACTGATCGCTCTGGGGTGTGAGTTATACACGGGCGCGTCCTCCCGAGAGTGGTTTGAGAGGGTAATCTCAGACTAGGTGTGTCTTTCCCAGGTACCTTGTCCCTTGCTTGTTTTTCTTCTTCTTCCCACTTCCCCCGTGAGGGGGAAGTGGTTGCTATGACGGACGCCCCTACTGCCTCCCCCCCCTTCAGGGGGGGAGGTGGTCCTGACGAAAGTAGGAACAACCGGACTGACCACCCCCAGACTGACGGACGCCAGACTCGAGCCCCACTTGATATCCCAGTAGCTAATGCGACCTACGTCACCATCCATGCGCTCGGTTCCACTCCCCTGTCCAGTCTCAATCCCTTCCTTATCAAGAAGGTGATTGACCACTGTGCGGGAGAAGTCGAACAAGTTAAAAAACTTGCTAATGGAGATCTCCTGGTCAAAACTGTAAACTCAGCACAAGTAAAGGATTTGTTGAAACTGCGCAAATTTCATTGTTACGATGTCGAAGCCAAAATCCCAGTCTCCATGAATTCTTGCAAGGGTGTTGTCACTTGCAGGGATCTCATGGTGATGAGCGAGGACGAGATCGTAAGTGAATTGGCGCAGCAAGATGTCATAGAGGCTAAATTCATAACTCGCTACTCGGAAGGCATAAGGACGAAGACAGCAACTATCATCTTGACGTTTGCCAAATCTTCTCTTCCTAATGAAATAAAAGTTGGTTACGAAATTATTCACGTTCGGCCGTACATCCCTAACCCTTTGCGTTGCCTGAAATGCCAGCTGTATGGGCATGGTACAAAGACTTGTCGGGCTTCCCAGCCAGTGTGCGGCAAGTGTGCAAGCCAGGGTCATGATGCGGAAAGTTGCACATCAGAGACAGTACGTTGCTTTCACTGCAAGGGTACTCACTCCACTTCCTCTAGGGATTGTCCCAAGTGGAAGGAGGAGAAGGAAGTCTGCGCAGTGAAGGCAACTGAGGGTATTTCCTACTACGAAGCTAGGAAAAAGGTGAAGGAGTTGCATGCAACTCCCACGCCGAATAGGTCCTATGTTTCGGCGGTAATATCCCGTCCTGTGATGTGCTCTGTCGAGACGCAGACTGACCCTGTCTTTCTCCCTCCTGCCGCTCACAGTACATCTCCATCTCGACCTCCTGTCCGTTCCAACTCTCTCACTGACATCCCTAAAGCTTCAACTTACTCTCAGGCTGCTGCTGCCTCTTCATCAGTACGGCCTAAAACGAAGCCTGACAAGCCTACTAAGAATAACATGACCACCCTCACGAAACAGTCACGTCCTCATGTCCTTCCGGTTCCTACTCCAGCGAGGGAGAGAAAGGTTAGCTCTTCCTCGGGGGAGGCTGGGAACCTAGTTATTGATGATAATATGGAGGTTTCCATTAACAAGCACCGGGATAGGTCCCCCGGTAGTCGCTCGCCTGCCGGCGGGCGACAAAAAAAGACAAAGCACACTGGCCCCCAACGAAAATCTTAAACCGCCGCATTCACTAGAGGTATTGGGAATAAGTTACACAATATAGCAATCTTGCTTTCTATACACAGGCCAGACGTTGTTTGTTTACAGGAGACGCGCCTGGAGGATCGTCCTGATCCTCCACAGTTCAAACACTACCACTCGTATAGAAGATATGAAGGTCACGGAGTTGCCATTTACACACACAAATCACACCCACAAACGGAAGTGATTCTAAATTCTACTCTGGAAGCGGTCGCATGCAGAGTAAAATTTAATAACACGTATCTGTCTATTTGCTCTCTGTACTGTCCTCCACATGGCCCCATTGATAGTGATGCTTTAAATTCACTAGTGGAACACCTGCCTGGAAATAAGTTAGTGTTGGGCGATTTTAACGCCCATCACTATCAATGGGGTAGCTTGAGGATCGATGGTCGTGGGGAGCAAGTAGCCGACCTAATACTACAGTCCAACCTCTGTCTTCTGAACGATGGTAGAGCGACTCGTGTAGATGATCGTACTGGTAACTTTTCGGCCATTGACTTATCTTTGGCCTCCCCTGGTATACATCAAGATCTCTCATGGGACCCTTACGACGACTCCTTGGGAAGTGATCATTTACCCATCTGTCTTTCTTATACACGCGACATCATTTCGGACCCTCCACCTCCAAAATTTAACTATAAGAAAGCAGATTGGGGATCCTTCTCAAGGATCGCCAATTTAGATATATCTGGGGAGACCATAGATGTTAAGGTCGAAAATATAACCCAATCCATATTACACGCAGCTGAGGCTGCTATTCCCAAGACTTCTACAGTTCATGCGAAGCATAGAGCACATTGGTGGACGCCGGATTGCCGACAAGCATTAAGAAAACACAATAGGAGATACAGGATTTTTGATAGTCAGCCCACTGTGAAAAATTTTATTGCATACAAACAGGCACGGGCTGAGGCAAGGAGAATAATAAGAAGGGCCAAACGTGACTCCTGGCGGTCCTTTGTGTCCACGGTGACTCGTACAACACCATTACGTAAAGTCTGGTCCACTATAAGAATATTAAATAATAAAGGCCCATATTTCCCCATTACCACATTGCAAGTAAATAATAACATATATGACGAGCCCGTGGACATTGCTAACATCCTCGCCAGGAGTTTTTCTCATGTAAGTAGCTCAGCCAATTATGACCCGCGTTTCCAACATCATAAACGCACGGCTGAGCTACAGATATTAGACTTTGCCACAGAAGACGTAAACTCCCCTTACAACCAAGAGTTTACGCCAGATGAACTGCTCCTTGCCCTGAAATCCTGTAAAGACACCAGCCCTGGACCAGACACCATCACGTACGGTATGATCCAGCATCTTAATCAGGACAACCTGATTAAGATGTTAGCATTGTACAATGAGATTTGGGCGTCTCGAACGTTCCCAAACTCATGGCACTTTGCGCACGTCATACCGATACCCAAAGAGGCTGGTCGTCTTATGAATCCCACTTCATTTCGTCCTATTGTGTTGACTTCTTGTCTATGTAAGGTCATGGAACGTATGGTTAACAATAGGCTTCTTTTTGTTTTAGAGTCGAAGAATTTGTTAAATGATCAACAATGTGGCTTCCGTAAATACAGAAGTTCACTAGATCATTTAATGAATTTGGAGCATTGTATTGCAGAGGCATTTGCCAATAAAGAATTCATGATAGGGGTGTTCTTGGACATCCATAAAGCCTATGACATGACATGGCGACACGGTATACTAATGAAGCTCTATGCTTATGGTTTAAGAGGAAATTTGCCTGTTTTTATTTCAAATTTCTTAAGGGACAGAACTTTCTCTGTCAAATTGCCCCGTAACGTAACATCGGATATATTTATCCAGGAAAACGGGGTGCCGCAGGGAAGTGTACTTAGTCCTACCTTATTTAGTATTATGATCAATGATATTCTGTCATCAGCTTCCATCCCGAGGAATCTTAAATACTCGCTCTACGCTGACGATTGTGCAATATGGCACTCTTCCCGTAATGCACAATTTTCGGCTGGGCGGATTCAAGCAGCCCTTGACTCCGTCCACCAATGGGCCTTGCAGTGGGGATTTAAGTTTTCCGTACGTAAGTGTGCCGCTATAGTTTTCACTAATCGTAACGTACCTAATTTGTGCTTAACTTTGGATAATCAGGCGGTACCTTTTCAAAATTCTGTAAAATTTTTAGGAATACATTTTGATCGTAGAATGAATTTTAAACTTCATGTTAATACTTTGCTTGCTCGTTGTGATAAACCGTTAAATGTCCTCAAGTACCTAGCGGGTACTACCTGGGGTGCCGACAGAAAATCTTTATTAATGGTGTATAAGTCCCTTATTCGATCAAAGCTAGACTATGGCGCACAGGTGTATGGCTCGGCATCTGATGCCACATTGAAAGGATTGGATGTGTTGCAGAATAAATGCTTGCGAATGTGTCTTGGAGCCGTCCGGTGTACCCATGTGGCTCGTATGGAAGTGGAGGCGAATGTGCCTCCCCTCCGTATTCGCCGTGACCACCTGGCATTATCGTATGGGTTAAGAACTTTAAGGAAAAGTAATATCGGCAATGTGGCCTGTACCCCCCTACGTCAATACCACCACCTTCTGCGGGGGGTGCGTCGGCCACTTGCCGCTCGCCTCCACTTACTGTCTCAGGAGCTTGATGTGGACCCCAGTGACTGTGACAAGTTGGTGCTTAAAAATATAGCGCCTTGGGAGCCACACGGCTTTACAGTCGATGTTACATGGCTCCCAGCACCAAAGGCCAAGGCGCCGGAGGCGGAGGTCCACCACTTGTTTCGTAACATCATTATTCGTCACTTGGGGTCCCATCAATTGTACACCGACGGCTCCAAGTCGAATGAATGTGTGGGTGCAAGTGTGTGGTCGACTGAATGTGCCCTCAGGTATCGGTTGCCGACTCATACATCTGTGTTTACTTCAGAACTTTTTGCTATTGACAAAGCCATAGACTATGCTCTCAATTCTAGGCATGACTCATTTGTCATATTTTCAGATTCAAAATCAGCCCTTCAGGCAATTGCATCTTGCACTACGGACTCTCATGAGATCCAGGGCCGCATCGTTAATAAGTTGCATTCATGCAACAAGTCATTCACGCTGATCTGGGTGCCTGGTCATTGTCGTATCTACGGCAATGAGCAGGCTGACTTACTTGCAAAGTCGGCTGTAGAGCTCGAGGAGACTTGGGACGTTCCTCGTGATCTACGGTCGAGTCTATCTCTCGGAAAGAAATCAATAAATCTTCTGTGGCAAGGTCAGTGGACCAGACTAAATATTCCAACTTGTAAGCCGTACCTGGGCGACTGGGACACTGCCAACCGTCCCAGTCGCCTAGAAGAAAAAGTGTTGGCACGATTACGGCTTAATGCCACCGTTTTAACCCACATAAAACCATATATGGAAAGACGCTTCCCACCGCACTATGACATCTGTAATGCGGTGTTATCTATTAGTCATATCATCCTGCGCTGTCGGCGATTTATTCGTGAACGTGCTTCACTTATAAATTACTGCGGCGCAGTAGACGTCCCCTTCACCCTTTCCACCATCCTGGGTGATGGGGACATTGTTATGACTGATAAATTGATGGCTTTCTTGAGAGAGACCGGACTGATCAGAGTGATGTGACTTTTTTACTGCGTGGTTATGGTTTTTATGAACAATAAATATGTATATATTGTAATATTAATTAGGGTTGACAGTTGACATATTTTAAATAGTTCCTCCTCCCACCGATCTATTTCTAAAATAGATGTCCCCTACATTAAGCCAAGTTCCTCGCCTGACAGTCACCAGCTGATGAGTGCAAGTGTGCAATATAGGAAGGTATTGGGCACTTGCAGTCGATGGTGGTCTGCTGGGCGAGGTTCTTCACTTTTTGTACAAATTATGTAAATATATTATATTATCTTGCTTAAGTTATTCTAATTAGGGACGACAGCTGACGTATATGGAAATGTTCCTGACTCGTCTGGTTCCCTTTCATATATTGATGTCCCCTATATTAGGTTGTGCCTCGACTGACAGTCACCAGGTGATGAGTGCAGGTATGTCATGTAGAAAGGCATTACATATCTGCAGTCGATGGTGTTCTGTTAGTCGAGGTATTTTTACCATTAGTGTAGGTCTAGTTATTTGTCTCTGTAGGATTTAGTATAGGTTAGCGATTTGTCTGTTAGGTGATTAATTTTAGGGTCTTTAGATTAGTTTTTCTTTATAATATAAGGTATAAAAAATATAAAACCAAGAAAAAATTAAAAAAAAAAATACAAAAAAAAAAAAAATAAAGATTAAAATTATTATATATATATATGTACCTTTGCATGAAAGTGTGTCTGTATGTATGCATGGAAGTGTGTATGTGTGTGTGTGTGTGTGTGTGTGTGTGTATGTATGTATATATATATATATATATGTTTGTATATATATGTATATATGTTTAAATGTATATACATATGTATATATTCATGGCCTTAATAACCAGGGGCTTCGGCCCCAATGGTTGATAGGCCGGAAAAAAAAAAAAAAAAAAAAAAAGTTACCAAATATGTGTCGTCTCATAAAGACATATTGTGTGATTGCATATATATATATAAAAGAAAGAAAATACAAAAGAATAAACATCTGCCTGCCAGTACAAGTTTACGAACGTTTGGAAAACATAAGATGGGTATATTGATTAAGTTATTCATCTGTCTGTGGATATCCCCCCCCCCCCTCTCCCCGCTGCATAAAGGCTCATGGCTATAGAGAGAGAGATGCCATACAGTCATTAATCATTTACGGTATATTTAAAGACATATTATAGTAAGGATAACACCTGCTTAGGGTAAAAATAACTCCTCTAACCCAGCAAATACCAGGCGATTTTATTCAGCTGATGGCCATAGCAGCCCGAGAGTTTAAGTTCTTAAACAATAACCTCCAATTTTTTTAGAGTGAAAAATTACCAGAAATTCTGTTTAGTTTTTTTTTTTTTTTTTTCCATGACTATAATGCAGAAGCAGAAATCCACCATGTTAATTATGCTTCCCTTGATGGACACAAGTGGGTGTTTTTATCAGGCTAAATCAAGACTTTTTTTTTAAGGTGTGGAAAAAGCAACCATTCAAAAGGTTAACTGAAACAGTTTTCAATCCTCTGACCACTAGAAGAATAAAATTGTCTTGTGGTAGCCTGAGATAAATGACTTAATACGTGCATAGAAGGCGACAAAACAAAGTCGCCCTCTTTACCTGTCAACAAATTTCCATTTTAACACCACATACAGCAAAAAGAAGAAAGACTCCGTATTATTGTCTATCGACTCCACGAGAAGAATTGAGGTTGAAGTTCTATATTTTCTAAGTAACAATATTACCACAGAAGACGAACCGCAACGGTCGATATTATATCCAGTTCACTAACTGTATAGCTGGGTGAGTAGGCCAGAGATTGAAACAAACTTTCTGCAAGAGTCAGAGCTATTTCAAGCTCAAACTGAACTGGTAACCCTTACACCTCCGGCTCCCCTTGATACCGTTCATGTTTTTTTTCCTCCTACTTCATAATTAACCTCTTCATTCCAACGGCATATTTTCTAGTTTATTCATGTTACCCACAGACAACTTTAATTGAATGACAATTTTTTCACAGTATATTTGCTACCTCCAGGCCATTTCATTGAAGTTTGGGAGGAACTCTGGTAGTGAGGAAGTTAATAAAGGCAACAGGTACACCTTAGGGAGGGGAAGGGGGTGGCGGGCGTAGCCTACAACCACCCTATTTTCGGTAGACCAGTGAATATTTATGTTACGTCCCAGTCCCCACACTGCCACAGGCTCCAACAGCAATAGTACAGTATAGGAAGGACGTTGCCCAGTGAGTTGTTCTTCCTATGGTCAGCCTTTAGGTGTACAGTACACAAGATCAGCTGAGGCGAAAATAAACACTGGCTCCTTAAAGTTCACTGTCTTTATTTTCCAAATAATTCAACCAAATTCTTTCCAACTTCACTGTTCTCGCAAGCACTGGAGCTATACACACTTTACTAACTGCTATTACACTTAATGCTTAACAACACTTCACTGTGTCTCAAGGTCCAGTGATATACAAACTTCAATAACCCGTCACTGTTTGCCACTGTTTTCACAAGTACCACAAATATACAATCTTCACTGACACTGACACTGCACTACACTCAAACTGAACCAAAACCAACTGCACTTCGCTCAAACTGACTTGACACACGACTTGACTCGTAATAATCTCTACCCCATCTTATATAAGCTTGCATTGTTCTAGAAAGACCTACTTCTCAAACATTTTCGGACGTGCTGGTCTTGCATAAGCCCCTAGTAACAAGAGTTACCAACTAGGAGACATCAAAACATGCCAAAGTCTTCTTACATTACATAACACTCTAAATCATTTACCATACGAACTTAAATTACATGATTTAACAAGGAATCAGATAAATAAAATTTTATAAAGAAAAAGAGCACAAAAATAAATGCATAACTTACGAAACAACTACGCTCACAAACAACAGGCAAACTGGCAACTCTGATGACTCGTACTGGAGCTTACGGTACTCTAAACGTCTGGAAGGTACGAGACCATCTAACTGGCAAATCTCCCTTCATAACACTACCCCCTCCCTAGTTCTTTGTCGTCCCGACAAAACTACACAGTATATACAAACATAAAACCTAATCCTGACGAAACATCCCACTGTACACAAAATAATCTTTCAACTCATCAGGTCTTCTTCTATGCTGCTTCCGACGATGTCCTTGTTCCTCCACACAGTCCACTTCTCCTGGAAGGTCTTGGTCCTTTTCTTGACACAGAACACATCACAGGTCCGACACAACTCTTCAACATCCTGACGCATGCCAATCCAGTAGACTTTGTGTCGCAGCCGGCTTAGAATTGTCTTCACTCCCAGGTGCCCACTAGTGATCTGGTTGCGGGACTCATCCAAGATCTCAGATTTCATCTTCTTCAGAACCACCAGTTGCCAACACTTGCTGAGGCCATTGGGCGTCTCCCACTGACGCTCAAGTAGTCCACTGCAACGAAGAAGGTCCCATTGACTCCAGCAGCTCTTGGTCGCAGGGCCTAACCTGGAAATTCCTCCCCATGATGGTCGCACTGCATTCCGCTGCAGCCACTCCAGCACCGGTTGCAAATCTGCACCCTCCATCTGCATCCTCCCCAGGTCTTCTCCATCCGACGCCGGCCCCGTCACTACAGTACAGCAGCATTTCTTCTCATGATTCCCATTCCTACTACATTACATGTCGTCTGTCCGTCTGTCTTCTCGCACACTATTCATCAAGGTTCTCTTGTATTTCTTCAGTGGTGGGTCTTCTGGAGCCTTCTTCTTATCATCCCAACCATTCTGATCCGAAAGTAACTCAAACTGTGCGCGGTAAGCTTCCCAAGATACTCTACCATCACTTTCTTGAGGTTTCTTCTTAACTCGATCCCAATTATAGCCATGCACTTCACTGGTTTGGGGCATAAAAACTGAGGCATCATAATTATGTCCAGGACTTGAACCTCCAACATTCTGATTATTCAACCCTGCAATGCCATCTCCAGATGCCCTAGATCCGCCAAGATTCATCATACACTGTCCACTCCTTCCATATGCTCTCTGTACACTAACCTGAGGCTCAGCAGTGCAATATTTCTCTACAGCCTCCATATTCTCACTAATTATCTCATGATCGACTACATGCTTCAATTGGCTATCTACATGCTGGCTGCACTCTATCACAATTCCCTCACTAATCCATAGCTGGTTGTCTACATACTGTTTGCACTCCGTCACTATTTCCTTACTAACTGTCGTCAACTGTTCGTCTACATGCTGTTTACACTCTGTCACATTATTGCTTACCTCATACTTCTGCTGCTCTAGCTTAGCATCTACTTCCTCCTGAAGCTGTTGCTGTTCTTCCTTGATTTCCCCTATGAATGCATCTGGCTGTCCTTGCACCCTCAGCTGTACTTCTCTCTGTTGCTCCTGTAATGATTCCCATTCCTACTACATTACATGTCGTCTGTCCGTCTGTCTTCTCGCACACTATTCATCAAGGTTCTCTTGTATTTCTTCAGTGGTGGGTCTTCTGGAGCCTTCTTCTTATCATCCCAACCATTCTGATCCGAAAGTAACTCAAACTGTGCGCGGTAAGCTTCCCAAGATACTCTACCATCACTTTCTTGAGGTTTCTTCTTAACTCGATCGTTCTTTCTTTTCTTCATTCTGTGCCTGCAATTGATCTTTGATTTCTTTCTTCTGTGCCAGTAATTGTTCTTCGAGTTTTTTCTGTCCTTCGTTTTGTGCTTGTTATTGTTCTCTGAGTTCTTTCTTTTCTGCCTGTAATTGTTCTTGTAACAGTTCTTTAAATTCGTTTCTGAGCTCTTTATTTTGTGCCTGTATTAGTTTCACGATTGTCGCCAGGAAAATCTCCTCCTGCCCAGCTCGAGATCTTGTCTTTACAACTGCTTCCATGTCAAAGGTTAGACTCACTGCAGCCCTAAATAATCCACTCCTGACACCAGTGCCACGTCCCAGTCCCTACACTGCCACAGGCTCCAACAGCAGTAGTACAGTACAGGAAGGACGTTGCCCAGTGAGTTGTTCTTCCTATAGTCAGCCTTCAGGTGTACAGTACACAAGATCAGCTGAGGCAAAAATAAACACTGGCTCCATAAAGTTCACTGTCTTTATTTTCCAAATAATTCAACCTAATTCTTTCCAACTTCACTGTTCTCACAAGCACCGGAGCTATACACACTTTACTAACTGCTATTACACTTAATGCTTAACAACACTTCACAGTTATTACACTTAATGCTTGAAACTTCACTGTTTTCTCAAGTTCCAATGATATACAAACTTCAGTAACCCGTCACTGTTTGCCACTGTTTTCACAAGTACCACAAATATACAATCTTCACTGACACTGACACTGCACTACACTCAAACTGAACCAAAACCAACTGCACTTCGCTCAAACTGACTTGACACACGACTTGACTCGTAATAATCTCTACCCCATCTTATATAAGCTTGCATTGTTCTAGAAAGACCTACTTCCCAAACATTTTCGGACGTGCTGGTCTTGCATCAGCCCCTAGTAACAACAGTTACCAACTAGGAGACATCAAAACATGCCAAAGTCTTCTTACATTACATAACACTCTAAATCATTTGCCATACGAACTTAAATTACATGATTTAACAAGCAATCACTTAAATAAAATATTATAAAGAAAAAGAGCACAAAAATAAATGCATAATTTACGAAACAACTACGCTTACAAACAACAGGCAAACTGGCAACTCTGATGACTCGTACTGGAACTTACGGTACTCGAAACGTCTCGAATGTACGAGACTACTTAACTGGCAAGTCTCCCTTCATAACACTTATAATAAAAGAACCATGTTAATTTTCCAAATATATACTATAAGTATCTTAAGTAAATCTTGTAAGTGAATCATTTAAACGGAAAAGGAGCTGATAATAAATAATGAGTCAGCATGAATTCAAATTTGTGATAGGCTTGGAATTATGCCTCCCCTTATCCAAGGTGCTGGATCCGGCCCTGTAGTAGTCTCAGCCTGTACATTGGCAACTTAGTGAATGTTGCTGAGTACTCCACTTGGGAGTGTTTTGCAAGGCCAGTTGCCAGAGCTTGGCCCCACGTCACAGTCACAGTATAGTCGCGGTGCGCGAGTCTGAAGGTGTCATTATCATGCCATGGCACTTACCGTCAACAGTGCGTCCGATTTCGTGTATAACATGATTTGCGTATGATTCGTGTATAATATGTTCGTATACGATAATATTCGTGTATAATATACTCGGGTATGATAATATGATTCGTGTGTAATGTTATACGAAATCAGACGCACTGTTGACTGATAGGGCGCCAGGGTACGATAATGACACCTTCAGACTCGTGTGCCGCGACTATAGTACCTCCAGGGATGACGGAAACTAACCATTTGCTACTTATTTGACGTACTAGCAGAGACTCTGCCTTGTTCACGGGTGATCCGTAACTTTGCTGGGCATGAGCGTCCATCATCCCTAAGCCGGGAAGCTGGGAACATGCTCCGGCTGCAGTCTTCAAGTATATTGTAATAATCCAGTATAGTGTAGTGCAGTAATGTAGTATGATGCAGAGAAGTTTCATCAAGTGTAGTAGTGTAGTGTAGTGTAGTACAGTGCTGTAATCTAGAGCAGTCCTGTGCCATATTAAATAGTATACTGTAATACTGTAGTGAGCATAGTGGTGTAACATAGTGTATCAGCATTACCATTACTGTTGTTGTTGGGGGGGGGGGGTATGATAGTGGTGGTGCTGCTCGACTCTGGTTTGCCTGGTCCAGCAGACTGGAGGGAAGCCCGTGGCAAGGAGGAGCAACTCTTCGACTTGGGAACACCACCTCTCCGATTTTGAGTACTGCAAGAAGATCTTGGTCAGTGTAATGGTGTAAAATAGTGTTGTGGAGAGTAGTATGTGAAGTAGTGTAGTGTACTGTACTGTAGTGAGTCTTGTACTGTAATACAGTGTAGTGTTGTAGTGAAGCAAGCGAGCGATGTTGACTCTCAGTTAAGTCTGAAAACATGTTGCCAGGCCCGACTTGGCCCGACCTTGCCGTCACGCTAAGCAGAAGCTAATAACTGTACTCTTATGTGAAGTAGAGCTGAAATTCTTTCTGCATGTGATACATTCCTGCAACAAATTTTTTTTATCAACTAAAACTCACCCATAAAGGCGTACTAACCCCTTGGAATCTCGAGTTTTCCAAGGGAGTGTTTGGCACTAATCGGTGAACGCTTCATTCTCTCGGAATTTATCTTGGAAAGAAAATATTACATCCCTTGTATAATCTACTTCCAAGAGATTGGGTGTGCTAAAATGACTCTGTACCTTCTTAACCCCTGCATAGCTGATGACTTTATACACGGGTTTTATTTGCCCCTGTGTAGAGTACACCTCTCATGTATGGGGAGGCTCCCCCCACAAAGCTCTTCTCAGTAGGGTGGAGTCAAAGGCTTTTCGTTCCATTAACTCTCCTCCTCTTACTGTCTCCCTTCAATCTCTGTCTCTTCGCCGCACTGTCGCATCTTTATCTCTTTTTCTATATCTACTTCAATGGTCACCGCTTCTCTGCATTGTCTGTTTGCATCCCTCTACCACTATGGCGGGACGTAGCACCCGTCTAGCAAAAAACACTCATCCTTTTTCTGTCCAACTCTCTAATGCAAGAGTTAGCCGTTACTCCCAGTCCTTCATGTATGCAACAGGTCAACTCTGTCTGTTTTTCCTACTGCAGTGTGGCCAGGCATCTCGAAATGAATGGATCTAGAATTTGGTTCTCTGTTATCTTGTTTTTGTTTTTTCTTGGAGGGAGCGATTTGCAGGCCCCTGACCTTAGATTCCTTCATCCTTACATAAAAAAAAAATACAAACAAAATCAAACTAGAAAAGCGTTTCTTTCGTAACACTTTTATTTGGCTTCGACTCTGGCAATTAAATATCCGAGATTCAGCCCATAGTTTTATATCATGGAAATTGTGATAACATGACTCTCACCCCCTCACCACGTGCTCACAAAGCTCACGTTACACGCGTAGGGAAGTTTTGTGAGTACATTATCGGAGTTTAATGAGGTGTAGTATGTGTAGTGTAGGGCATTGCTGTGTAGTGAGGTGTAGTGCAGCATAGTATGTGTAGTGTAGTGTAGTGTAGTATGGTATGTGTAATGTAGTGTAGTGCCTAGATTAATGTACTGTAGTACGCTCAGAATAACCTCATTCCCTCTGTCCTCCCCCCCCCCCTCCCTTTCTCCATAATTCAACTCACTGGCCACCATGACGTCTTTTTGTAGTATATTCCTGCCACTTTTAAGAAAGTTTATTCAGCTTAGGAAAATCCTTTCGTAATGAACTGGTTAAGGAAGGACATCTGTATTTTTCTTCATTTCGAACAGTATGTCATTAGCAAAATAAATTCGTGAAAAGTTGGTGACAATATTGTAAAATAATAGACAAACGACGTTAAAAACACAAACCATATACCTTATAATTGCACACAGTTCTTAGGCCCGTATATCTGTCGTCACCTAACGTTGGGGAGACATGAAGGTGATTTGTTTCTGGCAGCCCCTTACAGAATTAAGGCGTCTGGTTATAGATAGAAAGGCAAAAAGTTAATGGAGTATAGTAATTTCGCTAATTACAAAAAATAGTCTCATGAGCGGAATACATTCGTCTGAAAGCAGCAATTTTATAACAAACATTACGTAATCCGGCTGTAGGGGTTTACTCTCACTATTAGTGCAGACGATGTGGCTGGGATAACGCAAGACTTTTCGAACTGGGGAAGGGGATGGGGGGCGAGTTAGATACGGTATAGTGTGGGGTTTTCCCTTCACTATTACACTACAATAAAACTTTGAATAAAATCGTCTGTCCTTCTCTTCCACTACAGTCCACCTCTTGCACTCTTAGAGCTTCATTTTATATTGCATTCCAGAGTAAACCATAAGTTTTAATTACGATGTAATTACAGTGTAATTATTCCCTTGTACAAAGGAAAAGAGGAAAAAGAAGTGTGTGGTAATCATAGGGGCAATTGTCTTCTTAGTGTAATAGTAAAAGTATATGGTAGGATACTTATTGACAGAGTTAGGGAAATAACAGAGGAATTAGTTGGAGAAGAGCAGGGAGGTTTTAGGAAGGGAAGAGGTTGTGTAGATCAGATATTCATTCTTAGATCCTTAGTGGAAAAGTTTCTAGAGAAGGGAAAGAAGTTGTATGCGGCCTTCATGGATTTGGAGAAAGCATATGACAGGGTGGATAGACAAGGACTGTGGAAGATATTAAGAATATATGGAGTAGATGGGAAGTTCTTGAATGCTGTGAAGAGTACGTATGAGGGTGCTAAGGCTGCAGTGCGTGTGGATAGAGAACTGAGTGAATTTTTCTATTTGAAGGTTGGGTTGAAACAGGGATGTGTCATGTCTCCATGGTTATTCAGTCTGTACATAGATGGGGTTATAAAGAGATACAAGGTAGGGCAGTGGACGTTAGAGTGGCCCTAATGAGAGAGGGCAGTGTTTGGACACTCCCTGTACTGTTGTTTGCAGATGATACTGTGTTGTTAAGTGAAGACGAAGGGGAGCTGCAAGGCTTGGTGGATGAGTTTGGGAGAGTGTGTAAGAAACGGAATCTAAAGGTGAATGTAGGGAAAAGTAAAGTTATGGTCTTCGAGAGAAGTGAAGTCAGTGAATGTACAGTGAGGCTGGATGATGAGGAAATAGAAAATGTGAATACGTTTAAGTACTTGGGTAGTGTGATGAGTAAGGATGGAAGTTTGGAGGGTGAAGTGCTTGAAAGGGTACAACAGGAAAGAAAGATTGGTGGTTCCTTGAAAACAGTGATAAGAAACAGGGAAGTGAGCATGGAAGTAAAAAAGTTACTGCATGACAGTATTGTGATACCAACTCTAACGTATGGAAGTGAAGCTTGGACGTTGTTGGAGGGACGGAAGTCAAGAGTGAGAGCAGTGGAAATGAGTTATTTGAGAGGTACATGGAGAGACAGGCTGACAAATGAGGATATGAAGGAGCGTTGTGGCGTGGATGTGGATGTGATAGGGAGCTTTAGGAAAAACACACTGAGGTGGTTTGGCCATGTGGAGAGAATGGAGAGTGAGAGACTGACGAGGAGAGTGTCTGTGAGTGAGGTGGAGGGGAAGAGAGGAAAGGGGAGGCCAAGGATGAGATGGAGGGATGGAGTGGAGAGGTATATGAGAGAGAAGAGTGTGAGTTGGGAGCAGGGAAGTGAAATGGCGGGGGCCAGGCCAACGTGGAGGCGACTTGTTTGTGGCCACCAGTATGGGATTGAGGCATCTGGCAATAGATAGCTAAATAGACAACGTAATTTTCAAGCGGGTAGGGGTTTGATATGTAAACATTTTATTGCAGTTAAGAAAATTGTTCAGTGCAGTTGCATGGTGGTAATTTGATAAAAGCGAAAAAGGGGTCAGCGAACTGAAGGAAATGAATATCAAATTAAAATAACCGGGTGTGGCAATGAGATCACCTCAGAACTATTAAGCTATTGAAGTGCTAAAATTAAACTGTTTTCATTTTTTCTAAATGTGAGAGTACTTTGATGATACCTCGACAAAGTTGACTATCATACTGTGACTTCGCATATATGGCCATCATCATCTCGATCTTTTTAAGCTCCAGGAATCCTGTCTATAATTAGGCTACTCATAGAAATGAAGCTGATTGTACAGTGCCGGTAAATATTCCCCTTCACTTCAGAAGACCGAGGAATACTGGAGCAGACCTAGGGTATGCAATTCTCCAGCCTCGACTATCCCCCAGGGCGCAAAAACAGGCCTATTTTTCGACTTTCTCAATGGTTAAAATTTTTATGCCCGATTTATAGAGCTTGAATTTACACACCTGAAAATACAAACCCCACCCTCCTAGACCCAATATTTACCGAGCTATGGCCCGTCAAAGTTGATAATAGTTACCCGTCACGGCCCTGGCGAGAAAGAAAATACGCCGCTCGCACTTGTTTTCTTCACAAAAGTTGGTACAAAAATTGCCAAAATCATTTTTTTTTTTTTTTTGGTGTGTATAGATGTTATAAACCATTGTAATGTGCTTAGATAAAAATAAAATGGTGACAAACCCCTCCAATAAATAAGATAAATAGTGAAAATTATCCTCCCCTCCTCTCCTCTTCCCGTACCTCCAATCCCCTGCCTCCCCTTCCCTTCCCCTCCCTCCCCTTCCCTTCCCATCGCTCCCCTCCTCTCCCCTCCCCTCCTCTCCCCTCACCTAACCTCCCATCCCCCCTTTCCCCTCCCTCCTCCCCTCCCCTCCGAGGTGTCAAATCTAGTTAGGGAAAATAAAATTTCTTTTTCGAGTGGGTTTCGAATAAGAACAGCTAAAATAATTGTCGTATGCTTATCTATATGCAAACACACGAATAAATTACAGGTAATGATTAAAAAACACGCGCCATAAAGCTTAAACAAATACGCAAAATATTCGAGGCCAGGGAGGTAAAGATACTGCGTGCTAGGGGGTGGGGGTGGGGGTGGGAGGTGATAGTGGGAGGTGGTAAGGCCAGGAGGGGGTGTATGGGGATGGAGGGATAGGAGGAGACCACCACAAAACACAAAGGAAGAGCCCAAATGGAGTACAGGGACATGGAGGGAGGGTAGGGGGGAAATACCCTCCCCCCAGGTGACTGGTGGGGGGGGACATGGGGGATCCACATGGGAGGGGGGGTTCATTAGGAGGGTGTGGGAGGCGTGGTGGTGGTAGAAAAACGGTGGGAGGTAGGGTAGTAACAAGGTACTGGGGTAGAGGGACGTGGCGAGAGGGAAATGGGAGATGTCCCCCCACCGCCTGGGTACGGGCCTGGGTCCCCCCTCAAGTGTGTCCAACACTTAGTTCTGATTGGTTAGAAGCCATCTACATCACAGCCGGTCTGGAGCCAGCTACCGCCAGTTTTTTGTGGATGTTGCATGATCAGCATTGCTCGTCCTTTTCAGGAATAGCACAAAAAGCTTGATCGACGAGCTTAGTACTTTTGGGGTTAACCAATTGGCTGCTGATTACCTGCTTTGCGTATTAGTCTGTCTGACATTAGTCGATTTTGAGTTAAACAAGAAAAACGTAGGTCATCAATAATGTAAAAAAAAAAAATGCCACAAATAATGGTTTGGCCGAGAATAAAAACATCACGGTATACTCCCACGTACGACGGGGAACGTTATTCTCCTCAAAGAAACTCACCGTAGACAAAGAATTATAATTGTTTACTATAACAGGAGCAAAATAAGTTTTGATAATGCTTCGAAACTACTTAAAGGGGCATCTGACAACTTTTGTCCTATTAGTGTAAATCTCATTTCCGAAAATGAGAGAGCATTTCCATTTACAGAAAACGACCAGAAAATTTGAGAGGATGTATATGCATCGGTGTTTGGTTCTTCAATCCATGTATGTATACTGTTGTGTCTCCATCTTTGGTTGGGCCTTCAAAGGACAAGTGAGAGAAGTTCCGTCGTCTGGAGTCAGAGGTGTGGCAGCTGTGTTATCAACCATCGGGAACCATGCCTGTTCTGTTATCTGCCTCTTCGATAGCAAAACATCTAGTGCTGCCACCTTCTTGGTAAGTATAGTTCGTCCACCATCATTTGACGGGGAATCTCGTCCTTTTGCAGCTTTTTCCCCGTAACTCACTGTCAGAAAAAAACAATAGTATGCCTCTACACTCCTCCGAAAATACCACTTAGTGACTTGGACCATACTCTAGAATCTGTCTCTTTCTGAAGATCCCCATTCAAGATAGAGGGGTAAATTTTTGTTTTTGGCCTAGTTAAAGTGGTCAATATAGTAGTATTAGGAAAACACTAGACCCTTTATGAAAAGATATAAAACAGTTAACGCTCTGAACAGTGACACATGGCTATAATTATGGAAAAATTTTCGACACACTGAAATCAAAACACTTTGTGAATATATTATGACAGGACTCCAGTGAAGTGTTGACGGCGTCAGGTGTTGGTGTATTTGTGGTTGTGAATGATGGTCACACTAACGCGACCCAGACACAACTCGAGGAAGTGGTTCCACTTGCTAGACAGGTAAGCTATTCCTCTTCTCACTGTTTGGTTGACGATAAGTAATAGTATTCTTTATACATTTGACAGATACTTCCTTAAAAACAATGACACTACCAATTTACATCTAAAATTGGGTAAATCAATAGAATTTCTAATGAACCGGGGAAAATATTCACAATACCGGGTGTTCCAAGTAGGTTTTTCGTAAGTCAGTTTAGGTGGACTGTTTGCTTATTAGTAAAATAATGTGCACGGGGAAATTAAGCAAGCAGGACTAATATGATCTGTCTGTTCGTCTGAGTCAGATTCCTCTGGTATTAGCTTTTAAAATGGTATAATTAAAAGGTGTTTTCGATACTGTATGTAGTTCAATTTATTTTCATACTGAATGCTCAGACTGTTTGTGTGGAAACAGACCCGTGAATGTCGCAGGCATTCATTTCATTGTTTTGATGAACGAAACCCAAGGGGAGTCAGAAGGGCTTAGCTTATGTGAAAACTCTTCTTGGTAGAATATTCATAAAATCAAATTTATAGCTGTATGTATATATATATATATATATATATATATATATATATATATATATATATATATATATATATATATATACACAGTGTATAATAGCCAACATATACACTGCCAGTTGTCTACATCTACATCTACTACCTAAAGTACGTCTATGTAAATTCTTTATGCGGAATATAACACTTATTTCATATTTATGGGTTGGCAGTGCCTTGCGGATGTTGGAATGATCCTAATGCTTTCTGTTATAAATGTGGAAGTTTCACTCCAAAGAAGCAGAAACGGAAGATCACGTCCCTTGTAAAAGATAGCTTATCTACATTATATTGGCATTAAGACTGGCGACCAAGACAAACGATGGACACCCCATATATGCTGCGTGGCCTGTTCCAACTCTCTTCGCAAATGGCTAACTGCAAGGAAAACAGGGATGCCTTTTGCAGTTCCCATGGTGTCGAGAGAACCTAGCGACCACACAACAGATTGCACCACATGCATGACAAAAGTTGTGGGATTTTCTTCCAAAAACAAAAACAGCATAGTTTATCCAAATTTACCGTCGGCAATTAGACCTGTCGATCACGTAGAGTATCTTCTCATTCTAAGGCCACCAACAACTAATGTGTATTCCAGACTTCAAATAATTCTGACTTCGACTGTCAGCCTTCTGGCAATGTACCCCATCTAGTCACCCAAGGCTACCCTTACGATCTTATACTTTACCTAAATTTATCCAAACAACAGTCTGAACTAGTCGCTTCGAGATTGCAAGAATGGAACTTGTTGCATCCAGACACAAAGGTGACTAGTTTCAGGAAGCGGCCACAAAATTTGGAATGCTTTTTCAAGTCAGATAGAGGAGTATGCTACTGCCCCAATATCGCAGGTCTGTTCAAAGCCTTGAGAAGGATTCATGATCCTGACGAATGGCAACTTTTTATTGACTCCAGCAAATCAGGTCTGAAGACTGTTCTCCTCCACAATGGGGACAGGGACGTGTTACCCAGTATACCACTTGTTTTAGCTCCTAAAATGAAGACAACGTACGAATTGATGTAAAAACTCCTCGTTTTGGCTGAGTATGACGAATCCCAATGGAATATCTGCAGTGATTTTAAAGTGGCAGTCATGCTGCATGAACTACAGGGAGATTTCACAAAATACTATTGCTTCCTGTGTTTATGGGACATCCGTGATGTGCAGCAGCACTACATCCAACGTGAGTGGCCTCCCCGAAGTTCCTACAAAACTGGTGTACACAACATAGGGAACGAACCATTCGTCCAAGTGAGAGATATCATACTTCCTCCTCTTCATACCAAGTCAAACCCTTTAATATGACAGGTGCAGGCTTCGCACACCTAAAGAAAGTCTTCCCTAAGATTAGCGATGTCATACTGAGGGAAGGCATTTACGTTGACCCACAAATTCGTAGCCTGATGAAAGACAGTCAGGTTTATGCAACCCTTGAGGCAGGCTATCTTAGGGCTTGAAGGTCTCTTAAAATTTGTGTTGGTTTTCTGGGCAGCCATCGCAGTAAAGATTACTTGAAAATCGTTGAAGGGCTTCTGGTTGCATACCATGAACTTGGATGCCACCTGTCTCTTAAGATCCATTTTCTTCACTCACATCTCCATCTTTTTCAACAATCTATGGTGATGTTAGTGATGAACGGGGTGAATGATTTCGCCAGGATATTGCCGTAAAGGAACAAAGATATCAAGTTAGAACTGGCGTTGGTATGATGGCAGACTAGTATTGGATGCTGACATGGGAAACCGATCTAGAGCACAAAAAGAAATAAAAAATCCTACTATGAGTACCTGTATTCACAGCGAAATTACATTCAGCGATGGAATAATACACGATTTTGTTGTGTATATTACTTATACATCCCAATTAATATTTCTCGATTTAAAAATATGTTCCTGGCATAACCAGGCGATATGAGCATATTGATTTCTGACTAGCGGAAGAAAAATTTCAAGGCTAAATTTCAGAAAATCTGTGCATGATAGAGAAAAGGTAAACACATTGTTAAAGGGGGGGTTCAGGGAAACACTGGATGCCCAGCCTTCAATTACTCGTCTCTTGATACATTTTGGTGGGAGTGGGCAGGGTAAAGAGAATATGAGGTAGTTTCACACCGGGGGGCGGGGAGCTAAAAAGTGTCTTGGTCTACGCATGACATCACAGGAAATCCAGACTGAGGGTCTCAGGCTGTAGTAAGGCCAGTCACTTTCCTACCTGTCCCGTGATATGAGCTCCCTGGCCTATATGGATTACTTTTATTTGCGTCCTAAACTGCATGCAGAGGAATGAAAAGGTTAATGCTATGTTTTTGAGATATTATACAAAAAGTCTTCAAGAAGAACTGTCTGTTTTCAGAGAATATAGGAATGCCTTATACAGGGTCATACAGACACAGATCTGACATCACAGGTGCCTGTAAGCTAGCTGATTATGAGAAAAACAACTGAAAATATTGACAGAGATCACTGGTTGAGAGCACAGCAACTCCAAAAACCTACCAAATGATCCAGAAATCGTCAGCTTACATTGGTATACCATTACATTCATTTTCTTTCACACTCCCATTTTCTCTCTTTCTCTCTTATTATCATTGATGTCACAGCCTCTGCATGAGCCGGGGACAATGAACCTACCTTTCATATTCTCTTTACCTCGGGAGCAGGTAAGGCCACACTCTCTCATGTTGCCACTAAGCTGCCCAACATATCATACAGCACTTACATTCCCCCCAGCAAAAAAATATATATAACTGCAATGGACACAATAATTGTATATCTGACAATCAATGAGAATAGGGTAAATACACATGAAATTACAGAAACGGCATGAATACAGGTTATGCTGGCAATTATAATAAGAGCATTCATACCAAGAAAAAAATATGGGACTTTTCACTGGTACATCAACACAGAAAAAATAAGAACAGTGAATGGTAAATGTTACACATAGTCAGACAGCCACCTAGGCTGCATACATATTCTCCTTGGATGTTGAGCAGGTGGCGAAGGCCGACGTGTGGGGTGTGGCAATCCAGGTGTGGGCGTATGATGCGCTGGGTGTGGTGAGCCAGGTATGGGGTCTGCCTTGGGTTGTGACTGTGACGTCGGAGAGTCAGGTGCGTGAGTGCGGTTTGGCAGTTCAAGGGTGTTGAGAGGTACCCATCACGGACGACCCGTAGGTGTCTCTGATTAAGTAGTGACAGGCGGCCACTGCCACACAGGTTGACAGGATACTGGCAATGGGGAAGGGCCTCGATGATGACACTACATCAGTCCCAGACTCTGGTTGATTGGTTCTGGACCCACACCTGAGCACCTGGTAGTAATGGAGGAAGGTACTTGGTTGTTCCGTGGCATTCTATGATGTCACTGTGAGACAGCCATTGCCAGCTTCCTGTCATGGAGGGCCCACCGTCTGAGTATATCCACCTAAAGCCATGGGTACCTCGTCATGCAGCTGTCTCCCTGTTGAAAGCTGGACTGGGAACTTGTTGACCCCGTGCAGGGGCGTGTTCAGGTATTGTAAGAGAGCCACTGACATTTTGTCACAGTAGAGACTGCCCCCAGCACCTGTGTTCAACTGTAACAGCCTCTTGGAGACTGTACACCAGTCTCTGCTCTGCCGTTGGACTGTGGGTAGTGGGTGGAGGAGATATGCATCTCCACCCCTCACCATTTGAAGAAGGCACACATGTCATCACTAATAAGGTTGGTCCCGCCATCAGTGCAGATCCCATTGGGTGCTCCCCATCGTGAGACATACTATTGAACCTGGGCCATGAACTTGTTGGAGGTGGCGCCGCTTGGAAAATGAGCAATCTCCGGCTACCTCGTCTGTCGGCATATGCCAGGTACACATGATCATCGAGTTGTAGCAGATAGCAGATTTGCCATTGTGTGTTGGAAGGGGTATTCCAGTGCTAGCATAAGAATAAGTGGTTCAGCTGACTGGGCTGTACACGAGTCTCTATAGTACCGAAGTTCACCTTCCATGCCTGACAATACACCATCTGCCTTGTTCTTCATGGCATGCTGTCGAGCCCTTGGTGGCCAGCGTGGAGGTTGGCTCCCACCTGGTGACAAAGGGCCTCAGGTGGATAGACCCCTGGTCGAATGTGTAAGTAACGAGTCCCTGCAACACTGCCAACCTATCCCTGACACCATAGAACTGATGCAGGCAGGCAGTTTCCTGTGATCTCGGTGCATGCCACTCACCTGCCAACACTGTGGGCAGAAGTAATTGGTAAACGGAATCATAGGTCGTGGCTTGGAGGACCACTGCAACATCCAGGGTGATACACCTGTCCTGGCTGAGAGCGGCAACAGTGGCCATAGCCATGGCCAAGTCCAGGTCGTCCACCAAGTCATTGTCTGTGGTGTCTGGCCGCACCCGGAGGGCAAGGTAGTGAGACAGGAAGTCGGCTGCACAGTTCCGTTTTCCCTGAAAATATTTCACCTGGAACCTGTACTGCAGCGTTTTCTCCTTCAAGGTGAACAGCCTTGGGTTGACAATGTCCTTCACTGCTGTGTCTCCTAAGAGCTTGACGAGGGGGCAATGATCAGCAACAAGGACTAAGCTGGGGCATCTGAGTAAAAAGAGATGGGCTTCATGGAGGCACCAGCTGACTGCTAATGCCCTACCCTCCACAGGTGCATATCCCACTTCGGTGGTGTCGAGTGTCGACTGCCACAGAGCACAAGACGCCACCTGCTCTTGCAACAGAAGAGAGCCTCTGTTGATGGGCAAGAGCAGTACTGCTGAAGAATCACAAATCCTATGATTTCCTTGCTCCAGTCTGTCATGGCGATCATGGGTCTGTCTTAGTCATAAAAGGTGAGGCCATCCTTGGCCAACTGAGACACTGCTTTCTTCGCCTGCTGAAACTTCTCCTGAAGGCAGTCATTCCAGTACACCCACCTGCCCTGGGGTTTCTGCAACAGCTCCTTAACCCCTTAACAGCGAGGCGTCACTTTCATGACGCTTGGGAGCAAGGGATCATACCGTGGGGCGTCGCTTTTGTGATTCTGTGTTATTTTGAATTCACCCGGGCTTCCAAGTGGTGGCTTGTATCATCTATCAGTACTGCCAATGTCCAACACTAGTCAGCACTCCTAATCTCATCTGTACTCGCATCCATTGTTGACAATTTAGCCATTTCTCCCCGTTCTTGACTCCCCTCCCTACCCCCCCTCCATTACCCTATCCTCTCGCCTGCCCGGCCGTGCTACGCTAAGTAAATCTTCCCTGGAATTTTTCACTGATTTCATCCATTGAAATAAGCCCAATGGCCTATTCTTATACCAAAAAATATATACAAGAAAGAAATAAGGTAAGTGAGAGTGCCATACACCTGGAATTGGCTAATTATCACCTGACAACACCTCACGTGCACTCGTTCGCTAATTTTCGCTGTTTATTTCCCCTTGAAATATGCCGTAAAATCTATTTTCGTAATAAATATACATATAAGGAGGGAAGGGAGAAGCCTAAGTGATATTTACGTTCACCTGGAACTACCTAATTTATAATGTATTGTCTAGATTTCCTGCCAATCATTTCACTGCTATATATTAGCTGCTGTCAAGAGGCTAACGTTGGCAGTAATGCATTTCCCTAGGTAGGCCACCACCCCGGCCCACCCTTATCAGTTCACTCTCATCTTCCAATGTGGAGGTATGTCTGTTTGCTCTTGCTAACTTCAGGGACTTTTCACCCCCATGCAAAGGGCCCTGTGATCTTTACCCCCTACTAAACTTCGTGCGGAAAGAGGTAAAGGGCTGACAATTGATAAAAGAGTGACTATGATCTTTATATTGAGTAAAACAGTGCAAGTGGAATTGTAAATAATGTGTAAACAGCAAGTGAAAGTAATGAATGTAAATATACGTGAACAGTGGAAAATAGTTTTATAAGTTACTTCAAGTGACAGTGCATAACACAGTGTAAATAAAATAGAAATGTAAATAACGTAAATAAAATAGAGAACGTAAATAGAAATGTAAATGAGTAGTATTATAAGAATACGAGTATATACCCTAGGAGTAATGAAAGTGAAAGTTTCACTCTAGCATGTCTGAATACTATGAGTTATGAGAGTGAAGGTGAAAGTGACATTCACTCTCAATGCTAGTATACAGGACGAGAAAGTGAATGCTACGTATTTTACTGAAAGAAATTGAATCCCTACAGTGACAATAAACTAATACTACTGAAGGAAACTTATGGATAAAGACTGTTGATATATATAAGTGTTATATAGTAATAGAAATATAAAGTGTGAGGGGGTTTTATGAATAATAAATGACAGAATACCAACAGCGAACTAGCGCAAGTGGGAAGGTCATACGCGCTCGTAATTTTCAATGCTTTCACAGTGGTTTTTATTTAGAGTATGGATCCCAAACTACTTGATAATCATAGAGTAGTGTTTATAGTGTTGATATCTGGCTGTGGTAATCATATTACGGGTTGTCGGGAAGTGTAAAGTGGAGACTTCGTTACCCAATTCAGAGGTCTCCACAAGTCCTACGGTAATCGACGAAGGCTCAACAAACATCCCAGGAGAAAGCTGAAGGTATGTGCCATAAGCATATTTAATTTTAATATTCTAGGACTAATAACTGATTTTTGGCAAATATTTTTTGAGAGTCTGTCGGAGCCCGAATAACTCCGCTGGAGACGCAAAACATTGGGAAACATGCCCGCGGTGTAAGGGTTAAAGAGCCCCATGATGGGGGCTGTGGCCAAAAACTGTGCCAACTGGTTAACAAATCCATACCAAGATCGGATGTCTGTTAAGGAGGGTTTGGCTGGCATGCCGAAGTTCCTGATGGCAGCCAGCCTCTCTTCTTTGGTCTTATAAGAGTCTCAGCCTATGTGGAAGCCAACTTAGGCTTCAGGGTTATGCTATTCTTGGTGCACATCTCCAAGAAGTGGCAGGTATGCCAAACTGCATCCTCAACACAGGCATCGTACAGTAGTGTGTCATCAATGCATTTGAGCTTTCATGGGACGTCCATAATGGCATCGTTGTACCTCTTGGTGTATGCGCCCAGGGCTGCGCAATGTCCTATGGGGATCCTGCAGTACCTGTAGCAACCCCAAGGGGTGATAAATGTCATGAGCTTCTTGCTCGACTCCTCAAGCTCCACCTGATGGAAACTCCAGTGTGCATCGGAGGTCGTCTTGTAGGTGTGATGAGGGATACAGAAACCATATCAAAGGGTGTGGGGGTGTGTGTATCTCTCTACAGCAGGCAGCATTGAGTTTCTGGAGGTAGACAGTGCGCCTTTGGTGACCCGAATTTTTGGCCACTGCCTCCATCCTCACACATCACCCAGTTGCCTCCCCTGTTGGCACCGGCTCAGTCACTCCCTTTCGTACTTCCTCGTCCAGCTTGTTCTTGACCTCTGCCTCCCAGTGCCATGGCACAGATGTGGGGGTGTGGCAGGCATAAGGCATGGCATTGGGAAGCAGGTGTATCCTGTGTGGCTAGCCTGACATGACTGAGGGCACCTATCAGTATTGAAGGAGGAGGATGAGAAGTGCTGGAGGAGCCATGCTTTCAGCTGTGGGATGCATTCCTCCAAGGCCGGCAGGGGCATGGTGTCAGACCTCTACGGCAAGTTGTCTGCTGGGTCTAGAGAGCTGCCGCCACCTGTGGCAACTGATGCAACGAGTGGGGACTGGTGTAGGAAGTAAGGGTGTGACAGACCCAATTTCCTGCATGCTGGCAATGAGGGATAGCACTGTTGGGCTGACTTGACAAAGTAGACCTCCTTGGTAGTTAAACGGCCAGCACAATGTGTGCCACACATGGTAGATCCCACTGACTGTAAAAGTATGTTTGTCTCATCCCTTAAGCCAGCCTGATGCTGCAACAGTGCAGGCTGTAGGGCCAGAGACTCCAGGAGTGCCGGGCCAGCCACACACACCAGTGCCCTAGTGTCAGTCACAGCTTGGACTGAACAGGATTTCCCATCACACCGGTGGCTAACGGTTACCTAAATCATAGGCTGGACCAATGAGCTGGTGCCAGCAATCACCACAGCCCAGGAAACCTCCTGGGTATCGCCTGCTAATGTCTGTGTTCTGGCACCTGGCAGCCTACCTTTGCTCCTACACAACTTCTTAAAGTGATCGGTTATACTGCACTAGTGGCATGCTAGGGACCTTGCAGGGCATGACAACCCTCCTGGTGGAAGAAAGTTGCCGCAGTCGGGAAAGGAGTGGGCCCTGGGACTCGAGGATGGGTCAGGCGCAGGAGCTGGCTTACGAATTCCCACCACACTTGGAGTCTCGTCTCTTTGAAGCACGTCTGGCAGAGGCAAGGCTCCAGCTGCCACACTCTCCCACGCAAAAAGCTCGCCAACACTGGCGTCCTAGGGGGCTGCCTCAAATGTAGAGCCATATTTACACAATGTATCCACATCACTGAAATTATCACACGACTGAAACACCTTCCTTTTGAGTAATGGATTATGCAAACCCACAACCAACTTCCGCAAAAGTATGTACTGCAATAGATCACCATTGCAATGGGAGCAATGAAACTTACAGTCGACAGCACTCTGGGTGGATCTCACGAAATATGTACTAATAGATTAACTGGGTAACTGATTTCTACTAAAAACGTTCCACAAATTAACTGTCGTGTTCGATGCTTGGAGCACAATCCTTTTGATGGCATCCAATGCCTCTAATGACGATAAGGAGCTCCAGTGCACTAGGGAAAACTTTGTGTCCAGGGACCGCTGTAGAGCTGGCCTGCCACACAGGCATATGTGCACGACCACATCTGACGGTGGCCATCCATTGAATTTCAGCCAGCACTCCCTGGATCATCTCCATGAACGAAAGACCACTGCAGACATCTCCGCCTCACACTTGTCCAGGGAAGCAGAAGCAGGAATCCTAGGCAGAGGCTGCTGCTGGGACATAGGCAATGTCAAGCTCTGCTGCAACTTGGAGATGGCCTCTTGGGCCTGATAGAACTACCTGAGAGACACCGCAGGTCAATGTCTGGACTTGGGAGTGGAAGTGGGCAGGAGTGGGTGCCAGGTAGCAATGGCAGGCTCGTAGATAGGACCAATCACTGCGCCATGTAAGACGGAGTTCAGGGAAACACCAGATGCCCAGTCTTCCTTCACTCATCTCTCGATACACTCTGGTGGGAGTGGGTAAGGCCCCGCTCTCTCATGCTGCCGCCGAGCTACCCAATATATCATACAGCCCATACACACATATTTGTAATTAGCACTGGCATTTTAACCCAAATCACCCATTCTCATTTCTGAACTAGATAAAATGTTGAAATTTGTCGAGTAGTGTGAGTCAGATGGACAAGCCCAAAGAAACTTGGTTTGGCCATATTACATCTAACGCTGTCTGTAAACAGTAGGTGGCTTTCAAAGATGTCACAGACAGTTTACCCCTTAAACAACTTTGATTTTACACTGTTTCTGCCCAGAGAGGTCCTACATCTCTCTTTTTCTGTAAACAATCTTCTCAATGCAAATTTTTAAAGTTCTTTCTCACAACATCCCAGAAACTTTGCTAACAAAGTTACATCTTTCAGTTTTCCTTTTCACTCATATGACTCTGTCACTGCCCTTCTTTGCTGTCTGCTCGCATCCCTCCTCCAGCTCACCTAAAATCCATCTGGCAACATACTCTGATACTTTGTCATTCATGCAAGCAACACGTCAACTCTGGAGTTGTCTTCTCTAGTCAGTATTTCTCTCTGCCCATGACCTCCAGTGTTCCTTATACGATGTGTCCAGGCATCTCAAAATGAACCGGTCTTGCATCTGGCTTTCTTTTTTTACCGTGTCTTGTAAAGAACGACTTAATATGTTTAGCCTTTGATTGCTGTTTCTCTGCAATGAAAAACAAAACAAAAGACAGCTATAGGTAACTAGTGGTAGCAGTAAAGTGTCATGCAAGTATATGGTGATTTGATACCCACATTCCCACCCTTGATGACTCTTTAATAGCAGTTTCCCAGCTTGTTGGACCTCTTCCCAATATATCCTTTGTTGGCGTGACCAGGTGCGGGAGGCGTCAAAGTGTGTCGCAGTGGTGGTGGTAAGTGACGACCCAGACTTTCTTGCCGCCTTCGCAGAGTGGTCCTTCAATCACCAACTCCTGGTATGGTCATCAAAGCTCATCATCTTCACACACCTTCCACTCGCCAGACTACAACATCTCGATAGTCTTCTCTTGAAAACTAATTCCATTATATATGTTGACACCAGCCGAAAAGGAATGAAAAGGTATGTCTTATATTACTTTATATCATCCTTGCCCTCACAAAGCACGAGTGAGTATAATGATTTACTCGGTGCGTGTATATATGCGTTTGTGCGCATGTGGGGGGGAGGGGTTGTAGTAACTAAAAAGTTTTCACTTTATATGAACCCAACTTGGTGAAAGTGTTGAGGGTCAGTCAATAAGTAAACAGAGCAATGGGTCGAAAACCAAGGTTACCTAATGAAGTCAGTTTAGAGAGTTTTTTTTTTTTTTTATTAAATCTGCACTAAATTTCTTGAAGGAGATGAGGTTAAGGCAAAAAGTTAGGCATGAGATTTTTTATAATAATAAGTCAAAGGTCAAGGCCACACAACAAGACAAAAGTTCGAGGGGTGTGTTTGAGTGCCCAAAATTTTTACAACAGTAAATTTATCTATTACTTTAACGAGATAAATTTAAATGTGTTTCAGAGACCGTGTGATAGTGAATGGGCTAACATAGAGTAGGTTGTATCTGACTCCATCAGTTCAATAAGTCTATCTTAAACTGATTAAAATCAAACGAAATTATGAAAATTACATCAACAACACATCATCTGCCCGGTATGGTGATATGGCCAAACTACAACACACCAACCATGTTCTCTTGAAAAATATCTTCTATTTCTTGACAGTCGAGGGGACGGCAAAGGTATGTGTGATGAAGGATTTAGCTACTAAATTCGTTCCCGATGATGACGTTTCTTTCACTTTAATCACACTAAAACACACTTTTATTCAGCAGTTTTATTCAACTCCAGATACTAAAGAAAATGACTAATAGTCACCTATAGAACTGTTTGCAATAATTAAGGTTGTTTCCTACCCTTCCAGTCAGAAAAGTCATCGCTAAACTAAGTTAACTGTGCAGAAGTTGCAAGAAATACAATAAGATATAGTCACCGTATTCAAGAAATTAAGAAGGAAGACGTTATACTGTATAGACATTGCTACGAACCGTGCAATGTGATCTCTGTCCCTAAGGTCCAAATCAAAGTCAGTGAGGTTTCAAGTGAAGGTGAATGGAAACTTGGGCAAATAAGTTTTCTTGTAAGTTCTTTGCGTAGCACATCACACAACTAACGTCTTTAATATCTTAAACAAATGCACAGTGAGACTTTTACTTAATAACCTAAATCGTGTGGCAAGGAAGACTGTGATATTTGACGTGGCAAATCAGATGAAGAGAAAGAATAGAGACATCATAGGTGAGCATGTGGGTAGGGTAGTGGTGAACAGAGGGGATATCAAAGTCGCATGGAGAGAGCATTACAGCCAGTTGTTGAATGAGGAGTATGACTGGGGCGGGGATGATTTGAAGCCAGCAGATCCAGTGTTTGGTCCTTGGCCTTTGATTGATGCTGCTACCGTGAGTAGGGCAACAGGTAGGATGCAGGTGGGGAAGGCAGCAGGTGTGTCTGGGTTGACTGCTGAAATACTGAAAGCCTCAGGAGATATGAGAGTGGGATTAGTCACTGACTTGATAAATACAAATATATATATGTTGTCGTAGATGATTAACTGAAGAGTGTAACTGTAAATGTGTACAAGGGGAAGGGTGTTGCCCTGGAAAGAGGAAATTATAGGGGCATAAAGCTTTTGGACCAGATAATGAAGGTTCTAGAAGGTATGATTAGAGAAGGAGTGAATATTGATGAGATGCAGTTTGGGTTTATGCCAGGGAACGGGACTACTGATACCATATTCATAGGTCGACAGCTTCAGAAGAAATACATAGGATAGAAAAGGGAACCATACTTTGTTTTTGTTGATTTGGAGAAGGCCGTTGACAGAGTCCCCAGAGAGGTGGTAAAGTGGGCAATGAGAAAGCTTGGGATCGAGGAGTGGCTGGTTAGGGTCGTTATGGCCATGTATGTGGGAGCTTGCACCCAGGTAAAGGAGAATGGAGATTTGAGTGATGAGTTTTCCGTGAACGTTGGTGTGTACAAGGGGTCAGTTTTGAGCCCATTGTTGCTTATCATGGTACTTAAAGCCCACTCACGTGACTTCAGAAATGGACTTCCGTGGGAGATATTGTACCCTGATGATTTGGTGTTGACTGTTGAGAATGAAAGGGAGGCAGAGAAAAGATTTAGGAAGTGGAGAGATGGTATAGGGCACAAGGGCTTAAGAGTAAATGCAGTTAAAACAAAAATGATGGTATCTAGGGCTGGTGGCGGTAGTGCCAAAGAAGAGGAAGAGTGGCCATGTGCGATTTGCCACAGGGGCGTAGGAGGTAATTGCATCTTGTGCAGTGTTTGTGATAATTGGGTATATAATATATGTACTGGCATTAGAGGCAAACTGCAAGATAACGCTGATTTCATGCGTGCGGTGTGTCGGATAAAGCAGGTGGAGATGGAGATTGCCAGGAGTGAAAGGACTGAACTTGCTGGCGAGTCTCCTGAGTGTGCGGAAGAGTTTTTTTTATTTAGGAGTCATGTTATGCGCTAGAGGTGGGGCTCTGTGGCTAGAGTGAGGAGTGGTTGGAAGAAGTTCAGGGAGCTGTTGCCTCTCCTGACATTGAAAGGGCTCTGCCTCCTTGCTAAAGAATCTTTGTATGCAGCATATGTTAGGAGTGTAATGCTGTATGGTGGTGAGACTTGGGCAGTAAAGGAAGGGGATATTTGCAGGCTCAAACGTATAGAAATGGCAATGATTAGGTGGATGTGCAATGTGTCCCTGAGTGCGAGGCCTAGTGGGGGGGGGGGGAACGGTAGATTTACAAAGAAAGAGTTGAGAGGTAGGATGGGACTGGAATGTATTGGCGTTGTGATGAGGAGAGGTAGATTGAGGTGGTTTGGTCATGTGGAAAGGATGGGGGATGATAGCTGGGTGCAGAAAGTGAGAAGTATTGATGTTAGGGCTGCGAGAGGTAGAACGAAAAAGACCTGGGACGAGGTCATTGAGTGTGACCTCAGGAAAAAGGGATTCAATAGGGAAGCTGCCAGAGATCGAGCAGCATGGACAGCCACCATCAAGTACCAAGGCCAACGCATGCAAGCATGCTGGAGCCTTCAAAATCGAAAAGAACGAAACAGTGAGCTATTCTAAATCTAATAGAACCACTCATAAACCTACTCAAACAAGATCAGTCAGACATTTCTGCTAACAGAATACGCAGTAAATGACAACAGTTACCTTTCCAGGGTGCGACATACAAGTCAACATAAATCCGAATTCTTAACTTACGATATGTCGTCTTGGGGCACCTCTTACACTAAATCATTAAATAACTTATACGAAGGAGAGTGACTTACATGAGGCTGGACAGGAGGGTGAGTGCCAGTTTCACCTTTAAACCTTTTTTACATACCCAGGTAATAACGCCTCCTCTCCTCCTCTGAACAGCTGACAACAGGGTTATTATCACTTTCGAATAATTTTTAGGTGATTGCAGGTCAAAATTGCTAGGGATGGCTTCAGGATCCTATGGAAGGCAGTCGTCTTTAGGTTCTACTTAACATCACTTAGGTCAGGCCACTCCTTCTTCCAGCTTGTAACCTGAGACGAGTTGACTTCCCAGATAAAGGATTGTTACTTATCATCACCGAGAGGGAACATTCGAGGCTGGGCTACAGCTGAGCAAAAATGCGGTATGGTAACTTTGGCTGGGGTCAGCCAGTATGCGTTGGACTGGAGAAAACAAGCGGTGGCTGGTGCCTCAGGTTACAAGCCAGTGATAGTGAGCCGGTGAATTATATATATATATATATATATATATATATATATATATATATATATATATATATATATATATATATATATATATATATATATATATATATATATATATATATATATATACCTGTCTATCTATCTATCTATATCTATATCTATATATCTATATCTATATCTATCTATCTATCTAATAGATAGATAGATAGATATAGATATATATATGTAGATATATATATATATATATATATATATATATATATATATATATATATATATATATATATATCTATATATATATGTAGATATATATATATATATATATATATATATATATATATATATATATATATATATATTTATTTATTTATTTATTTATGTACAGAGAGAGACAGACAGACAGACAGAGACAGATAGATAGATAGATACACAGATAGAGAGAGAGAGAGATAGACAGATGGATATAGACACACACACACACACACACACACACACACACACACACACACACACACACACACACAGACTGTATTTATCTGCTAACCGTTTTGAAACTTTATACTAAAAAACTCCATTCTTGCAAACATGAAGACGTTTTAGTTTATCTATACTCAACATATCTGTGAAAGCCTTTGGTAGGTAACTGGTATTGTAATTAGCAACACCGTTTCGTGTTTTCACCTGCATGCGCCTAAAAAGGGTGTAGACTTGTTGGATATCAACGTATAGTATCTTATATACGACTTGAGGCCATAATGCGCCCGTACATCCTTCCAGATGTTAGAAAAAAAAAATCAGGGAAATCATATATATTCATAAACCGCTTTACTTAACACATGACGCAAGTATTAGCTTTAATGGCAAAATAAAATAACACTAAGTAAAAACTTCACCCTGAATGTTGGATTTCAACCTGACTGTTTTAAAACCCATTAACATTTCATTGTGTCTATGGATGATTTAGGGGATGAGTTGGTAGCCAGAATTTTCCTGAGCTAAGTTGCCTTAATATTGGAAGTATGTGAGCTGTATGTTCTTCTCTTTGAAGGCGATGCTGAAAGACAATAGGATGAGAATATTACGTAGTTCAGTAGTGGAATGTGTTGATTAATGTGCAAGACCGATATAATGGAACTGGCCAAAGAATATGTACTGTACGAGTACACAATAACAGTAGCGAGCAAGACGAAGGGGATATCAGTGACGAAGTTGGAGGATGGTGTACAATAGAAATAAAATAAAATGAAAAAAAAAATCCCATTGATCTTTTCATGGTAGGGATAATTCTAGTATTCTATTGCAGCTAACCCCAAACTATTTTCCTCAGATGAAGGTGAGCTATGGGGGCCTGAAAATGTTAATACTGGTAGCCTACCTTTATCCCTCTAATAGCTGAGGCAAATCTAGTAATCTATCACAACTAATGTCAGACGATTTTCTTCAGCTGGAAGTGAGACATGAGGGTCTGACATAGTACTATCACGAATAACCCTTCCATAGTCGGAGCAGCTCTAGTCTTCTGTTCAACCTAAAGTCAGACAATGTTTTTTTTTTTCTTTTCAGCTGCAAATGAGCCATAGGAGTCTGTGAAAGAGATTAAAACTTTATTTCTGCATTTCCAGGGGCAAAGTTTACGCTGTGCTACCCCACAGTCTACCTAGTACTAACTATCTTCACGTTGCATCCTGGACTGACCACACCGGCATCACTGTAACCTCTCACGCCTCGCTCTTCCCAGATAAATATAACAGGTATTTTTGTATCTGTTCTAACTGGACGTTCATCAGTCCTTTATAACAATATCATTTTCGGCAGCTCGCCCAGATAGTACCCGCTGCGCGACATTTATCCGTCTGGTGTGTGTCAGCCTATCTATCTGTGCGTCTGTGCCTTAACTCCTCCCAGGCTATTAGATGACTGATTTAAACTTCCCAGGTAAGTATGTCTGGTTAATACGAAGGTCTTCCACTATATACAATTTTTCAATCATGATTCTCAGGAGAGATTAGCCGCCTATCTATCTATCTATTGCCAGACGCCATAATCCCCTACGGGGTGGCCATTTGACTCTGAGTTATTTGTTTTACAGGGAGGGGCACTAACCCTCCACCAACCCACTTGACACGTAGGGAGCACGTATGGTTTGGTTATATGGTTAGCCCCCTCACCATATTAAATTCTGAAACAGTGAAAGGGGGGAAGAGATGACTTTGATATAATATTACATGTTGTACAATAGGCTTTCATCCTTAATGTGATATATGGGGAGCGTGACCCCCCTAATATCTCTTGGAGGGCCAATCTCCCTTATACCGAAAATAAAAGCGATTTGAAATAAGGTGAGTATGGATGCCAAAGAAAACTTCTAAAGTCAGTTCTTCTGGTTCCTTTATAAGTTTTTCACTATATAAAAGTTTCCACCATTATTTTTAGAAGAAGGGAAAGACGAGAGGAAGGAGTAGTTGCAAGGAGAGTGGAAAGGTTACAAGAGGATGAGAAAAAGGCAGAGTATAAGAGAGAAGTGGAGGAACGATTGGGCAAATATGAATTGGAGCAGATGGGAGACGTGGAAGGTGTGTGTAAGATATTTACAGAAGAAATATGTGCAGCATGTGATGTGGTGTGTGGAAGGAAGAGAAGACGGAGGGGGGTGCAAGGAACAGCGTGGTGGACTGAAGAGGTGAAACAGGCTGTGGCACAAAAGAAGAAAGCATACAATGAATGGATGAGAAATAGGGGCGTGGAAGAAGTTGAGAGGCAGAAGAGAGAGTTATATGTGGAAAGGAAGAGAGAGGTGAAAAGATTAGTAAGAGAGAGTAAGAAGAGAGTGGATGAGGAATTTGGAAGGAATTTGAGTGTAAAGTGGAGGGACTGTAAGAAAATGTTCTGGAGAGAAGTGAAAAGAGTAAGACAGGGTGGAAGTGAAGTTAGCAGGGGAGTGAAAGATAAACATGGTAGATTACTAGTGGAGAAGGGAGAAAAAGTGAGCAGATGGAGAGAACACTTTATGGAATTGTTGAACGTAGAGGATGGAAGTAATGCGAGTATAAGTGGCTGGGGCATGGCTGGGAGAAGGAGGGAGGTGAGAAGACAGGTAGAAATCAGTAGGATAGAGGTTGTGGAAGCAATGAAGAAAGTTAAATCGGGGAAAGCCCCAGGAATTGATGGAGTGTGTGGTGAGATGCTGAAGCATGGGGGAGAGATAGTAGTAGAATGGATGTGGAAGATGTGCAGATTGGCCTGGGAGGAAGGTAGAGTCCCGGAGGATTGGAAGTCAGGTATAATTATTCCCTTGTACAAAGGAAAAGGGGAAAAAGAAGTGTGTGGTAATCATAGGGGCATTTGTCTTCTTAGTATAATAGGAAAAGTGTATGGTAGGATACTTATAGACAGAGTTAGAGAAAGAACAGAGAAATTAGTTGGAGAAGAACAGGGAGGCTTTAGGAAGGGAAGAGGTTGTGTAGATCAGATATTCATTCTTAGATCTTTAGTGGAAAAGTTTCTAGAGAAGGGAAAGAAGTTGTATGCGGCTTTCATGGATTTGGAGAAAGCATATGACAGGGTGGATAGACAAGGATTGTGGAAAGTGTTAAGAATATATGGAGTAGATGGGAAGTTGTTGAATGCTGTGAAGAGTATGTATGATGGTGCTAAGGCTGCAGTGCGTGTGGATGGTGAACTAAGTGAATTTTTCTCTTTGAAAGTTGGTTTGAAACAGGGATGTGTCATGTCTCCATGGTTGTTCAATCTGTACATGGATGGGGTAATAAAAGAGGTACAAGGTAGGGTAGTGGATGTTGGAGTGGCCCTGGTGAGAGAGGATAGTGTTCGGAAACTCCCTGTACTGTTGTTTGCAGATGATACTGTGTTGTTGAGTGAAGATGAAGGGGAGCTGCAAGGCTTGGTGGATGAGTTTGAGAGAGTGTGTAAGAAACGGAACCTAAAGGTGAATGTAGGGAAGAGTAAAGTGATGGTCTTTGAGAGAGGTGAAGTCAGTGAATGTATAGCGAGGTTGGATGGTGAGGAATTGGAAAATGTGAGTACGTTTAAGTATTTGGGTAGTGTGATGAGTAAGGATGGAGGTTTGGAGGGTGAAGTGCTTGAAAGGGTACAGCAGGGAAGAAAGGTTGCTGGTTCCTTGAAAGCAGTGATAAGAAACAGGGAAGTGAGCATGGAAGTAAAAAAGTTACTACATGACAGAATTGTAATACCAACTCTAACGTACGGAAGTGAAGCTTGGACGTTGTTGGAAGGACACAAGTCAAGAGTGAGAGCAGTGGCAATGAGTTATTTAAGAGGAGCTTGTGGAGTCACGTGGAGAGACAGGCTGACGAATGAGGATATAAAGGAGCGTTGTGGTGTTGATGTGGATGTGATAGGAAGCGTTGTGAGGAACACACTGAGGTGGTTTGGCCATGTGGAGAGGATGGAGGGTGAAAGACTGACGAAGAGAGTGTATGTGAGTGAGGTGGAGGGTGGAAGAGGGAGGGGGAGACCGAGGATGAGATGGAGGGATGGGGTGGAGAGGTATATGAGAGAGGGGGGTGTGAGTTGGGAGCAGGGTAGTGAAATGGCGGGGGACAGGGCGACTTGGAGGCGATTTGTTTGTGGCCACCCCAAACGGGATTGAGGCGTCTGGCAATAGATAGATAGAAGTTCCCCTCCAAAACATATAAAGGATATTAATGTTGTAGTTATAATGGATATAAATGTAAAATGTAGAATGGGTTCCCATCCATTAATTACTACTACAACAACACAACAGCAACAACAACAACAACAACTACTACTACTACTACTACTACTACTACTACTACTACTACTACTATTGCTGCTGCTGCTGCTTCTCATTGAATGTACATGTATTGTATGTGATCACCCATTCACATATGCCACCACTGCGATCATGCGGGTTTTACATCGGAATACTGGCCTTTTTAATAGCTCAGTGATATTATTACTTTGTAATTTTTTCAGATCAGTTTGCGTATCACAGGACTGAGTATGCAGTTTCTATGTTTTCTCTGAATGGCAGTAAGAAACTGCACAGCTACTTAATTGATAGGGCAGATATTTACAACACATTTTTAAATACCCTCGTGATCATACAAGAAAGCTTGTGCCTCAGGTCCAGAAATATTGTACTAGTGTTTCTTTAACTTCTTTGAAAAATATCTAGTCTGTTCATTTAAAATTTTGTCACAAGCTTTTTTCTCGTCACACTTCTGAATACACGTTGGTTAATGCTACCGTCCCATCAACTTAACAGCATGTTTACCGTTTCTTTGTCTGGATATTGTTTACGCGAATACCATTGTAGTAAATCAGGTTACCACTGCATTTATCAACTACTCGGCCGTAAGTACGGTAATGAATGTGGTCCTTGAATGGTAACCATAAATAAAAGCTAGCTGGCAGCTCTTTAGCATATAGTGTACCGAGTGGCGTCCAGCGACTTCAAGTAACTTTGGCTTTCAGATTATGTGAACGACAACTCCTTAAGACAAGTATGAGGCATCCGAAGTGTTGATAATTGTCCACATTTAACCTCTACTCCCCGGTAACGTAATTTTTTCATCATAATTAGTCAACTATCGAAGGATACGACTTTAGTCTTGTACAGTGACTAAATAAAAAAGGCTGTCTCTAACCCCTCTAGTTTGGAAAGTCTCTCCTTCGATGAATAAGAATTATGTGAACGTGGCTAGAATAAAACAAAAGTACATCGTCAAGCTAAAGGGGTAAATTTTTGTGTCTGTGTCTCAAGGATGAAACCTGTGGATGAAATTTGCTTTTCTTATTGAGCGACAGGTTCCTGGAGGCACCGAGCCTGGTGGTTGCTGCTGAGGAGTATCAGCCACACATCGCACTCGCAAGTGATGGTCAAGATGATCATGCAGTTTCTTTTACTGGACCCATGGTTAACCTGGTAGACCTACTCGCAGAATCACTAAACTTTTCGTAAGTAAAATTTTTGAAGTAAACGCAAGAGGAGTATTACTTTGTTTTCGATTTACGTTGCATAATAGAGCAGAAAAGTAAGAAGTGTAAAACTCAGAGGCGGTGGCTAAATCGATAGAGAGCCGGCCTACAATTCAAATGGACCCAGGATGGAATCCCGGCTGGGGTAGGGAGCAGTTTATGGATTTGAATTTAATAAATTAGAATTTACTGATCTACCAGAAGACCCGCCGACATGTCATAAAAATCCCCCTCTAATACCAGTACACCAACCTTGTAAGAGACAGTCCTAGCATGTATTCAAAATGAAAGGTGAGTTAGATCTGTTCAGAATATAATTTTTTGTGAAATATATACCCTATTGCACTGGTTTCCCAAAAAGCCAATATCACAACCATTTTCTTCTCAAAGGAAGATAAAGCCTCCCTCAACGGCCATGAAGGTATAGTGTCAGAAAATAATGAAAATCGCATTTTTGGTAATAAATGTCCTTGCAATTTTGGCTATATCTCCTTTAATATTCAACCTAGGACATTATAAAGAGTACCATTGTAAAGCCTACAAGATTTTCTTTCAGTTGGTCTAAAGATTCATACATGAATATAAATATTATTAACTATTATTATCAAATAATGACAGGAATATATGTAAACTTTACATATTTTCTCTCCATAATGAAACAATGGGTAGGCGTCATTCAAAATTGTTTATTAAGGATTTCCTTTCGAAAAAATCAAAACTGCTTTCGGTGCATTTCCACATCCTGGAAAAGGTGGGCACGCGGTGATAGATCTATGGTGATAAAATTAGCAAAATTAGTCATCATCTTGATGCCTCTGTTGACAATACAATTTATCACTTTGACAACTGACAAGCTGCTTACGTATTGAAAGCCTCATCTTGTGATCATTCTTCAGAAGGTTTCCACAGCCATTCTGATCCTACATTTAGAGCAAGAAAAACAAAGTGGGAATCTGAAACTATGAGGCCAACTAGTGTTGTTGTTACAGATATTTAGGGAAATAAAGATTTTCCACATCTGAAGGTTTCTGGTGGGTCAGTTCTGCAGAGTTTGGCTGCCATTCTTTCTTTCAGATTTATGGTCACTCATTTTTACTGAAAAGTGTGAGAGCTACAACTTCCTGAGTTCATTACCCCCTAAGCCTCTTCAGCTTATCCAGTATAGCATTTTCAACCTCTCATCAAGTTGTTTATAGTAGAACATATCTAGCATTAACTCTGTCTCTCTATAGCCAGACGCCATAATCCCGTAAGGGGTGGCCGTTGTCTTTGAGTTTATTGTTCTACTGAGAGGGGCACTAACACTCACTTGCTGACCCGTAGGAAGCACGATTGAGTTGGTTATGTGGTTACCATATAGCACTGTAAATGGTTTCCTCGCTTACAGGAGTCCATTAGGCTTGTCACGCAATGTAAAGCCACATGAACGGGAAAGAAGAAGAATAACAAGTGACAGGAAAGATAGGAAAAAATCTTGTAACTTCGTAGCTTCTTGTAGTGGGTTTTGTAGATCAGTTATGCATATATTGTACTCGTGGACGAAATTGCAGTTTTACGTGAGTAGGTTTGGAAGTAGATAATCTTAGTTCCCTTTGTCATGCAATGACAAGAGAGGGAAAGATGTGTATGGGACTATTTATGTTTTTATTCTCTTGAAAAGATTAACTAAAGTCTCTCACACACGAGTGAAGTATAGTCCTGCCAGCTACCTCCCAGACTGTCTCTCTGTATCTCCCGACAACCTCTCGCCCCTGCCACTCGCTTCCTTCTCCCTTGTTGTATAGGAGAGCTTGTGTCACGTGTACTGTACATGTGGGGATGTTCTAGAAGCTTGTGTGTGTGTGTGTGTGTGTGTGTGTGTGTGTGTGTGTGTGTGTGGTCACGAGGCCCTGCTTGGGGGCTGTTTGTGCTTGTGTGAGACATACCAGCGAGGTGCTACATCAATTCCTTTCCCACAGCTAGCTTGACTTTCATTACATTCGCACTTTAAACTACACATTTATGTTCTTATCTATTATGGATTGTATTGTGATAATGGTGATTCCTAACATCGTTCGGTCACGCCAGTTGGCGAACCTACGACAGCATGTATCAGTGACAAACTCTAATCTGTTAATGTATGATATTGATTATGATATTCTATAGACATAATATTCATGATAATATTGTACTGACCTAATAATATTTTAGAAACATAATACATTGTAAACATATTGTATACATAATGGAGAAAATGCGCTGTAGTTAAACTGATTATAGAATATTGTATAACACATTGTAAAATGTGTATGTACCTAATTTAAAGCACTGGGAAAAGATAAGTAAAAAATATAAACACCCACTTAAAAGATAGATGATGTCACTCTCGGAGACTCAGAAATGTGTTGCTAGATGATGTCACTCTCGGAAACTCAGGGCTGTGTTGATAGATGATGTCACTCCAGGAAACTGAGAGATGTGTTGATGGATGATCTCACTCTTGGAAACTCAGGCCTTGGTGATAGATCAGAGTTGATTGAAGTGCGGAATAGCCTCAGTCATACTCGAACCTCACCATACAACGTCGAATTCCCACTCAATAACTGTTGAGTATAAATGAATATGAGTAGGAATGCGTGAGGAAAGATGAGTAACAAGCGGTGGGTGAGATGCGTGGGTCAGAGGTGCGTGGTGGTTTTGCTTAGCTTGTCTGACCTTTTCACCTCTATGTCTGCGTGGTGATGGAGGAGACGGAGAGGGTGGTTGGAGAGAAGGGTGAGGTAACGTGGTTGTAGTTGTGATTGTGATTTACTTGTTGAATGAGGCTGTTGCTACTTGTAGGTGCATGTAGAAGATTATAGAAATGTTTCATAGACTTGTTACTTGTAGTTAATTATAGAACTTGTTTTTCCTTATTCGTAACTCGTTCTTCCTATTGTACACTCGCTTGTGGTTACTTGACCGTAGAACTGTTGGCTCGTAAGCTTTGGTTCATATGTTCCTGCCACAAAAATAATATGTTAGTCTTGTAATTGAATATATAGTAGTCGTAGTCGAGCTGGAGGTAATAGTGAGTAGATATGTGAGGAAACAACATCAGTTCACTTGTAGTCGATGACAGGAGAAGTTAAAGATGGATACTGGGTATTGATTGTAGTTTTATTGTCTTCAAAGGGAAAGCCTAAGTTGATCACTAGTTGTATTACACAAGAGAGTTTATAATTATGTTAGCTAACTTCTCGCTAGACCCCTCTTCTCGCTCTCCCTCTCTCTCGACAACCTCTCGCCTCTGTCGCCCGCTTCCTTCTCCCTGTCTAATTCCTCCCATCTTGTATAGCAGAGCTTGTGTCACGTGTACTGTAGATGTGGGGATGTTCTAGAAGCTTGTGTGTGTGTGTGTGTGTGTGTGTGTGTGTGTGTGTGTGTGTGTGTGTGTGTGGTCACAAGGCCCCGCTTGGGGACTGTTTATGCTTGTGTGAGACATACCAGAGAAGTGCTACATCAATTCCTTTCCCACAGCTAGCTTGACTTTCATTACATTCGCACTTTAAACTACACATTTATGTTCCTATCTATTATGCATTGTACTATGATAATATAGATTCCTAACAAAAATAGTAAATTGAGGGTAGACACAGAAAAAGAATGATAAAGTTAGTAGGCAACAGTACATCAAGTTAGTGGATGACGGTCATTTAACACTGATTCAAGGTCATTTAATGGAGCTGCTGCAGCAGATGTGACAATAATCCATTTTGAGATGTAAAACAAGACCAGAAACATGTTAACCCTTTTCAGTTTTGCCAGTGATAGCATCATACCCTACTTCAGGAGAAAACATGAGTATCTTCATACTGTACAGATTCCTTGCCATTCACATGGTTTGGTGAATAGCAACAGGTCTCCTGAATTGTTTGCCACAGGCAGGTTCCTCACCAAGGAGAATGATGGTGAGATCTGGAACTTCGCGGTAATCTGCTCTGAGAGGGTCTGATGATGTCAGTGTTTCTGTTAGCAGTTGCAAAACATCTACTTTCTTTTTCTCTAGCCAAGATATCAGTTTGGTTTTCCCTATCTTCAGGACTTCACGTTGTTCTTTGCTTATATCTGTCCAGACTTAATGCATTTGCTTAAATAATAGTTTATCAGGGTTTTTAACATTTCCAAATACTTTGTCCCATAAAGCACCAGTAATAATTTCCAACATTTGATGGCTACATACAAGATAAAAAGCTTTCTTTCCATACTTTTCCTCCAACAGTTTTGTTGCACTTTTATGAATTCCACTGTTACATGAAGTTGTATCAAACACAAGTGCTACAGCTTTGTCTCCTACATCCCAAACTGATAACAGCTTCACTGAAGCATTGTTTTGTGACAATCCAGTTGAGCTGTCAATTGATGGAATGCCAAGTAATTTGCGTTCCTCATACTGAGGAGAGCCAGGCAACAAAACTGCAAGAATTTTAGTTGAGGAATCTGGAGTGGAAGTGCTTGTTTCTCTTAATAGCTTTCCATCCCAGTGCAAAGCCCCATATTTGGGACGAAGCTCTTTAAACTCGTCCACGTGCTTCTCATTTAGGTGGCATCTCCTTATCATTTAGTTCTTACGAGTAGTAGATGTTGACATGATGAAATAATTCAGATTAGCACCACCAGCTTTAAGAACAGAAGAAACAATGGTTGTGGTTTAATTTTCAGAGAAAGTTTGTCAGCAGTACTGCAGATTTCCTCTGACTCCATGATCTTTTTGGAGAAGTACAATGCTATAGCAACATCATTCAGTTCCTTGGAACTACCAGGAGTGTACTCATAGTTAGTATCAGAATCAGGGGACTCACTGCTGGTATCACCATCATCTGGATGGAAACGGAAGTTAAACTGATACTAATATTTTATTTTGAACTATAGTTTGATCTTATAAAGTATTACACACACATATACCAAGAGGAATCCTTTTTTTAACAATAAATCTGTCATATTAACACATATTCCTGTTATTATTCGATAATAACAGCAATAATATTAATATTTATACACAATATATTTACACCATCTGAATTAAAGTTTTAAGAGCTTTTCAGTGGTATCACTTATAACATCTTAGTTAGAATATTAAGGAAGATATAACCAAAAAGGCAAGTCCATCTTTTACGAAAAATGCGATTTCTGTGGTTTTTAAAACTAAAACCTAATTGCCTTTGAGCCAGGGTTTTCCTTCATCTGAGAAGGGAATGGATGTGATATTTGGCTTTATCAAATTTAAAAAAAAAATGAGAATCAGTACAATAGGCTATAAATTACACTTTTTTTCTGAACATGCCTAACGGTGGGTGCTAGTGTCGAATTGGTGCCATGTGGAGGTGTATGGTATATAGGGGGGCTACTGGGCACTGGGAACCGGCAGTAAAGCCTTTTCCCAGAATCAGACACTTGTTAGAAAAAACGATATTACCAATAATATTTCTTGCGTCCCCAGGCGTGCTGAAAAAAAAAATGCAGTTTTTCACTATCTTCTTAGAATTTCAGGTATTATCATACATTTGTAATAGTAAGGGTTTATTTTAGACAAATTTTAAACTCCTTTGTCCTGAGATAATTTCTACTGCATCTGTAAAAGTTCAAAAATATAGAGAAATCAGCATAAGAAGCAAATCTGGATATTCAGTCTGTACCATTTGTGAATCATATAACAGTGCAAGAATGTTCTTTTTCATAGCCCGGAATATGGTGCGTTGTTCAACATTGTCAAATACAACAATGCGTCAGTGTGTGATGAGTCATGATTCAACATATTACCAGGTTTCCTGATCTCACTTCCCCTTATAGGACAGATAATTGGCTTGGTTGGCATGTGAGCTATGATGATGCATTTACAGTAAGTACTTAACCAGAAAACAATGATTTATTTTCCCTTAGAATGCAGTAGGGGTGGGTTCTGCTATCAAAAGTGTTGATTGTCTTGTTCGCCTACTTTTTTCCTTCTATCTCACTTCACTTCTTCACTCTTCCCTTCTTCCTGTAAGCCCCTCCTTTCTTCCTTCCTTGACACTTCGCCTTCTCTGCTATTCGCTCTAACATTCCTTACTGTTAGAATTCTATCTATCTATTGTCAGACGCCTTAATCCCGTAAGGGGTGGCCACAAACAAATCTCTTCCATGTCAACCTGTCCCCCGCCATTTCACTGCCCTCCTCCAAGCTCACATCCCCATCTCTCATATACCTCACCACTCCATCCCTCCATCTCATCCTTGGCCTCCCCCTCTGTCTCCCCCCCTCCACTTCACAAACATACACTCTCCTATTCAGTCTCTCACTCTCCATCATCTCTACATGGCCAAACCACCTTAATGTGTTTCTCCTAACTCTTTTTATCACATCCACATCCACACCACAACGCTCCTTCACATCCTCATTTGTCACCCTGTCTCTCCATGTGACTCCACATGCTCCTCTCAAATAACTCATTTCCACTGCTCTTACTCTTGAATTCTGTCCCTCCGACAAGGTCCAAGCTTCACTTCCATAAGGTAGAGTTGGTATCACAATACTGTCATGTAACTTTTTCATCTCCATGCTTACTTCCCTGTTTCTTATCATTGCCTTCAAGGAACCAGGAACCTTTCTTCCTTCTTGTACCCTTTCAAGCACTTCACCCTGTAAACCTCCATCCTTACTCATCACACTACCCAAGTTCTTAAACGCGCTCAAGTTTTCCATTTCCTCCTCATCCAACCTCACTGTACATTCACTGACTTCATTTCTCTCGAAGACCATCACTTTACTCTTCCCTATATTCACCTTAGATTCCCTTTCTTACATACCCTCCCAAACTCATCCACCAAGCCTTGATTCTCCCCTTCGTCTTCACTTAACGACACAATATCACCTGCAAACAACAGTACAGGGAGCTTCCAAGCACTGCCCTTTCTCATTAGGACCACTCCAACATCCACTGCCCTACCTTGTATCTCTTTTATATCCCCACCCATGTACGGATTGAACAACCATGGAGACATGGCACATCACTGTTTGAGTCCAACTTTCAGTTAGAATTACTCACTCAGTTCACTATCCACACACACAGTGCGGCCTTAGCACCCTCATATATATACTCTTCAAGGCATTCAACACCTTCTGCTCCATAATATCCTTAATACTTTCCACAATCCTTGTCTATCCACCCTGTCATATGCTTTCTCTAAATCCATGAAGGCCGCATACAACTTATTTCCCTTCTCCAGAATCTTTTCCTCTAAAGATCTAAGAATGAATATCTAATCATCACAACCTCTTCCCTTTCTAAAACCTCCCTGTTCTTCTCCAACTAATTCCTCTGTTATTTCCCTAACTCTTTCAACAAGTATCCTACCATATACTTTTCCTATTACCCTAAGAAGACAAATGCCCCTATGATTACCACACACTTCTTTTTCCCCCTTCTCCTCTGTACAGGGGAATAATTATACCTGATTTCCAATCCTTCGGGACTCTACCTTCCTCCCAGGCCAATCTGCACGTTTTCCACATCCATTCTACTACTATCTCTCCCCCATGCTTCAGCATTTCACCACACACTCCATCTGTCATAAAATGACTAAATGTCATAAAAGACTTTGTGGTTCCTTTGTGGTTGAGTTATATATATATATATATATATATATATATATATATATATATATATATATATATATATATATATATATATATATTAGACTTATGGACGAGCGGTTTTTATATCTTGGAGTAGCTTCCCATTTGTCATGTAGTGACAGGAGAGGTAAAGAATAGTAATGGGACTATTTTTATTTGTCTTGGAAATATTAACAAGTCTCTCACACGGAGCGGAGTATAGAGTCCAGTCCCGCTAGCTATCTCTCTGTCTCTCTCTCTCTGTCTCTCTCTCTCAAGTTGCCAAGCCCTTCCCCTGCAACCAGCCTCTTGTATCGCTTGTCTCCTTCTGACCTCTCTTTCCTAAATTCTGGTGTAGCAGGGGTGTGTCACGTGTGTTCCTTGTGAATGGAAAGTTCTAGCAGCCTGTGTGTGAGTATGTGTGTATGTGTGTGTATGGTCACTAGGCGCTTTGTTCACCGGTGGACTGCTGACAAGTAACTGCATCATCTCCTTACTGGCCGCTGTCGTCAGCTTTCCTGAGTGTAATTTGCAAGCTCATTTCCTTTTCCCAGGCTCGCATAGGGCTGTCTATCTATCTATTTATCTATCTATCTATTATGATTTGCAATTATAATATGGAGTCCTAACACACTGCTCGGCCGCGCGAAAATGGCATACCATCGACAGTTAATAGTCATAACATATTAACACATATTATATACACATTATAATGAACTTATAAGCTAATTAAGTGAAATACATAATATTGTAAAAGTAACATAATTGTATGAATATTGTATACATATAATATTTTAGTAAATAGTGATTATTCAGTAATATTACATTTTAAACAAGTTGTATACATATTTGAATAAATGCATTAAAGTAAATTATTTAACTGTAATATAGTATGTACTTGGGTTATTATAGTGAAATGCATAATTGTGTTGGCCTTATAACTGTAGTTACATTTTGTTAATGCAACTATTACATAAGTGTCTTGGCCTTATAATTGTAGTTAAAGTTACATAAAAGTTACATCTTGTTAATGCAACTGTCAATTGACAAAGTGTAACATAATGCAATCGTTTGTCGTTACATAATTGTTGCATATTGTTTGTAGTTACATAATTGTAGTTAAAGTTACATAAAAGTTACATCTTGTTAATGCAACTGTCAATTGACAAAGTGTAACATAATGCAATCGTTTGTCGTTACATAATTGTTACATATCGTTTGTAGTTACATAATTGTAGCTAAAAGTTACATAAAAGTTACATCTTGTTAATGTAACTTACATAAATGGTACATATTGTTTGTAGTTACATAATTGTAGCAAGTGTAACATAATGCAATCGTTTGTCGTTACATAATTGTTACATATCGTCTGTAGTTACATAATTGTAATAAGTGTAACATAATGCAATCGTTTGTCGTTACATAATTATAATATGGAGTTACATAATTGTAATAATTGCAGTCCTAACATATGCTGCGGTCGATGATAGTGATGATGTGTCATGCCACTTGCTTGTGGAGACAACAATTTGCTCTTTTGTTTGTAGTTTATGTGGTATTTTGGCATATGTAGTAACACTTACTTATTTTCATTTGTTTGTTATGCGATCTTACTCTTTTTCTCTTTTTTCTTTCTTTCTTTCTTTCTTTTTTTTTTTTGTATGTATTGATTTTCTATAGTTTGTTTTTCTTCGCTTGTGTACGCTTTTTCTATGTTGTTCATGGTTGCATAATTACTGGCTAATTTCCTTGGGATACTTTTTTAAAGTTTAGTTTATATTGCACAGGTATTACTGAAAATGATATTATATAGTCCCATATTTTGTTATTTTATATAAAAAAATATATATACACTATATACAATATTAACTATATACACTGACTTGTTGTTCACTTGTACCTATCGTGGGTAATATGTGTGTCAGCACTGTGTGGAAATCATTGTCTTCACGATGGTGTTGAAGATGTTCATTCTTGCTAACATCATTTGTGTTGGCCATTTTTTTTTTTTTTCTAGTTTACCTTGTAACTTAATTTGTCTGTTTCCACTAGGTAGCTTTAATGAATAAATGTTAAATACAGTTCTTTTAATCGCTCACTGAGTAACTGTGATGGTATATTTTCTTTATCACTTTGTAGATGTACTAATGTATAGCTGTATGTATGAAACACGTATTTTATGTAGGTATAAATGGTAACACTCGTTGGTAGTAAATAAATGCTATAATAAATGAATGAATATATACAGTGTAGAATATTTATTGTTGGTGATTATTTAGTGTTTGAGTTATGCAGATAACTGAAGTAAGTATGTGTATTTAAGCTGTAACTATACAGCACGTTTTATATGTTTGTGCAGAAGCTTATTGTCTATCACTGTGTATTGTATAAATGAAGTAACTATGTAACTCACTAATTTTTACCGTGGTGGGAATGGTGTGGGTGGTGTTGCACGTGGTGATAGCGTTGTTCTTCACGGGTTGATTGGCGTGTTGTCGTCTCAGCACATGGTGACGTCGGCTTCCCACACTGGTAGCTGTGGTGAATACTGAGTAGCGATGCTTAAGCTGGGTGAAGAAAGGTAAGTAAGTCACGTTATAAATGTAGCTCTGGTGTTTTGCTGCGTGTCTTGACCTCTGCGTCAGGCGTAGGCAGGAGTGAGTGGTGGGGGATTTTGTGTGCTTGTTGGTCTCTCCTCTTCTTTACTTGCTTTGTTTTATATTCTTCTTGTTGCTGCTTGAAGTTACGTGAAGATTATAGAGTTGTTTTGTAGACTTGTAGACTATTTGCATTGTAGGCTGTATTTTGTAGGGATTCACTGTAGAACTGAAGCTAATCTTGTAGAGTCTCGCCTGCTTTTGTAGAAATTTGCTTTTAATTCGGAGACGATGTCTGTAGATTCGCTTGTTCGTCGTAGAAATTGCAAGATCGTATCAATATTTTGTTAAACTACTTGCAAAGCGTCGTGTGATCACTTCTAAATCAGCGTGATGATCGTGGACACGGAGGGGGCTGGTTGGAGAGAATACTGTCAGGAGCTGGTTGTAAGTTGTTGGTTGTGAGAGGTATTTTTTTGTTTTCAATCTTGATATTTTGTAGGAATTCAATGTTGATTCGTAGACGAGGTTCGTATCCCACCGCTGCCACCAAATGTCATGAAATGACTAAATGTCATAAAAGACTTTGTGGTTCCTTTGTGGTTGAGTTATATATATATATATATATTAGACTTATGGACGAGCGGTTTTTATATCTTGGAGTAGCTTCCCATTTGTCTTGTAGTGACAGGAGAGGTAAAGAATAGTATGGGACTATTTTTATTTGTTTTGGAAATATTAACAAGTCTCTCACACGGAGTGGAGTATAGAGTCCAGTCCCGCTAGCTATCTCTCTGTCTCTCTCTCTCTCAAGTTGCCAAGCCCTTCCCCTGCGACCAGCCTCTTGTATCGCTTGTCTCCTTCTGACCTCTCTTTCCTAAATTCTGGTGTAGCAGGGGTGTGTCACGTGTGTTCCTTGTGAGTGGAAAGTTCTAGCAGCCTGTGTGTGAGTATGTGTGTATGTGTGTGTATGGTCACTAGGCGCTTTGTTCACCAGTGGACTGCTGACAAGTAACTGCATCATCTCCTTACTGGCCGCTGTCGTCAGCTTTCCTCAGTGTAATTTGCAAGCTCATTTCCTTTTCCCAGGCTCGCATAGGGCTGTCTATCTATCTTTTTATCTATCTATCTATTATGATTTGCAATTATAATATGGAGTCCTAACACACATCAATTCCTGGGCTTTCCCCATTTAGACATACTTCATTGCTTCCACAACTCCCATCCTACCAACTTCCTCCTCTCTTCTCACATCCCTCCGTCTCGGAGCCATCCTCCAGCCACTTATACCCGCATTACTTTCATTCTCTGTGTTCAGTAATTCCTTAAAGTGTTCTCTCCATCTGCTCAACTTTTCTCCCTCCTCCATTAGTATTTTCCATTTTTATCTTTCACTCCCGGACTAACTTCTTTACCAGCCTGTCTAACTCTCTTAACCTCTTTCCAGAACATTTTCTTACATTCCCTTCACTTTACACTCATATTCCTTCCAGATTCCTCATCCACTCTCTTCTTTCTCTTACTAACCTTTTCACCTCTCTCTTCCTCTCTACAGGTAACTGTCTCTTCCATCTCTCCACTTCTTCCATGCCTCTGCATCTCATCCACTCACTATATGCTTTCTTGACAGCCTGTCTCACCTCTTCATTCCACTATGCTGTGCCTTGCATCCCTTTTCTTCTTCTCTTCACCCTACACACCACCTCACATGCTGCACACATTTCTTCTGTGAATGTCTTGCACACAATTTCCACGTCCCCCATCTGCTCTAATCCATATTTACCCGATCGCTCATCCACTTCTCTCTGATATTCTGCCTTTTTGTCATCCTCTTGTAACCTTTCCACTTTCCTTGCATATACTACTTCCTCCCGTCCTTCCCTTCTTCTATTTCTCCATACTTGGACATTGATTCTCACCACCACCAAATGGTGGTCAGAAAGTCCACTCCCCCAACCTCTATATGCTCTTGCATCCATTATACAACTTCTCATCTTTTCATCAACACACACATTGCCTTCCGTTCATTCAGTTCACCACCCACGCTTCTCATCACTCGCCATGCATACCTATTGATCATTTTGTGCCTGATGAGTGTGTTGGCTAACACCAACCCCCTCCTGGCACAAATGTCCACTAAATCACTGCCATTCTTATCTGTCTCAGCAGGCACACCCCACTCACCAACTACTCCATCCACCTTCACATTCACTGCTTTACCATTCATATCGCCAATCAAAAACACTCTCTCATTCCTTTCAAACTTTTCCATGCACGCTTCCACACTTGTCTAGAACTCTTCTCTCACTCTGCTTGCACGATCTTCCGTTGACGCCTATTCCCACACAATCGCCCACATTTGTAGTCCAACTTTCAATCGTACCCAACCAACTCTCAAGCCAACTGATCCATACTTTCTTATATTCACCATCCATCTGTTGCTTACAAAAATGCACACTCCTTCTTTTGGCGTCTCATTCTCACCTACTCCGGCACATGAACCGCATCCATACTCCAATTCTCTCACACTCTCACCTCGCCATTTAGTTTCAGTTAATCCAAATGCATCCACTTTTGCACCCTCAGGCACTTGGACAATCTCTCTCTCTCTTTCCCCTCATCATTTGCACCCCTTAATTCCACGTCGCAATAAATACCTTGTCCTTTGTTCGGTCCTTAGTCGTCACCTTTTGGTCAGTCCTGGTCGTATTTTTAGTTAGTTGTTTTTCGGGGAAGGGCACTAACCCTCCGCCGACCCACTTGTTGCCACGTAGGAAACACGTGTTGGTTGGTTATAAGGTTACCACCCAACGTTGAAAATGCTTTCCTGGTTTACAGAAAATTATATGGCTTGCCACTCAGTGTAGAGTTATGATGAAAAAAAAAAAAAAAAACTACCTCTACACTAAGTGGGTGGATGATGGGCGCCCCCACCTACCCACAGAAGTAAATTTGTGGAGTGACCTGCGTCACCAATTTATTTTCTGTTCATGAGTTCAATTATTCATAGGATAGACCCGAATTTAACAGACATATTGTAATAACTTAAAAGATCAGTCATTACTAATCAGCTTAATGAAAGAAATTATAAGGAATATTTAATTAGTTTCATTTTCCCAGGCACAATTTCCGGATCTATTCTCTCTCTCTCTCTCTCTCTCTCTCTCTCTCTCTCTCTCTCTCTCTCTCTCTCTCTCTCTCTCTCTCTCTCTCTCTCTCTCTCTCTCATTTACAACGCCCTTCTTACCTGTTTCTACTCATCTCCCTGCCTCCTTCCCTGCCTCTACCCACTATTCTGCACCCCTCCATGCCCTAACTCACCTTCCTGTCTCCCTCTCTCTTTCTACCCATCTCTTATCTTCCTTCTTGCCTCTACACAGTTATGATGGAACCCGAGTCTGCGACTCGGTCTTGAGATCAACTAGAGTCCTGTTTTTCTGAAAGACTTGCAATTGAATCAGACAAAAAGTTAAACTCAAATGACTCCGGCCTTGACCTTCAGACTTGCAACTAGACCTTAAACTTGAATGTATTCTGACCTGAGGCTTTGGTGAAGCAACTCTAATTATATTGATTAAATACTCACATCTACTGAATATACTAGGTACTTGTATGTGTGTGTGTGTGTGTGTGTGTGTGTGTGTGTGTGTGTGTGTGTGTGTGTGTGTGTGTGTGTGTGTGTGTGTGAGGCAAGAGTTAATCGTTACTCTCAGCCATTTCTGTATGCAACAAATCATCTCTGGAATTATCTTAAGGGTAGGATCAGACGGGGCCTAAAAGAGCTACGGGGCCTAAAAGAGCTACAGCCCCGGGCCCCCTGCCTTCGGGGGTCTCCCAGCCTTATGTTATATATTAATGAAAATATCAGTTGACTGATACTTATTTCCAATAATAGATAAATAGATGATTATCAGTTAAGCAGGTTATTAATCATCAGGTATTCATGAAGAGTTTACAAATACTGTATCATTGCCTTGAAGGTAGCCTAATCATTGAGACTGTGCAGGAAATATCTTGTTCTAAATTTTACTAGATATCAGTTGACTCAACACCTGATTTAGCACATATTGACCAATCAGCTGTGACTCCTCGACATCTTTACCCGTGCGTCTTGGGCGTCGGATCGGTTCGACGCTGGGTTCCAGGGGAACCCCGGGTGTCGGACAGATCCATTTGCGCGTCCCCGCCGCTGTTTCAAGCTCCCGCCATTTTTTTTTTTTTTCCACCACCACGCTCTCCCAGGCACTGGGGAGGATATGAGTTACCAATTTTAGTCATTCGAGTGCAGTGCTCATCATAATCTGCACAGATGTGTGGTTCTTTGTTAATAGTGTATACAGTATACTGTAGTAGTGAGTATACAGTGTGTGTAAATAGCGTGTGTAAATAGAAAATGTGGCTTAGTAAAATTACATGAACTAACGACAAGTGAAGTAGAAATAAGGATATTGAAAAGCATAGCCAAGAAAATAGAAATGCAAGGAAGTGATTTGTATATCTGCTTTAGTATATAAAATCAGAGAAGTAAGCTGTATGATAAATGAAACTGCTTCAAAGGAAATTAGATATGAGTAAAGTTATGATAAGTGTTATAAGTGTTTCGGCTGATTAGTGTTTTATGTTGTAAGTGCGGCTAGAGTGAAGTTTATAGCCCTTTTTGCCTCTCCCCCACACACCTCTGTGCACAGTGCGCCTGAGGATGTGACAGCGGCAGGGAAAAGATCGGAGCCATCGCGTTCCTTAGCCTGAACACGGCCACTACTCGCCACCAAAAGTTACCCGTTTTCATCTCTTCCTCAACGCCAGCGCCTAGCCTTCAGAAGTTCTTTGCAGTGGGAAGGAGAAGGATCGTTGAGTCTTTTGGTTGTTTATTGAATGTTCTGGTTCTAATATTAGCCGGGATATGGGACCTCGAAAATAGGCGATTTTGCAATTTTCACCCGTGTATGAGAGCAGGCAGTCAAAATAAAGCCAAGATCGAAAGTTTAAAGGGGTGCCTACGGAACGCTTCCTCAAATTTGTTCTGTTTGAGTCATAAAGCTGAACTTATCACACATGATCTTCTTGAAATTTAGAAGTCTGAAGCAATTGATTTTATGAACCTTCGGGGCCAAACTAATGACAACGTGAGCTATATGGCTGGATAATACTCGGAAATGCACAGAAGACTAAGAAGAGTTAATTCACTGGCACTGTTTGTGCCACGTACGGCACATACTTTGAATCTGATTAGGTTAAATGCAGTTGACTGTTGTACTAATGCTGTAAGCTTCACTTTTATTTTATTTTTTTTTCGTGTAATTACCAGTTTTCTCTGCATTCATTCATAGTCGGTCTGTTTACGTGAATCACTTTCGAAGAAAGGACTTACAGTAATAACACTTTAGAAACCAGGTCGTGTCATGCTGATGCAAATGAGGCCTAACATCAAGGATATCAAAAGATTAAAAATGTACTAGATGAAACTGTTGTTCATAGTCTACAAACTGCATCTTAAAGATATAATGCTGACTGTTTATCTCAGTCGATGGACTCACTAGAGACAGAATTTCTCTGCATTTTTGTGGATTGTAATTCTCAGACAGTTGAACAAGGGAAGCAAATCACTACGGTCTACAACTGTTGATATTGATGTTGCTGTTGATTTATTGTAATCCCTTTTACATTTCCCTGAGTCATTGCGGGAAAGTTTCAGTGGCTGAAAGACAAGCACAGCTGAATTCTGGTGAATTAGATTATGAAGAAACTCGATAGGTGAGAGAAATGCGGGAAGGAGGCAGAGGAGAGTGTACACTCAGGAAGAGAAAAATTTCGTGTTGAGGCATCGGCGATATTTACTGTCTTACAATTGGAAGAAATGCGGGAAGGAGGCAGAGGAGATTGTAATTTCAGGAAGAGAAAAAAATCTGTGTTGAGCTATTTGAGAATTACTGACTGCCTTACAGTAGCACTGAAGGATCGATTGACTGCATACTGAGTTGTTTATGATCGTTTCAAAGTAGTGACACTCTCAAGCACAATGACTGACATGGAAACTAAGAATGAAGCACTGAAATTAGCTGAACAGTATCATGAAGAGCTTGACAAGATATATATCCTCAAGAAATTATATAATATGTACAGTTTGCTAAGCTGAGAGGATATCATACACCAGCATTGCAGGTTTAGCTGTTGTTTGATCAAGGAACTGAAGACAGTTTCCCATGAAAAACATGAGCTCTGGCCATTGACTGCAACATACCTTTTCAGTTCCTTGATTTTCTTATTTGTATGCTGTGATTGGTTTGTGATTTCTTAGGTAAAAACAGGTGCACCAATGGTTATGCCTCATTCACAGCTCACAATTATCAATATTTAGAAATAAAAATGTGCTCATGGAGAATCCTTAATGAAAGTTTGTTAAAGGCAAGAGATAATGTTCAGCATTTTGAATTGTATTATAATTGTGAAATGTGTTTCTGACTTATTAAAATTACATCTTTTACGTAATAAAATTTCCTACACATTATTGGTGTATTTTTTTATAGAATGATTCAGCCATGTTTATGATTATGTTCACTACTTAGAAATTAGAATTACCGGAATTAAATAATTCATTGATCAATAATGTATATACAAATATTTAAACAACAATACTCTGGAATGGATTTGCAGAAAAAAATACAGAAATGCATATTACTTGGTATGACACCGTAGGTAAATTTAGATTGTTGCGATATGAAAAATGAGCAATCACAGGCCTCTACTTCTCACTGAAGCCTGGGCTCCCCAAGCTCTGGATTTTTCATTTTTATGTCCGACTCTGGACATAGGCCTCACAGGCTGCTCCCAAGGCCCATTAGTCCTCCTACATACCATACACCTCTACATGCCACCACTTCGGCGCTCACACCCATCGTCCATACTGAATACATGCTAGGGCTGTCTCATACAGGAATGCTGTATTGGTATTAACGGGGGTATTTTCACGACATGGCGGGTGTGCTGGTAGATAAGTGAAGACTGCTTTTATGAAATTCAAACCTTGAAACTGTTTCCTGCTCCACCCAAGGTTCGAATCTGGGTCCATTAGGACTTTAGGCCACCTCTCTACCGATTTAGCCACCGCCTCCCCTGGCTCTGTCTTCCTGAGTCTGTATTTCTCTTTGCCTATGACCTGCGTTTTTTTTTTTTTTTTTTAAGAGCTCTGTCCAGGCATCTCGAAATGAAGGGATATTGATTTTGGTTCTCTTTTCTTCATATATGTGTGCGTTTTTTTTTTTTAATCTCTTGAAACAACCTTGCGGGCTCCAGGCCATTGGTTACCTTTTCTCTGCATAAAATTAGGAAACCTAGCAGATCCAGCACTTTTGATAGAGGTCATTGTTGATGGAGATCCAGATAAAAGGCCTGCCTCTTGACAAGTTACCTTCAAGATTATCTCAAGACTGGAAACAAAGTCGGTGCACGGTATCAAATTAATTGTTCTAAACCAAGAAATATGTGGAGATCAAAGTTTGTGATATAAATAGTTTTCAGAGTTTTTGGTGATGTCATCAGAAAAGCTGATCTCAATTATACCATTTACCCGTCAGGTTTCTTTCTATTCCTACTTCAGGTGCACCAAGTGAATGTGTATTCATTGATGTAAGCATTTTTATGAACTCGCACTCAGTAAGAATAAATGACAAAACCCTCGCCAACCAGGGTAAGTATATATATCATCATCATCATCATCATCAGCCGTTGAGGTCCACTGCAGGACCGGCCTATCCCTACCGAAGCAAGGACAATACAGCCAATGAATCTCTACCCAGTGGCTTAGGCTGTCTGGTAGAGACTGTATGTAGAGTGAGAAGTGCTTGTGAGTGTGATTGTAGTGTTGTAATGGCTTTGAATGTGTGTGTAGTCTGTGAACCAAGTGTAATCGGCCCGCCTCAAGCCGATTGGCTGCAAGCATACTAGTATGCGACACTTTTCAACCACAGCACCCCTTGTGTCCGCCAAAGTAGCAAGTAGCTTGATGAACTCTTCCCAAAGTTTTTACAATTCTGGCGGGAGGCTCACCAGCGTGCGAAACGCACACTCTACCACTGCACCACAGAGGCTCCAAGTATCTCTCTCTCTCTCTCTCTCTCTCTCTCTCTATATATATATATATATATATATATATATATATATATATATATATATATATATATATATATATATATATATATATATTGTTACGAAACAGCGAAAGATAATGTACACTTTAAGTGAGAATACTAAAAATCACTACTGTCCCGTAAAGTTCCAGGTTCAAAACAAAAGAGTTAGATAAAATTACAAGTTAAAGTTTAATGCTCAAACTAACAACAAAACATTCAGGACTCATAAGGATAATGTAATGGCAAAAAAAAACAGGTTAAATATATGGTTAACTGCAATAGCCTCTATTAACACGAAATTAGCAAGAGTAAATTTATCTGTCAGCCCTGATAAAATGAAAATACACTGGGTAATGCTCAGTTAATGCAAGATAAATTATTACAGATTCAAAATATTATTAAAACTGGCTGACAAAATGAATCCTTCATAAATTACAAAAAACCTTACTAGGCCTAAGAATTAACCTTACGCTACACAGTACAAGAAAAAATGCAACAACAGTTATACTCAAATTACACAGCTGCTAGATGGTTGGAGACTTCCTGAGCACTCACAACAATAACTGTACAGGGGAGGACAGAGATGTGAACAAAATGAGGAGTAGATCTAAGTGGCAATGATACAGAGACTGAGCTCATTATATAGGGGCCAGCAGAGCTTGATACAACTTGTAAGAAGGACGCGCAAATGAAGCCATGGGGACAAAGAGCTGACAATCCCGCTCTGAACAACAGAAAGGACGACTTACTCTACTATAACGGTAGAAGGGGGGGACTGAGGCAGAACACGCTCGTGATCAAACATGGAGCATACTGTGTGTTAAAATTACACAAAGGATGATGAAATCATAGGCTATTTAACACCTCCCCACAAAGAAAAAGAAATTTACAAAGGAAATTTCTTATTACTCTAAAACAATCTGTCTAAACTCTAGATAAGCAATCTGCAATAACATTTTCTTTCCCCTTGACATGTTGTATGTCTAATGAATACTCCTGAAGAAGTAGACTCCATCTTGTCAATCTCTGATTTTTATCTTTAAACTTACTAAGGAATTTCAGTGGGTTATGATCGGTATAAATGACTATGGGGTCAAAACCAGAACACAAATAAAATGAAAAATGCTGTAAACCCAAAATCAAGGCCAAAAGCTCTTTCTCAATAGTTGAGTAGTTCTTTTGAGGTGGAGTGAACTTCTTACTGTAATAAGATACAGGGTGTTCAATACCCTGATCATCCTCTTGCAGCAAAACAGCCCCAGCTCCTGTATCACTTGCATCAACAGCCATCTTAAAAGGCTTAGCAAAATTTGGAGTAGCGAGCACTGGCTGACTTAATAGGATAGCTTTAAGTTTGTTGAAAGAGGATTCACAGTTATCGGTCCAGACAAATTTAACTCCCTTTTTCAGTAGGTCTGTAAGTGGTGATACAAGAATTGAAAAGTTAAGAACAAATCTCCTGTAATAACCTACCATTCCCAAAAATCTTTGTAGCTCTTTCCTACTTTTAGGTCTGGGAAGATCACTTATAACCTGAACCTTAGCTCCTGGTGGTGCAACATGTCCATCACCAATTACATACCCAAGGTACTGAACTTTAGCTTGACCAAACTCACACTTTGATAAATTAACTACAAGATTAGCATGAACTAAACGGTCAAGAAATTTACTGACATGGCATAGGTGATCTTTCCAGTTGTCACTGAAGATTAATACATCATCAATATAAACAACACACCCTGCCAAACCCTCTGTTACAACATTCATGAGCTTCTGAAATGTGGCTGGTGCATTCTTCATACCATACGGCATTACAGAACATGCAAAAGCCCTTCCTAGTGTTACAAAACATGAGATCTCCCTAGCACGTTCAGTCATAGGTACTTGCCAGTATCCCTTTAACAAATCAAACTTACTTATGTACCTAGCCTTTCCGATCTTGTCTATGCAATCTTCCACATGAGGGAGAGGGTAAGTGTCTGTTTTGGTTATCTGATTAACACGTCTGTAGTCGATGCAAAGCCGCTGTGACCCCCCTGGCTTAGGGACTAGAGTGACAGGAGAACTCCACTCGCTCTGACAGGGCTCAATCATCTTGTGGTCCAACAGGTAGCCAAGCTTCTTCTGGATGAGAGGAACTTTCACTGGGTTCACACGGTAAGGAGGCAATTTAATTGGCTTTGCGTCTCCGACATCGACATCATGCATCAACACAGTGGTTCTTCCTGGAGTGGCACGGAACACTTGCGGGTACTCCTGCAGTAATGCCGAAAACTCCTGCCTTTCCTCGGGAGCTAGATGAGAAAGCTTAGTCTGGAGATCATTCATGATATCAGGATTCTTCCCCAAACTATCACTCAGGCTCATACTGCATGGGAGAGCTTCACTTGCAGACTCGGGTGGAACAGCTACAGTGCAGACTGGATTATTTTCGTCCCGCCTGTGATATAACTTTAGCATGTTGATGTGACATAGTTGCTTGCTCTTTCTACGATCTGGTGTGGCGATGACATAGTTGACATCACTGAGTTTCTTCTCCACGAAATAAGGAGCACTAAACTTGGCTTGAAGAGGTTGCCCATGAACTGGTAGCAGAATCAAAACCTGATCTCCTGGCTGAAAGTGGGGTAATCTGGACTTCTAATCATACCAAGTCTTCATCATCTCCTGAGCAGCTCCTAAATTCTCTCTCGCCAGCTCTAAAGCAGTGGACAGCCGTTCTTTGAACTTCATCACATACTCCAGCAGGTTGACGTCATCTTCCTCCGACAGCCAGCATTCCTTGAGTAACTTAAGGGGTCCTCTTACTTCATGGCCAAACAGTAGTTCAAAAGGTGAGAAGCCCAGTGATTCATTTGGAGATTCTCTTGTGGCAAATACAACGAATGGAAGACCTTTATCCCAGTCTTTCTGATGTTCCAAACAGTATTCCTTGAGCATCGATTTGAGTGTTTGATGATATCTCTCCAACGCTCCTTGGGTCTGGGGATGGTAAGCTGAAGACGTGATCTGGGTGATGCCCAACTCTTTCAGAGACTGCTTGAAAACATTCGACATGAAATTACTTCCCCGGTCTGACTGTACCTCCTTGGGCAGACCAAACTTTGTGAAGAACCCTAGCATTTCCTTAACCACGTTCTTTGCTGAGATATTTCTAAGTGGAATGGCTTCAGGATAACGAGTAGCCATATCAATCAGGGTCAACACATAAGAAAATCCTGAAGAAGTCTTAGAAAGAGGGCCCACAATATCCACCAACACACGGGTGAATGGCGCCTCAAAAGGAGGAATGGGAACTAGAGGTGCAACCTTTTCGGTCTGATTACACTTCCCCACAACTTGACAGGTGTGACAAGACTTACAATACCAGGAAACATCCCTGAAGATACCTGGCCAGTAGAAGTGTTTCAAAATGCGTGCCACAGTCTTCCTCACTCCAAGGTGTCCTGCCAAACTGGAATCATGAGCCACTCGAATGATATCCTGCCTACAAACACGAGGGATGACAACTTGATGTACAACCTCCCATTCACAGTCGGCTGATGCTGTTGGGGGTCTCCACTTCCTCATAAGTACTCCTGACTTTATATAATAACAAGTAGAAGCACCAGCTGACTCTTCCTCACTGCAAGCAGAGTTAGCTAGACCTTTCAACTCAGGGTCAGCAACCTGCAACTCAACCAACTCTTGACGAGACAAATTATCAACACTACGGGGTACTGCCTCATCTGGTGAGTGGTCCAAATTAGCAAGAAAAGTGTCAGCTAGGATAACATCATCATCATCATTATCCTCTAAATCACCAGTAACTTTAGACTTAGCCCTAGTGACAACACATGCAGGGAACACATCAGGGACACCACAATCCTGGGTCGCAGCCACTGGCTCACCAGACAACTGAGGAGCTGGACACACTTGACTTCCACCAATGTCATTTCCAAGTAAGAAAGTTACCCCTGACATTGGGAGTGTCTCAACCAACCCAACCATAACGGAACCATTAACAAAACCAGACTCTAAATTCACTCTGCACAGGGGGACAGAGAAGTAATTATTCCCTACACCTTGTAAGATTACAGTTTCATCAGAGGAATTAACATTAGAGCCTAGAACATTGGTCAGCATAAGGGATTGGCAAGCACCTGTGTCACGATATATTTTAACTGATTTACTGTCATTACTGTCCAGAGGACTGACAAAACCATCAGACAGGAAATTAGCACATGAATTCTTGAGAGTGTCACCTACGTTACTGCTCAAAAGAGGAGCTCCATCATGAGAATTTAAGTTACCCCTCAAAGCAGGTTCAGTTAACTCAGTTAAAGAATTATGGGAACTCTCAAGGATGGACACTAGACCAATTGACTGAATATTTAAAGACTCCTTTTTGTTCACATCACGCTGTCTCCTGAAACATTTCTCCGTAGTATGACCAATCTTACTACAATAAGTACATTTACTTTTCTGAAATCTAGAGGTGAAGCTGGTATTTACTTCCTGAGAAACATCATCTTTATTCTCTTTCCTGTTACCTGTACTCTGAGTAGAGGCAACGTACTTACTATCAGCTTTCCCTCTTTCTCTAGAATATCTCTTGTGAGTGAGAACATATTCATCAGCTAAAACTGCAGCATCAGACAAATTGTCTATTCTTTTCTCATCAAGATATAGGCTTACATCTTTACTAATACACCTCTTGAAGTCCTCCAGCAAAATCATCTGCTTAAATTTACCAAAATCAGAATCCACATTTTTAGAATTTAACCACTGCTCTAACAGATCTTCTTTGATTTTTGCATACTCAACATGGGATTGCTTATCTTGCTTGTAAGTTGTCCTAAATTTTACTCTATAAGCTTCAGGAACAAGCTCATAGGCCTTAAGAATCAAGCTCTTAACTACATCATAATTATCAGATTGATCCTGAGGCAAAGATGCATAAGTTACTTGAGCTTTACCGGTGAGAACAGTTTGAAGGAGTACTGGCCAATACTCCTTGGGCCAATTAAAACCTGTAGCTACCCTCTCAAACAACTGAAAATACTTTTTTAAATCAGATTCATTAAAAGGAGGGACAAGTTTAACATTTTTAGCCACATCAAAATCATCAGAGCAAGATGATCCAGTTCCACATTGTTTCATGCGATACTCATGGTCTGCCTGAATCCTGGCAAGTTCAACTTGTGCCTGTATCTGTGCCTCCTGAATCCGAGCCTGAGATTCAGCCTCCTTAGCATTTGCTTGAAATTCAGCCTCCTTAACACAAGCCTCCTTAGCCTGAGACTCAGCCTCCTTAGCACGTGCTTGAAATTCAGCTTCCTTCACACGAGCCTCCTGCAGGGCTAGTTGTAACTTAGCTAATTCAATCTGCGTTTGCTCATTTGGAGGAGTTACATTAAACAAGCTTTTATTAATAATGCCAACAATTTGATCTTTAGAATGATGAGAGTGAACTGCAATTCCCAATTGTTGAGCAACAAGCTTAAGTTCATTCTTTGTTCTGTTTTCTACATCACACACTGTTTGCACATTTGACAAAAAATCTTTGGCTTCATCAAGTGTAGTAATAGTAGACATCATGAATAAGTAACAGTCACAAAATATCAAGCAATATCCTTATGATAATATCCTGAATATCCTGATAAGAGGTCGCCAAATTTATGTTACGGAACAGCGAAAGATAATGTACACTTTAAGTGAGAATACTAAAAATCACTACTGTCCCGTAAAGTTCCAGGTTCAAAACAAAAGTGTTAGATAAAATTACAAGTTAAAGTTTAATGCTCAAACTAACAACAAAACATTCAGGACTCATAAGGATAATGTAATGACAAAAAAAAACAGGTTAAATATATGGTTAACTGCAATAGCCTCTATTAACACGAAATTAGCAAGAGTAAATTTATCTGTCAGCCCTGATAAAATTAAAATACACTGGGTAATGCTCAGTTAATGCAAGATAAATTATTACAGATTCAAAATATTATTAAAACTGGCTGACAAAATGAATCCTTCATAAATTACAAAAAACCTTACTAGGCCTAAGAATTAACCTTATGCTACACAGTACAAGAAAAAATGCAACAACAGTTATACTCAAATTACACAGCTGCTACATGGTTGGAGACTTCCTGAGCACTCACAACAATAACTGTACAGGGGAGGACAGAGATGTGAACAAAATGAGGATTAGATCTAAGTGGCAATGATACAGAGACTGAGCTCATTATATAGGGGCCAACAGAGCTTGATACAACTTGTAAGAAGGATGCGCAAATGAAGCCATGGGGACAAAGAGCTGACAATCCCGCTCTGAACAACAGAAAGGACGACTTACTCTACTATAACGGTAGAAGGGGGGGACTGAGGCAGAACACGCTCGCGATCAAACATGCAGCATACTGTGCGTTAAAATTACACAAAGGATGATGAAATCATAGGCTATTTAACAATATATATATATATATATATATATATATATATATATATATATATATATATATATATATATATATATATATGTGTGTGTGTGTGTGTTTGTGTGTGTGTGTGTGTATTTATACATATATATATACTGTATAGATAGATGGATAGATGGACAGATAGATATAGATAGATTGATTGATAGTTATATATAGTTACGAATGCTAGTGTGGTGTGTGGTGTGACAAGAGTAACAAGAAAGAAGAAAGGTATGGCAAGGTGGGATGAGCAGGTTAAGAGAGCAGTGGGGGAAAAGTGGAAGAAGTGGCTAAAATGGTTGCAGGTCAGAGGTTCAGTTGAAATAAGAAATGAATAGACTGAGAGCCAGTAGCATGTAAAGAGACTAGTGAGGAGGAAAAACAAGGAAGTGAATGATGATCTGGGAAGAAAAATTATTGCAAACTACTCTGAAAATAGGAAGGTACTTTGGAAAAAGGTGCGGAAATGTAGAAGTGAAAGCGGAATGAAATGTGATGGTGTGAAGAATGTAGGTGGTAAAACCCATGGGGATGAAGTAAGGACCACATGGAAAGAATATTTTCAAAGCCTAATGTATGGAAGTAAAGAGGGCAGAGCCACTGTAAACATGATTGGTTCGGGGGATGTGCAGAGAAGGAATGCAGTGCCAGGAGACGTGACACTAGCACAGGTGAAGAATGCTGTGAAGCTGTTGAAAAGTGGAAAAGCAGCTGGGGTTGATGAGGTGTGTGGAGGCATGATTAAGTGTAGTGGAGAGAGTGGATTGAAGTGCTTGTTGGAGATATGTAAGAAGGCATAGATGAGCGAAACTGTGCCAGCAGAGTGGAAAAAGGCTGTGATTTTACCCCTGTACAAAAATAAAGGTGAGCGAAGTGAATGCAAGAATTTTCGTGGCATATGTTTATTGAGTGTGGTAGGGAAGGTATATGGAAGAATTATTATAAAGAAAATTGGTATCAGAAGTCCTAGTGAGTGATGAACAGAGTGGCTTTAACAGTGACAGAGGATGTGTGGATCCAATATATGCAGTGAGACAGCAGAGAAGGCTTGTGAGAAGGACCACAAGGTGTTTATGGCATTCATGGATCTGGCAAAAGTTTACAACAAAGTGGACAGAGAGGGATTGTGGAAAGTTTTGCGCACGTCCGGTGTAAATTGTATGGTGCTAGGTGCCGTCAAGGGTTTTTATGATGGTAGTGAAGCATGTGTAAGGGTTAATGGGCATCAAAGTGAATGGTTCACGATCGGTGTGGCGTGCAACAAGGTTGTGTGATGTCCCCATGGTTGTTCAATATGTATATGGATGGGGTGATGAGACAAGTAAAAACACGAGTAATGGAGAGGAGGATGGTTTTGGTAATGAATGGTGATGGATGCAATATCTCAAATTTGTTGTATGCTGATGATGCAGTACTGTTTGGAAATTCCGTACAAGAACTTTCTTAGGTTACTGTAGAGTTTTCCTGATGTCTGTGAGCGTCGTGCCTTGAAAGTAAATGCAGAAAAGAGTAAAGTGATGGTTATTGAGAGAGAAGGTGACTTCCAGTGCGATGTTACAGTGAATGGAGAGAGACTGGAACTGGTGAGAGATGTCAAATACCTGGGTACAGTGACAGAAAAGAGAGGAAAATGAGCAAAAGAAGTGAAGGTCCAAAACGTGGTGAATGTTTTGAGTATCGGATAGAGCCAGGATTCCGAGGGATTGAAAGATGGATGAATGGGAGCTTGGCTCATTGGACTGGGCAAATCTGGGCTGTCTAGACATTGCTACTCCTCACCCTGCCCTAGGATGGGAAAGGAGGTCCTGGTGATGTATTTGATATATATATATATATATATATATATATATATATATATATATATATATGTATATATATATATCTATATATATATATATATATATATATATATGTATATATATATATATATATATATATATATATATATATATATATATATATATATATATATATATATATATATATATATATATATATATATATATATATATATATATATATATATATATATATATATATATATACAGTATATATATATATATATATATATATATATATATATATATATATATATATTGTATTGAAAAGAGTGAATTATATGGCTAATGATACAAGGTGTACCTGAAAATACAGAGATAGTTAATGTAGGAGGATGGCCGGGAGATTGTAAGCAGCTGACTGTTGAAAGTAAAGTTTTAACTCTCTCCCAAACCAGCCTTTCAGTCACAGATCACTCATATTATTATAACATTCGGTGTGCATCTGTATTATCACCAGTTCATAATTTTATTTTCATTTGACTGATAACATTCATGAGATCTTAATAGTAATTAAATGCTCCTACTATGTAGGCTGTATCTAAGCAAACGTGATGACACCCTGAGAATATATATATATAAATATTTATATATAATACGTGTGTGTGTGTGTGTGTGTGTGTGTGTGTGTGTGTGTGTGGAGAGAGAGAGAGAGAGAGAGAGAGAGAAATATATTACACACACACACACACACACACAAGAAAAATGAAAATGAAGTGTCGACCTTTGTCTTTTTCTCAGGGTGTCATCACGTTTGCTTAGATACAGCCTACATAGTAAGAGCATTTAATTACTACCAAGATCTCACGAATGTTATCAGTCAAATGGAAACAAAATTATGAACTGGTGATAATACAGATGCACACCAAATGTTATAATATGAGTGATCTGTGATTGAAAGGTTCGTTTGGGAGAGAGTTAAAACCTGATGTGAATTTCAACAGTCAGCTGCCTACAATCTCCCGGCCATCCTCCTACATTAACTATCTCTGTATTTTCAGGTACACCTTTATCATTAGCCATATAATTAACTCTTTTCAATACACTTATATGCACATTACGCATTATTTTGAAAACATTACTGAAGCATTTGAGCCATGGAATATCCTTTTCATTTTTTACTACCATATCAAGACGATTTTATAGCCTACCAACAGATTGTTAAAACTGGGGATCAGATGTAGCTTAATAAGGCCCACCTGTAGTCGAGGCACTATGCAAGTTTGTTTAATCATGTGAGGAAAAAAAAAACGGAATTATTAAAATGGGCGACACCTGGACTGACGGGGTTGTAAGTAGCTTCATGCAACCACGTTTCCAAGTCTTCTGCAGAGGGATGCACGAATAGCCCCATCAGTGTTTCCTTTCCTAGCGATGCACCTTCCCCCCCCCCCAACACACACACACACAACCCTATCAGTCAATGGATCTTTTGTTATATTTTTGTCATCTGAGGACGACTTTTCACTTCAAGTAAGATTCTTAAAACTTAGGTTTAGAAATAATCTTTATGGATCCCTTCACTGCAAATGGTCCTCTTTGAGTTAATAATGTCGCTTGGTATCAATCTGATTTTTTAAAAAATTTATGGCGATAAAATAGTTGGTATTCCACAGCTCTCTGACTCACTCTGAGCTGAAAGATATACTCTGGTGTTAGATGAAAAACAGTGTAAGGCTTATCCCGACTAGAAGAAAGCAAATGGAACGGGTATTAAATCTGTCATCATTCATTGACTCAGAGCTAAAAATATATACAGTAGTCTAATGTTAGCTACACCAGAATACAAGAGTTGTTCCAACAAAGAGAAAATTACTCTCTTGTATTTTTTTTGCTAGGTATTCTTTCAAGAGACCACCTGACGGTTCCTGGGGCACTAAGAGATCGGATGGATCTTGGTCCGGCATGGTTGGTATGGTGCTGAGAAAGGTAAGAAAGAATGCAGGTCTCCCCCTCCCTCATCTCTCTCTCTCTCTCTCTCTCTCTCTCTCTCTCTCTCTCTCTCTCTCTCTCTCTCTCTCTCTCTCTCTCCAGAGGGCCCTGCGATACGAATGTGATCAGGTGGCCCCTCAGCTGGCTACTACTTGTATTAAATCGATGGCTACCGTAGGATCTCCATCGGCCAGGAAGGAAGCAAAAGTGATCCCCATAAAAGAAAAGATCATCACAATTCGGGAAATTATTGTCCAGATAATCTTACATATGTAGTAGGGAAGGTGCTGGAAGGTGTCGCTGCAGATGGGACTGGAAATGATATTGAAGCAAATCAGCGACTTCACGACCTTTATCATGGGTATCGGCGGCTACCTTCTTTGATTTTCATCCATTTCACTGAATTCACCCAAGGTATGCTCTCTGAATACCACCAGTGTAGGACAATTGGCACACTATTAAGATTTCCAGGTGGCGTTCGATAAAGTACTTCACCGAAAGCTGATGACAAAAACTCGTGTATTAGGAATTCTGGAAGAACTAGCTACATTAACTGAGAATTGGCTGACTGATCGGCACCAGAGAGTAGTAGTCAACAGATAAACCTCTGGGCATCAGCTAAACATGTAGTACTCGAGGACTCAGTTCTAGACCTATTATCATGCATGATTTACATTAATAACGTAGATGTGGGCATCGTCAGCAGAACTGAAAAACTTTCGGCCGGCGGAAAACTACAAAATAATGCCTCAGTAATTGAAAACAGAATAATTACAAAAGAACTTGGTTAAATCAGGGTCAGAGCCAAAAAAGTGGCAAATACCTGTATAAGCACAAGGTAATGCACATTAGTCATGCAAATCCAAGAACCAACTAACTAAGAAAACTTAGTCATTCTAATCAGCAGTGACCCGAAAGTTCTCCAAACAGTGCACTAAAATAGAGGTGGAAGTGTAAAGGTTTATCGGATTTGTAAATAGGCAATTCAGATACAGAAATAAGGAAATTATCCCCTCTGTGTACAAATATTTTACTTGTTGGCACCTGGAATATGCTGTATGGTTCTAGTGGCCGATCCTGAAGGAGGATATTGCTAAGTCTTAGATCAAAAAGGTGCGTGGCTTTAAACTTGTCCCATCCTTCAGGCAGATGGCGTACCCGAGAAGGCTGCAGACAGTGGACCTCTTTTCGCAAGAGGGTTATAACCTCTCCTTTCACTGATCTACCTGGTGAACAAGCCTACATCTTGTATATCCTTAATGACCTAGAGCAACTTCTACTGTACAGCACCTACCCGTATCCCTGACCGCCTTGGAGAGAGTTCCAGCATACTCTGCCTTTTCGTTATAACTAATCCTTCTGCTTAAGCTGTTTATCTTTCCGTACCGTTGGGTCCTCCGATCGCAACCTTATCATCTTAACCTGTCCTGTTGCTCCGGTAAGGCCTGTGGACCCTCCCAAGAATCGGCGGTTGAGGCACTTTGGTGCTGCTGACTGAGAGGCCCTTGATCTTCCTTGAAATGATTATTGCTTTCATAGCCGAGAGCAATCTGAGTGTGCCTTGCGCATTACGGAGGTTATTCTCTCTGGCATGGAAATATACATTACCTTTTCATATCGTCTGACTCATATCATGCCCATTCTAATACTCTTCACAAGGAGAAGGCCTACAAAAGGTACAGGAGCCAACCCACTCCTGAATCTCATGTCTTTCATGTTTCTGCCCGGAATCGTGCAAAGTCTGTTCTTTGCTCTGCTAAAAATAATTTCATTCATACTAAGTGCTCTGAACTCTCCAACTCGAATTCATCACGCTCCTTCCTGCACCATGCCAAAAACTTTTCGAATAACTTTAGTTCATCATCCTTCCCTCCTCTTATCCACTCTGATGGCTGTGAAGCTATTTCTTCTACTGATAAAGTAGAACTCCTCGCTCAGACTTTCTCTTCCATTTCCACCTTAGACGATTCCGGTGTTGTTCCTCCATCAATTCCCCTCCGGTGACTTCCTCATGGTTAACGTTAAAATTTGTTCACGATGTATTTTCTGCCATCACTGTCCTCAATACTAACAAGGCATATGGGCCTAATGCGATCCCTCCTGTTGTCCTCAAAAACTGTGCTTCTGTGCTTACATCCTGCCTAAGTAAACGCTTTCGCCTTTGTCTATCAACTTGTATCTTTCCTTCCTGCTGGAAGTTTGCTGTCATTCAGCCTGTCCCAAAGAAGGGTGGCCATTCCCAGCCCTCTAACAATCGCCCAGTTGCTTTAACTTCCTGTATTTCAAAAGTTTTTGAATCTGTTCTGAAGGAAAAATTTTTAAAACACATTTCCTCTCACAACTTTTTTTCTAATCATCTGCATGGGCTCCGCCAGGGACACTCCACTGGCGATCTTCTCACCTACCTTCCAGGCTCCTGGTCATCCTCTTTTTGGGACTTCGGCGAAAGCTTTGCCATTGCACTTGATATTTCAAAGGCTTTCAATCGAGTCTGCCTTAAATCTCTAACTTCCAAATTGGACTCTTAAGGATTCTATCCTCCTATCTGTGTCTTCATCAATAGCTTCCTTTCTTGTCGCTCAATAGCTGCTGTTGTAGACGGCCACCGTTCTTCTAGAGCTATCAATAGTGGCGTTCGTCAGGATTCTGTCCTATCATCAACTCTCTTTCATTCATCAGTGACCTTCCAAGCTGTACAGTCTCCAGCAAAAGTCGAGCGACCGGCTCGACGAGCAGGTTGGTATATGTGGCACCACCTCACCCACAGTTTCACCCCCTCTCCTCCCTCGTTCCCATTCATTCGTCTACCCTCAACCCTCCCCACATCCAAGTTCCTACTCGCATCCAAGTTCCTACTCCTTAGTATAGTTATTTATACACCACGATCTGAACGCAAGGTAATATAAAATAGTAATATATTCGTATGACAGTGAGGTCTGTAATCATACAGTTTATCATTTTGACGGTTGTATCCAGTCAGTATGCAACATTAAACAGTCGGAAGCTATAAATAGATGTTTGTAGTGGTCGGTGGTGTGTGGGGGGTTAGCTGGCCGTCACACGTTGTGGTGGTGGCCTGGGGAGAGGGAGATGGACCCGGGGTCGACGGCTCTGCCCGGGGTGGATAGTGTGTGTGTGTGTTTTCCACCAATGCTCATAAACACGTCTTTATTATCACAATGAAGTGTGCATTACAATATTGTCCACTGCGCCATATAATAGTGATATTTATAATGTAACTATATGGCAAATAAGCATTTAATTATCAGTACACAGTAAGACCTTATTTTCTGGATGTTATTCAGTCAGATATGCAGTGCAATAGCAGATTATAATATATTAGTTTGAATGTAGCCTTTAACTCTGCGGGGTAGGTCAGGCTAGAACACCAGATCTCTAGTAAAACATTCACTATTGTCACTATACCACATGTTATTGTAGGGCAACTGGAACAGGGCGATAGCAAAGGTGGTGGTGGGTGGTCCTACTCGGTGTTGACAGAGTTACCTTATCTCTCCCTCAGTTACCCACAACATTCCATTATCATATAAATCCAGTGTCTGACGCCATTGTTTCATATCGTTTTAAAATTTGTTCTTATATAAACCGGTAGTCAGTTAGTCTTCCTTATTAAATATTTGCGAAACCAAAACCGTTTGTCCATTTTAACATCTTCTCTCTCTGTGGCAGCTGACGTTTCAGCTGACGATAGTTAACGGGAAAAACCATGGCCACACAGATAGAGGAAAATAGTAATAGACATGGGACACATGTTGAAGAGCAAGTAACCATAAAGTTATCCTGACCGCTACGTCTATTACATTGCTATAAGTAACACTGACCAGTGTGAACTGTAACTCGTCAAACCTTTCTTGAAATCATTCTCGCTGAAATTTGGCTCTCTCTTGTATTTTGTTTTTCTCTTGGAAGGAACTCTTATTGCGGGCTCATGGCCTTTGGTTCCTTCTTCCTCGCATAAAAAAAAAAAAATTATCTGTTGTATGGCACGATGATGTTGATTAGCGTAAGCTGCAATCGAGACAAGTTTGTTTGGTTACTATACAGATCATCCATTCGGCCTGTTTAGTTATTGGTTACCTTTTTCGAAATACGTCGTGTTATAAGCGTGTGAATCGCAAATTATACCCTATTGCAGTTTAACTATTTAAGGCAAGCTTATATTCCTGATATTGTTATCAGGTGGTGACGGATCTCTTGCTGGACTAAGTGGTGATAAGTGGCTGAGGCAAGGGGTGGAGGGGGTTGGCTGTATGCAGCACCGGATTAACCCTGTTGTGGCCTGGTAGGCAGTGCAGCCGGTTGGCCTGCAACATACAGATCTCTTTTTTCCGTTATTTCCAGTGAAATGTTGGCATGACCTATAATGGCCTTTTTTGATGGCCTGATGGGTGATGGCCCATATTTGGACGCCCAGAGCGTATATTTATTCCGTTCTGGAAGTCTGGATGGCCTATGACAGGCCGTGGCATGGTAGATAGTTGCCCATTTTGCCTATACCTGGTAATCCGACTGTGTGTATGAAACTGATCTTGGTACTTATAATACTGTCAGCAGCAATGAATGGCGTCTAATTATTATTAACAGACCTTTGGTAATGGCAGCAACCACGTCATGGCCTGGGCTCGATCAGCTTAGTTTGTTTAACCACCAGACAAGCTGTCACTCAGTCCCTGTTGCCCAGCGTTATCCGATATCATGTATTAAGACATCAGCAACCAAGATAATACTGATTCTGTGTTTTACTTATCAGCAACACTTTGCTATTATCACACATGGGGTATTAGTAGTAACTAATGGTAATGACCTATATTAGAGTTTGTAAAGTAACAGTGATTACGTCGAGTAAGGGAAGGAGCACACCACCTACCACTACAAACATATAGCTTCCGACTATTTAATGTTACACTTTGACTGATACAACCGTCAAAATGATAAATTGTATGATTACAGACCTCACTGTCATACGAATATATTACTATTTTATATTACCCTGCGTTCAGGTCGTGGTGTATTAATAACTATACTATGGAGTAAAATACTGTGTAATGTGCTTTTATTCGTTACCATAACAAAACCATTATTTCCCAAGACAAATGGATGATGGAAGAGTGGTTGAGACAATGCAAGTAGACCCTTGGGTGTGGGGAGGGAGGTAGACGAATCAATGGGAACGAGGGAGAGGAGGGGGGAGGGGCTGAAACTGGGTGTGCGGCGATGCCACATATACCGACCTGCTCGTCAAGCCGGTCGCTCGATTTTTGATGGAAACTGTACATCTTATCCTATCCACTCTTCATCTTTCTATTCGCTTCCCTCAGCGCCCATCTCAGCAGTTACTTCAACAAACAAGGGATGAGGGCTTGGCTCATATCTCTGACTGGGGTAAAAGTGATCTTGCTGTTTTTAATGCATCAGAAACTCGGTTTTTACATCTTTCAACCCAACAAAATCATCTGCAGGATTATCCCTTAACTTTTTACAATATCTAACTCAATCCTGCATCATCTTTAAACCTACTTGGGGTTTCATTCTTGCAGGATTTATCTCGGAAAGATCATATTACATCTCTTGTAAAATCTGCTTCCAAAAATTGGGAGTGCTAAGCCGACTCTGTGTCTTCTTTACCCCTGCACAGTTGTTGACTTTATACACTGGTTTTATTATCCCCTGCGTAGAGTACAACTCTCACATGTGGGGAGGTTCCCCACATACAGCTGTTCTCAACAAGGTGGAGCCAAAGGCTTTTCGTCTCATCATCTGTCCTCCTCTAAATGGCTCTCTTAAATTTTTGTCTCTTTGCCGCACTGTTACATCTTTATCTCTTTTCTATCACTACTTCAATGGTCATTGCTCCTTTGAACTGTCTGCTTGCATCCTTCCGCAACAATGGCAGGCTCGTAACACTCGTCTAGCAACAAACTCTCATCCCTTTTCTGTCCAGCTCTCTAGTGCATTTTAGTCTTTCATGTTTGCAACAGGTCAGCTGTGGTACTGTCCTTCTCTGTCCATATTTTCTACTTCCCATGATCTCCAGTCTTTCAAACGCAGTGTGTCCAGGCATCTCGAAGTGAACGGATCCTGAATTTGGCTTTTTTTTTTTTTTTTTTTTCCCCTTGGAGGGAACAATCTGTGGCTTCTGGCCATTGGTTGCTTCCTTCTTACATTAAAAAAAAAAAAAAAAGTAGGCTACAGACATTGGACCTATTTTCGTAAGAGACTAGGAATGTGCAAGGACAGCTTACTAAGGTTTTCAGAATCATTCATGAACATAAAAACGCTAACAACCTTCACAAATTTAGATTAAATATAAATTCGACGAGGATGGAAGCTTGTCTTGAAGCTTTTCCACTATGATACGGTAGGTAAATTCTTCACTCATGAGATCTACAATACATGTATAGTACCAGCAGAGCAGGTTAACAAATCCTTGATAGAGCTTTTCAGAACAAGGTTAGCCAGAGTTTAGTTGACCATAATTCACTAACACGTTGAATGTTTCCTTTCCAGTAAAATCTCCAAGCCCGGCTTTTATCAACCAAGTCATGTGCACTTCCTTTTTCCCGAACTTGTGCTGCTGTTAGGACAGGTGGGTGGGGAGAGTCATCTACTATACTTTTCTCTCACTTCTAGAGTAACAAAGTGTGATTAACATCATCCTTCATGGCACCTCTTCGATAATGGGTCGTTGGATCTTTTTGAGGTATCACTTTTCCATGTAACTCTCTCTCTCTCTCTCTCTCTCTCTCTCTCTCTCTCTCTCTCCGGTCATTGCCTTATTCATCCAGTCTTTGATAAAAATCGCTTTTCATGATCGTGTGCTCTAACACACATGCATAGGTTTTTTCATACAGGCCCTTCAAGGTTCATAGCAGTTTTATGTTTTTTACTTTCCATTCATTATTTCTCTATAATTTCCAACATTTCTTGTTCATATTAAATTATATTCTGTTTTAGTGTTGTTCAAAAATTATGCTTAAACTAGAATGGCACTCAGTAGAGCGCATACTTCCGCCAACGCCCTATCTCGCTTTGTTAAAGAAAGTGAAAAAAAAAATCCTGAATCCGCGCCTTTATCCGGATCCGCACCAAAATATAATGGAGCATATTCTGGGCCAAGGCCCATTCTTTTACTAAGTTTCGTGGGAATCCAGCCAGTAGTTTTTGTGTAATCTTGCTCACAAACAACCAACCAACAAACAAACAAACGGACAGGGGTGAAAACATAACCTCCTTGGCGGAGGTAATAATCTACAAGCTCAAGGACATCATTTTTCTCTTAGATAACATCAGACTGTTTTACGCAACTTAGCTGACCCATTTCGTAGACAAAGGGTTAATGGGCACTATGTCTAAACTCTACAATTGGAAAGTCTGCTCTTTTTAGTAATAGCGTCGCGAGACAGCAAGAATGAAATTAGTGTGCATCATGAAGTTTCACTGAAAAAATCAAAACAGAATTTCCCATTTCAGGAAGTTGATATGGGTGTTGGTCCGTTTGCAGTGATCTCGAGTCGGGCAGAAGTCATCGACTACTTCAGATATATATTCCTAGACTACCTTAAGATTGTCGGTGGTCGTGGTAGTCTTGAAGTGGATGCATGGAACTTCACATATCCTTTTGTACCTCACGTTTGGTTATGCATCCTGCTGTGTCTGGTGCTGCTGGGAGCCCTTCTGTTACTGCTGCCTATGTGTTTGTCTCTCGGAGTTCAGCAATATTGCCCCTTCGATCTGATTCATATATTTCTCCAGCAAAGTAAGGCTGCTGTTACAACTACTGTAGTAGTAGTAGTAGTAGAAGCGGTAGCAAAGTATTATTACTGATCACCTATTTGCACAGAGGAAGATCTTTATTTCCTTTAATATATATATATATATATATATATATATATATATAGATATATATATATATATATATATATATATATATATATATATATATATATACACACTATACTCAGTGTAGTCACCCATAGGCAGAAGAAGAGGAAAGAATGAAGGAAAGACAGACAGAAGAGAGAGTGTAAAGTCACCCTTAGGCAGAAGGAAGAGAAAGGAACGAAAGAAGTAAAGACAGAAGAGGAAAGAAGTGAGTGGATGGTGAGCGTCCCCACCTACCACATATTATTATTTTTATTATTATTATTATTATTATTATTATTATTATTATTATTATTATTATTGTTGTTGTTGTTGTTATTATTGTTGATGTTGTTATTCAGTTATTTCGTCTTTGGTTTTCATCATAGGCCTACTTATTGAGGATATACAACACGATGACCCAACGCTCAGCCAGTTTCTGTGACGTTGACCTGCTTTTCAAGGTCACAGATCCAAAAATGTCTACAAATCATGACTTTTCAACCGCAGTATACTCCAAAAGTATTGGGCAGAAATGAACATGGAAGGAAATCCCATGATAATTTATTTCCAAATTTTTAAAAGAAAAACAGTCCTGCCCAAGGTTAACCAAAGTACTTGTGCCAAATATGACCCTGACCTATTTTAGGTCAGGTCATATACTCAGTGTTGGTGCAAAAGTTGCATAATTGAAATTGAAATGTTTCAGAAACTAATTGAGATACAGCTATTTGGTTGAAAATTCTGTGATAAAAAAAAAGTTTGCTGAGAATTTTGGCTGAATATTTTGCCTTTTAGCATAATAGAAAGTACCGAATTCAGGTCTGCTCAGTGTTTTCTTTGTAGCACATTCTAGAGAAAACCACAAAAGTTGTAAGGCTGTAACTTTAAAAAATATGGTTACAGTTATGCACACAGTTAGCCAGCTAAAATATATCTATGTTATGTTCTTATGAAGTTCTTAGGCAGTGAACACAAAAGTAGCATCTGCATAACAACAAAGACAATCAATTCCTTAAATAGTTACAGCGAAGCTTCTTAACTGTGGCTATACAATAAGTAAATAGGTAAATTTTTAATGTTATTATTAGTCTCTACCCATTAGATCGGTGGAGACTATTGTTTTAGCTGGTATTATTTTTATTCCCCCCTCAGAGTCTCGCTGTGATTTTAGGAGAACCGGAGAATGTGCAGGACTCTGAAGGGCCCAGGTTAGGGTGTCCTGGCATGGGCCGTTTGCGGATAGAAAAAAATCTAAATCCTTTACACACAGTGGAAGGGCTTGTCAGAAAGTCATATCAGTATTATGCTGCGAATGAGATAAGTTGATCGTGTCAACTGGAGATTTCAATACGACCTGTGCAAGGTGCCTGAATTGCCCAGGTTATGTATCCTGGTATGGGCCATTGCTGAGAGAAAAAATTCCAGATCTCCCCAATGGGGTCAAGGTCATTGCAAGAAACAGTAGGTAGGGACTAATGACTGTCTGCAGGACAGATGCAGAGTTCATTATAATTTTTGTTTTTATTATTATTATTATTATTATTATTATTATTATTATTGTTGTTGTTGTTGTTGTTGTTGTTGTTGTTATTCTATTATTATTATTATTATTATTATTATTATTATTATTATTATTATTATTATTGATCTCCACCTATAGTAATAGATGGAGACCTATACTTCCGTCATTACTGGTTTCCATCTATTACCATAGGTGATCTTTTTTTTTTTCTGTCATTACAGTTATAATTGTTGTTAAGCTTTGCCATACACATGACAAAGCTTATTGTTTCGGTAGGTATTATTATTTTCTTTGCGCTTTTTTCCTTAGACTTTGACGATATTATACAAGAAGGTAATTTAGGATAACTCAAGTACTTCTGTCCAATACAAATGATCTTGACCTCTTTTTTAAGGTCATGCTCATTTTTTAGTGCAAAAATTGCATATTTGAAATTGAAATATCTCAGAAACTAATTCAGATACAGCTATTTGGTTGAAAATGCTGTGATAAAAAAGTTTGCTGAAAATTTTGATTAAATATTTTACAGTTTAGCTTAGAGGAAAGTACCGAATTCAAATCTGCTCATTCTTTTCTTTGTACCACGTTTTAGAAAAAAAACAGAAGCCGTAAAGCTGTAGTTTTACAGAAATACAGCTGTTGTCCCTCTCATTATTTAAAAAGAATACTCTTACAGTTAGCATTTAGTTGGTCCGTTAAAACTGTGCCAATATATATGTTGTGTTCATATGAACTTTTTAGGCAGTGAACACAAAAGCAGCATTTCCATAACTGCAAAACAATCAGTGGTTATGGCGGAGCTTCCATATTGTGGCTACACAATAAGTAACTAGGTAACTAGTCAGTGTTAGTAGTAGTAGTAGTAGTAGTAGTAGTAGTAGTATCATTTTTATTATTATTGTTCCGTCACTGTCCATCTCCAATATTCATCATACTTATTGAGTATATAAAGCACCATGACCGTATAACACAGACCCACTTTCAGTAACCTTCACATTCATTTCCAGGTCACAGGTCCAATAACGCCCAGTAATGTATAGATACATAAACATGGAAGGAAATCCAGTGATAAAATAATTTTCCATACAAGTGTATGGAAAAAATATGAAAGTAATTCATGCATGACATTTCGATACTTCAGACCCTAACAATTTTGTTTGGTTCGGAACCAGGTCTGTATTTGGTGGCAGTCTGACAAACGTTTCTGAGTTATTACAAAAAACATTATTCTCATAGGTGGAGATCAGTAACTCTGACAGTTACAGTTTTCTAATTATTATCATTATTGACCTCCACCGACTACCATACGTGGAGATCATTGTATCCACCATTTTATTATTAATAAGAACTCCACATGCTTTTGAGTTCTTATTGATATTGTATATATATATATATATATATATATATATATATATATATATATATATATATATATATATATATATATATATATATATATATATATATATATATATATATATATATATATATATATATATATATATATATATATATATATATATATATATATATATATATATATTTGGGGGAGAGGGGCGGATCAAGAAGGCTGCCATTTCAAGACCGTTCGAGGCCAGCCTGCCAGGCTTCTTATGGCACAAAAAAAAAAAAAATTCCAACCACAAGTGATAGAATTGATAGGGAAGCTTTGTGGACTGTTTTAAGATTGTATGGACTTGATGGTACGTTACTAAAAGGAGTGAAAAGTTTTTATGTAAATAGTGGAGCGTGTGTGAGAGTGGGAAATGCTGTGAGTGATTGGTTTCCAGTGAGAGTGGGGCTGCAACAGGGATGTGTGATGTCGCCTTGGTTGTTTAATATTTATATGGATGGCGTTGTAAGGGAGGCGAATGCAAGAGTGTTAGGTGGAGGTTTGAGTCTCGTGAATGTTGATGATAGAAAGTGGAATCTGAAGCAGCTACTGTTTGCAGATGATACTGCACTGGTGGCTGATTCAGAGGAGAGATTGAGACAGTTGGTAGAGGAGTTTGGAAGGGTGTGTGAAAGGAGGAAATTGAAAGTAAATGATTATAAGAGTAAAGTGATGAAGTGTACGAGGTTGGTAGATGATAGGAGGATGAATATAGTTTTGAATGGTGAGTTGCTTGAGGAGGTAGAGTGTTTTAAGTATTTAGGGTCATATGTTGCTGTGGATGGAAGAATAGATGCAGAAGTGAAACTTAGAATGAATGAATCAGGAATGGTGCTGGGAGGAATGAAACAGGTGTTTAAATGTCGTTCACTTAGAATTGATGTAAAGAGAAGGCTGTATGAGGGTCTTGTGGTACTGACTGCATTATATGGGGCTGAAACATGGAATATGGGTGTAGCAGAGGAAATGTTTGAATGTAATGGAGATGAGTTGTCTGAGGAGTATGTGTGGAGTGACACGTATGGATCGAGTGAGAAATGATGAAGTGCGAATGAGAACTGGAGTTGTTCGGAGATGACTGATCGATTGAGCAGAGGGTTTTACGATGGTTTGGGCATATGAAGAGAATGGATAATGAGCGATTGATGAAAAAGATAACTAGATCTGATGTGAGAGGTGTGAGGCTGAGAGGAAGACCATGAATAGGATGGATGGACAGTGTGAAGAGAGCACTGGATGCGAGAGTGATGTCTGTTGAGCAAGGAAGAGTGGCTGTGCGTGATAGAAATGAATGGAGAGAAATTGTGAATGAATAAATGATGAGGCAGTCCTGAGGGGATATTCTCCGGCATTTGTCTGATCAGCTGATCAGGTCAGGTGTGGGTAAGGGGATGGGTCTATTATGATGTGGCAGGGGTAAACCAGCTCTGATGTCGGCCCCTGCTGCAGATGTCACTGATTGCACTGCGCAGTTGACCCTCATGTGGTGTGGTGCGGTGAGGATCTGTCCTTTCTCCCCTTTGGGGCTAAGATGCGAATGAATGTGTCTGAGTGGATGAGTAAATTGGGAGTGTGTCGTCCTGTCTCGGCTACCTCCCTGTCCTTGGAGGAAGCAGCCTAGGTACATAGATAGATAGACTAGTGCCGCACTAGTGCCCTTTATTTATTTTTTCAGTTTTTGCTCTGCTGCTCAGCAAAACTATTGAATCGATGGCTTTGCAACTGTTGCAGTATGTAGTCGTCAACATATCCTAATGCACCTGGGTACTGATATTGAGATCCAACAAATACTTCTGAGATATCAAGGGAGAATCAAAATGACCGCCTCGCACCTGAAAGTGCTAAATCGGAAAGTATTTGGTCAATTTTGACCAAACTCGGTGAAAATGTAGTGAGCCATGTGCGAACATGATTTGCACAGTATGAATGACCTTGACCTTCATCTCAAGGACACAGGGCAAAATCTTTAAAAATTTTTGAGTCATGCCAAAAGTCCCTTAATATTGGGTCTATAGTGATGAAAGCATTTCTGGAGTTCTTTCAATAGTGCTTCAGCAACTTTGGAATTTTAGTTATTAATGTAACTCACCACCCCAGTGGTGAGTTTACATTGTCCTTATAATTATTATTATTATTATTTTTTTTTTTTTTACGAAGAAGCGAAATTCTAGTATTCGCTCAGTTTCAAAGCTACGGACATCATTTTTGGCCATCCGCATTCCCCGGCTAGCGGCTTCTAATGTCCTAGTATCATCTAGTTCCCAGTGCTCGTTTTCCAGTTACATCCAAAAAACTCTAAAAATAGTCTATTCGCAGAATCTCAGGAATCGCTAAAGACACAGACTTGAAATATATTCAGGAACAGGTCTGAAATGAGTATGGGCCCATTTGGGCCAGTAGTTTCTGAGATAGCACAGGGGTAACGGGAAAGTTTCTGAGATAACAGTTAAAAAAAAAAATAGAACTGAGATACAGTCACCAAACATTGTACATTTATGGAACTTCGTATGGTATGCATGGCTACAAAGTACGGTATGAATGACCCTGACCCAAAACTCTAATGCCACCACCAAAGTTCAAAATTTCCTTATTTTTTTAGGTACAGAGGTCAAATGCACAACACGAATGACCTTGTCATGTGGTGAGTCATTGAAATTGCAAATGGCAATTTCCGTTTTCTATATGTTATTATCATTATCATCACCAGTCCAGTGGTGAGATATTGTTCTTATCATCATCCACTCACTCGATTTAGTGATGTTGTGAATGACTGCCCTTTCCTCTCTTCTTCCTTCGTCTTCTGCCTTTCCTTCAGTCTTTCCTCTTCCTTCTGCCTACGGGTGACTTTACATCCCCTCTTCTATCTTTCTTTCCTTCATTCTTTCCTCTTCCTTCTACCTATGTGTGACTTAACACTGAGTGAAATGCCAAATGATTTCCTGTACACCAGGAAATCATTAACTATGCTGGGTAGTATCCACATAACCAAATTATGGTGCCCGGTGATTTAGTGGATAATTAAGGAGTTCCAATCGGAATGAGCCTCTAAGGTATGGTTGGGGTCGATTGCTCATGTAATGCCACTCAGGGATGAGTGATGCTGGTCACCCTCATCTTAAATGTCAGGACCAATTTGCCTAGCCCCGGGCTCCTACGCTTCTCATGGGGCAACATCGAATTGGATGGTGGATGGATGAATGGATGGATGATGATGATGATGATGATGATGATGATGATGATTGTTATTATTATTATTATTATTGTGGTTGGTGGTGGCGACCATCATCCACTCACTTGATGTAGTGCTGCCTACTCCTTCCTGCGCCGTTATATTTCTTTTTCTGTGCCTGCCCTCCTCTCTTCCTATTTCTCCCATCTTTCCTGTCACTTCTTATTGCTTTTCTTTCCTTTACAAGTGGCTTTACATTGAGTGACAAGCCAAATGGTTTCCTGTAAGCCAAGAAACCATTTACAACGCGGGGTGGTAACCATATAACCAAACCATACGTGCTCCCTACGTGTCAACAAGTGGGTTGGTGGAGGGTTAGTGCCCCTCCCCGTAAAACAAATAACTCAAAGACAAATGGCCACCCCATACGGGATTGTGGCGTCTGGCAATAGATAGATAGATTATTATTATTATTATTATTATTATTATTATTATTATTATTACTGTTATTATTATTATTATTATTATTATTATTATTATTATTATTACTGTTATTATTATTATTATTATTATTATTATTATTATTATTATTATTATTATTATTATTATTATTATTATTATCACTTTCATCTTAAATGTCAGGACCAACATGCCTAGCCCGGGCTCCTACTCTCCGCATGGGGCAACGTAGGTTGGGGTGATGGATGGATGAATGAATTATTATTATTATTAATTCCTCCAAAAAGTCAATTACTCATATTCGCTCAGTTTCAAAGCGACGACCATCATACGTGGTCATCTGAGTCGTCCAGCGGGCGGCTTCACATGACCCAGGATCATCCAGTTCCCATAACTGGTTTTCCAGTTACATCCAAAAACCTATAGTAATTGTCTATTAGTGGATTCTCCGAAACTCCTAAAGGCAGATCTGAGATGACTATGGGCCCCTTTGGGCCAGAGTTTCTGGGATAACCCAGGGGTCAATGGAAATTAGTTTGCGCTCTGCAATTTTTGCTCTGCGAGGATTTTGCTTTCACCTTCGCCGTAAGTCTTTGACATTCTTCTAGGGGGGCTCTACTGCCTTCACTTCAAAGTGCTCACTATAAGAAGGATGTTGAAATCACCAGGTGCAGTGCTAGCTACATTGCTGGGACACTGGGGAATAAATTGGCCCCTGCAGTCGAAATGATCATATTGGATGATGTTATGTTTTTTTTTTTTTTTGTGCGAGGAAGAAGGAACCAAAGGCTAGGAGCCCGAAACAGTTCCTTCCAAGAAAACAAAAATACAAAAGAGAGACAAAATCATGATCTGTTCATTTCGAGATGCCTGGAAACACTGCGTTTGACAGACTGGAGATCCTAGGAAGTAGAAAAAACAGTCAGAGGGAGACAGTTCCAGAGTTGACTTGTTGCATAAATGAAGGACTGGGAGTAACGGTTAACTCATGGATTAAAGAGTTGGACAGAAAACGGATGAGAGTTTGTTGCTAGGCGGATGATATGCACCCTTATTAGAGGTGGACGGATGCAAGCAGACAGTTCAGAGGAGCAGTGACCATTGAAACAGCGAAAGAAAAGAGATAAAGAAGCAACAGTGCGACAAAGAGACAGAGGTTGAAGGAAGCCAGTCAGAGGAGGAGAGTTAATGAAACGAAAAGCCTTTAACTCCACCCTACTGAGAAGAGCTGTATGTGGGGAGCCTCCCCACAAATGAGAACTGTACTCTACACAGGGGCGAATAAAACCAGTGTATAAAGTCAACAACTGTACAGGGGTAAAGAAGGTATAGAGTTGGCTTAACATAACTAGTCTCTTAGAAGCAGATTTTATAAGAGATGCAATATGATCTTTCCAGGATAAGTCCCGAGTGAATGAAACCCCAAGCATGTTCAGGGATGATACAGGATTGAGCTGGATATTATTAAACATTAGTGTGTACTCCTGTGGATGATTTTGTTGGGTTGATAGGTGTAAAAACTGAGTCTTTGATGCATTAAAAACCTCAAGATTAATTTTATCCCAATCAGAGATATGAGCCAAGTCAGACATTAGGTGTGCCATAGCCTCATCCCTTGTTTGTTGAAGCAACTGCTGAGTTGGACGTTGCGGGAACCGAATGGAAAGGTGAAGGGGGGAGTCATCAACGTATGAGTGGATAGGGTTAGATGTACAGCTTAGATAATTGATGAATAAAATGAAGAGAGTCGGTGATAGGAAAGAGTCCTGAGGAACACCACTATTGATAGATCTAGGAGAAGAACGATGGCCGTCTACAACAGCGGCTATAGAACAACCAGAGCGGAAGCTATAGATGAAGGAAAAGATAGGACATAAACCATAAGAGGGCAGTTTGGAAATTACAGATTTATGCCAGACTCGATCAAAAGTCTTTGAGATGTCAAGTTCAATAGCAAAGCTTTCGTCAAAGTCCCGAAAGGAGGATGACCAGGAGTATTAAAGGCAGGTGAGAAGATCGCCAGTGGGGCGTCCCTGACGGAACCCATACTGATAATCAGAAAGAAGGATGTGATAGGAAAGATGCTTTAAAATTTTTCTGTTAAGAATAGACTGGAAAACTTTTGAGACACAGGATGCTAAAGCAATTGGACGATAGTTAGAGGGTTAGGAATGGTCACCCTTCTTTGGGACTGGCTGAATGAGAGCAAACTTCCAGCAAGAAGGAAAGGTACAAACTGAAAGACAAAGGTGAAAGAATTTACTTAGGCAGGGTGTAAGCACAGAAGCACAATTCTTGAGGACAACAGGAAGGATTCCATCAGGCCTTGTTAGGACTGAGGCCAGTGATGGCACAAAATACATGGGCTGAAGACATTTTAATGTCAGCCATGAGGAAGTCAGAGGGGGGAAGTGATGGAGGAACAGCACCAGAATCGTCTAAGATGGAACTGGAGGAGAAAGTCTGAGCGAAGAGATCTGCTTTATCAGTAGAAGAAATGGCTACAGAGCCATCAGAGTAGAAAAGAGGAGGGAAGGATGATGAGGTCAAGTTGTTAGAAAAGTTTTCTGGCAAGGTGCCAGAAGAGTGGGAAGAATTCGAGTTGGAGAGTTGAAAGCATTGAGTACGGATGAAATTATTTTTAGCAGAACAAAGAACAGACTTAGCATGATCCAGGCAGAAACATAAAAAAGATGTGATTCAGGGGTGGGTTGGCTCTGGTACCTTTTATAGGCCCTCTCCATGTTGCGGACAGCATTAGAACAAGTGTAATTAAACCAAGGCTTTCTTGCATTAGTCAAAGGAAATGAGAAAGGAATGTATGCTTCCATGTCCGAGAGAATAACCTCCATAATGCGCAAGGCACACTCAGATTGCTCCCGGGCATGGAAGCAATAATCATTCCAGGGAAAATCAAAGAAGTACTGCCTGAGGACCTCCCAATCCGCAGCTCCAAAGAGCCACACTCAACGTTTCTTTGGAAGGTCCACAGGCCGTCCTGGGGCGATAGGACAGGTTAGGTAATAAGGTTGTGATCGGAGGAGCCCAACGGAGAGGAAAGATTAGCTGTGTAAGTGAAAGGATTAGCTGTAAGGAAGAAGTCAAGTACATTGGAGCTCTCTCCAAGGTGGTCAGAGATACGGGTTTGGTGCTGTACAAGCTGCTCTAGGTCATTAAGGATAGACAAGCTGTTGGCTTGTTCACCAGATGAATCAGTGAAAGGAGAGGAGAGCCAAAGGTGGTGGTGAACATTGAAATCTCCTAGAATGGAGATTTCAGAGAGGAGAAATGAATAGAATGTGTTTCATCATAGAAGTAAGATAGTCGAAGGATTTTTGATAGTAGAATTAGGGGATAAGTAAACAACACAGATATATTTAGTCATAGACTGACAGGACAGCCGAAGTCTGAGTGTAGAGAATTCAGAAGAATCAAGTTTAGGAACATGAGAGCAAGACAAGTCGTTGCGTACATATACACAACAGCCACCTTTGGCTTTGAAATGAATATAAAGAAAGTAGGAGGATACAGGAAATGGTCTGCTGTCAGGTGCCTTAGACAGATGAGTCTCAGTTAAGAAGAGAAGGTGAGGTTTAGAGGAGGAGAGATGGTTTTCAACAGAAAGTTAGAGGAATGGCTGCAAATGTTGAAGAAATGAAGAAGTGAGTCAGACAGTGGTTCCAGGCAGCTCGTTGAGTCGTCACCGGGAGAGGAAGGGATGGTGGGGACATTTGTGTACCCCCCCCCCCGGGGACTTCGAGGGATGGTTAATGTGTGTTATTTTCTTTATTAATTTTGAAAAAGGAGTGCAGTGTGTACTGTGCATGTAGATTGGTGCTGACAGAGAAACTTACATTGTAGAGCAATGTGGCCTTCTCTCTGTTACTGAAACACTGAAAAAGTTTAGCAAAGGGGGATGGTCAAGAACTAGTCCGAATGGCTGATGAAACGGGAGCTCCAGCTCTTCCTGTCGTCAGTTTTCCATCCACCTTGGGAATACTGCCCTGCTCGACTAGTGCTACAGTCGGGTTATTGAAATTGCTAATTTCACTTTCGGTTTTCTAGTTATTATTATTGTAGTTCTTTGTTACAAAGACATAAAAATTACTCGCATTTACTCAATTTCAATACTACAGCCATCATACCCGGCCACATGAGTTCCCCAGCTGGTGGCTTCGTATGACCCAGTATCATCCAGTTCCCAGTGGTGGTTTCCCAGTCACATCCAAAAACCTATAAAAAGAGTCTATTCGTTGATTCTCAGAAACCGCTAAAGGTACAAACTTGAAATTTTTGTCAGGCAGCCAATGTCATTGAGCAGGTCTGAAATGACTATGGTCCCATTCAGGCCAGTAGTTTTTGAGATCACCCCCTAGGTGGTCCTACTACACCAGCTCTTTACTTTGAGGTGATCACTATGAAGGGCGTTGAAATCACCAGGCCCAGTGATACCATGTCTTGTGATGAGTTACTTAAATTGCTTGTGGCAATTTCCATTTTCTATAATTCTTTCTTAACAAGAAGTAAATTGCTCATGTTCACTCAATTTCACACTTGACCATTTGAGTCCCCTAGCTGGCAGCTTCATATGACCCAGTATCATCCAGTTCCCAGTACTGGTTTTCCACATACATCCAAAAACGTATAAAAAATAGTCTATTTGCAGAATCTCAGAAATTGCTAAAGGTACAGACTTGAAATTTTTGTGGGACATAGCCAAAGTTCGGGAGCTGGTCTGAAATCACTATGGACACATTTGGGCCAGTTGTTTCTGAGATCACCCACGGCTCAATGGAAAGTAGTTTGAGCTCCGCCATTTTGGCTCTGCAATTATTTTCTTAATTTCATCTTCGCCCAACATGTTTGACACTCTTCTAGGGGGGGCCCTACTACACCAGTTCTTCACTTCAAAGTGCTCACTATATGAAGAACATTGAAATAAGCAGATCCTGCGATAGCTTGCCGTGTGGTGAGTTACTGAAATTGCTAATGGCAATTTCTATTTTCTTTGCAAAAGTCCTGTAATCAGGCCACCAATAATCCGAAAATCCTCAAACTCCGAACTTGCCAAAAGGAAATTTTTCGATTATTTTCTGGTCTTTTTTCGAATTTTTCTGGGCTTTAAAGATTTATCTGGCTTGGACTTGCCCTTGGACTTGGATGTACAGTTACCTCAACTTTTAACAAGTACAGCGAGTGGTGTGTTTCGTGAAATGTGGCACCACTGTGTTTGTTTACATCGTAGTAATAGTAAGTGAATGGGCAGGTCCGGCAGAGCTTCTCCTCCGCTACAGTATCTAGTACCCACAGAAACAATGTTCTACCAAGTCATACTTTGTCTGCAAAATCAAATGTTTGCCATATATGTATAGTGAAAGGTAGTGAGAAAAACAAATACCAGTGCCATTGGAGCCCATTGCTTCTCTAACAGGAGATGACTGTGAGGTGAGGTGGAACGGAGGGGAGGGGGGACAGGTGGTGGGGGCGCATGTATCGAAACTTTGTCGTGTTTCTTTTTGAAAGATGAAGGGTGTGATTATACAGATGTTCTGAGGTGATATGTAACTCCATATGCAATAACGTGTATTGGATGAATGTTGGAGTCTTAATGATCGTCATACAATGTCGTGAACAAGTGTATCTATCTATCTATCTATTGCCAGACGCCTCAACCCGTTCGGGGTGGCCACAAACAAATCGCCTCCACGTCGCCCTGTCCCCCGCCATTTCACTGCCCTGCTCCCAACTCACACACCCCTCTCTCATATACCTCTCCACCTCATCCATCCATCTCATCCTCGGGCTCCTCCTCCCTCTCCCCCCCTCCACCTCACTCACATACACTCTCTTCGTCAGTCTTTCACCCTCCATCCTCACCACATGGCCAAACTACCTCAGTGTATTCCTCCTAACGCTTCCTATCACATCCACATCCACACCACAACGCTCCTTTATATCCTCATTTGTCAGCCTGTCTCTCCATGTGACTCCACAGACTCCTCTTAAATAACTCATTTCTACTGCTTGACTTGTGTCCTTCCAACAACGTCCAAGCTTCACTTCCATACGTTAGAGTTGGTATCACAATACTGTCATGCAGTAACTTTTTCACTTCCATGCTCACTTCCCTGTATAGCTGAACATAAATGTTAGGTGTGACGTCCGGTGTCTCGAATCGTGGTTCACCCGAGTCTTGTGTGTGTGACTCAACTGCTGTAACATTTTTGTGGCTCAACCAGGGTGGCCTTAAATGATTAATGATTAAGCAGTGACACAGCGGTCATGCCATGTTGTGCATCATCCAGTCTGTTTTATTGTGAGGAAAAACAATCATTATATTCTCAAACCATAGTATAAGTAGATGTTCTGTTGCATAGGATTATAGCTACTTTGAGTGTAGGACAGCTATTGGCTTGTTGTGAGAAAATGTTGTGAAGTTTCATACTGATGGATCACGCGGAGGTAATGAGATACTGTATATGCATAATGAATGCATATCTTGTATTATAATAAATGAATAACGGTGTTACGTGTGTCCAGTCCACAAATGATATCGTTTTCTTCGAGGTGCTATTTCATTAGTCTGGATACTTGTGACACAACATCCACAAACATTGATCATTGTATATTATATTCTTTTTAAAACATTCATACATTAGTTTTCATACAAGTATAACACATTCTGGCCCTCCTTAGCTCCAGACGAATTTTACTATTTAATCGTGTGTTTACACTCACACACTGTTCATCCAGGGGGAGCAACATCTCCTTTACCATGCATGTCTGTCGGTTATCTGCCATTATAACACAAGGATTTAGTATGTAGCCACGGCTACACAAAATATGTCGGTGGCGTGGTGCTGCTGGAGAGTGTAAAACTGCGTATACTCTACGAGTGTTTGTGCAGGAGTCTGGTAATACACCTCACCGATTTATTCACGTTCCTGCCAAGATAGTAGCCAAAGTCTCGGGTTTGGTGACTATCCTGACAGAGCACTGTACACTTTTCACCTCCCAGCAGGCTGACTGAGATCCTCTTTTCAATCAATATAAACATTAAGTAGTGGAGTGAACAATGCAGTTTTATATGTAATGTAGGGAGTGTTTTATGCACCCTGTCATCATACAGGCTTATACAGTATAACACAGCCAAGGATAAACTGGACCTACAGTGGGATAAAGGTTGATTGCTGCTGGAGCAATTACACGTCCAATTACACGTAAGCATCATTGGTGCACCAGCACCTGAATGATAAAACCCAACCACCGCCCTTTACGCCAAATACTCCCGGGTTCTGAAGCTACCCCACGTCATCCAGTAGATTTACACAAGGTCATTGATAACGCTGTGATCTCGTCGTAGTGATGCGATATGATAAGGTAGTCAAAATCAGGTATCGTTACCCATTGTACGAGGAAGGCCCGGAATTGTGTTTGTGTGTGTGTGTGTGTGTGTGTGTGTGTGTGTGTGTGTGTGTGTGTGTGTGTGAGAGAGAGAGAGAGAGAGAGAGAGAGAGAGAGAGACAGACAGACAGACAGACAGACAGACTGATGCATTCATGGCGTCATTACAAGTTGCTTCAATACGATTTAATAACAGACCCAGGGAAGGATAAAGGGTCCTTGTCTCTGTATCAGTGAATACTGGCTCGATATTATCCTTGCAATTTCAGTTACAGAAATGGACACATAGTATATTAATCGTACGACAAAGGGAAGCAGGACCTAAAATATCATGACGTATAATGCGCCTGGCACTGTGTTGGTTTTGACTGCAGATGGGAAGCGAAACTTCGTTATGGTATTGTTGTTTAGAGCCATCATGCGATATTCATAATAACCTCAAGTTCGACAATGGATTTTGATAGTACGGATACCCGTGATGCTGTGTCCGATGACGCTGAAGATTGAAAACGATATTCCCAAGGCAGTTAGAAATAGAATAGAATAACTGGTAGGTAAGAGGGGACTTGAGAGATTGGTCAGTGGGACGGGGTAGTGGGAGAGAAAGGAAATGTTGCAGGAATAGAAAGGGTGGGAGGGCTTGACCATCCTGCTTGGTGGCATGGTGTGTGAGGAAGTGAACTGTTATGGAGTAGGAGCGAGTGAGGAGCTTGGCAAGTGGGAGTAAGGTCACTACCAGCATATGTGATGTTTGGTGTTGGTATGGGAAATATTGCTCCCACTGGATGAACAGTGTATGAGTGTAGACACACCATTAAATAGTATAATCCGTCTGGAGGGAAGGAGGGCCTGAATGTGTAATACTTACCGTATATGAAAACTAATATATGAATGTTTTAAAGAGAATGCAATGAACGATGATCAATGTTTGTGGATGTTATGTCACAAGTATCCAGGCTAATAAAATAGCAACTCGAGGAAAGCGACATCAATTGTGGGCTGAACATCCGTAACACCGTTGTTTCAATTATTAAAATGCAAGATATGCAGTCATTATGCAAAGAGAGTATCTCATTACCTCCACGTGACCCATCAGTATGATGACTGCACAACATCTTCTCACAACAAACCAAGAGCTGTCCTACACTCAAGGTAGCTATAATCTTGTGCGACATAACATCTACTTATACCATGGTTTGAGAATATAATTACTGTTTTTCTTCACGATAAAACAGACTGGATGATGCACAACATGACATGACCGTTGTGTCACATGCTTAATCAGCCACAAAAATATTACAGCAGTTGAGTTACACACACTAGACTCAGATGAACCACGATTCGGGACACCGGACATCACACCTTCTGGTACATCGTACCAGAGGCAATATTATCGTACATATACGACAATTATCGTACATGTGGCAACTCTGTGTTCGTTGAGGCCGGCCTCTTCAGGCCACAGGACGGGCTCGACTGTGCGTGTATGGCTCGCTTAACATTTATGCTCAGTTACACTTGTTCACCACAGTGTATGACGATCATTAAGATTTCAACATTCATCCAATACATGTTATTTCATATGGAGTTACATTTCACCTCAGAACATCTGTATAATCACACCCTTCATC